>NC_073234.2:94502500-94844166 GCF_029281585.2 Gorilla gorilla gorilla
ACACCTGGCCTGTTCAGTTAATTTTTAATTCAATTATTTAATCAAAAATCATCAAAATTTAACACAACTTAAAAGTTCTGATTAGATGTACTCAGTGACTTCACTCAGAGAAGGGTCCTACTTGGCGAGCATGACTGTCAATTGTCACAAGCAAACACTTCCAGGTCACCTTTCCCCTCTCCAATACAGGCAGGAAGTGTCCAGAGCTTCACCTCTAGAATTGGCTTAGGCAAGAGAGAGACAGACTGATGGGGAGGAAGAGAAAAGAGGAGGAGGGAAAGGTCGTGTCAGGGTGAGGTGCAGAGAAGAGGAAGTTGTAGGGTTCAAGTAGACTGCCTAGACTGATCCTGGGTCTGGGTCACCCATCCCTGCTCCTGCCACCTCTGTACCTGCTGCAGTTAGTACCCTCTCCTTTCCACTGTCAGGCAAGCTTGTCACGCAAGACAAAGTGAACTGCTTGCCGTTTATTGCAAGGGAACTTTTTAGCAGTGACCTTTAAAAACACCAAATCCTATAGGCATGACTATCATTCACCCTTTGCACTGATGCAGGTGGCTGAAGTATGACACCAGGTTATGCACCTTGGGCAATTAAAAATTGCAAAAGACAGACTGACACTAGGTGAAAAAACCAAAATAGCTACTTCAGAATCAACCTCCGTCCCGTCGCTATTTAAAGACTTCTTTTTTGAAATAGAAAGTGACAAAAAGTCCCCCACTTTAAATGAAACCTAAACATGTTTAACTCTGTCTGTACAAAGAACCTGACAAAAATAATCTACTCATTTGACCTTATATGATAAATATGCTTCTATTCCATGTTGGTTTGATGGTACTGTTCATCTAATAAATACTTATGGAGTATTGGACAAATGTCAGGAACTAGATTGGGTATTAAGAATATAAAGAAAAAACAGGATATTGTCACTGCCAGTGAAAGACTGGCTTTCTAATTGGAAAGGCAAACAACTATAGGACTTTGTACTAGGAGCTTTAACCTTACTATGCCCTGGAATTCTTCTAAGTGATTTAAGTATATTAACTCAATAATTCTCCCAACAACTTTTCACATGGTTGCTATTATTATCCCCCATTTTACTAGTAGAGAAAATAAAGCACAGAGAGGTTAAGTGACTTACTAATTTATTTATTAATACCTCTGAAACTAGGACTCAAACTCAGGCAGCTGACTCCAGAGTCCACATTTACATCCACCATGGTATAAAGGAGTGGTCCCCAATCTTTGTGGCATCGGGGACCAGTTTCATGGAAGACGATTTTTCCATGGACCAGTGGGGAATGAACGGGGTGGTTTCGGGGTGATTCAAGCACACTACATTTATCATGCACTTTATTTCTATTATTATTACATTGTAACATATGATGAAGTAATTATATAACTCACTATCATGTAGAATCAGTGCGATCCCTGAGCTTATTTTCCTACAACTAGATGGTCCCATCTGGGGGTGATGGGAGACAATGACAGATCATCAGGCATTAAATTCTCATAGGGAGCACACAACCCAGATTCCTCACATGCACAGTTCACAATAGGGTTGGCCCTCCTGGGAGTATCTAATGTCACTGCTGATCTGACAAGAGGTGGAGCTCAGGTAGTAATGTGAGTGATGAAGAGGGGCTATAAATACAGATGAAGCTTTGCTGCTTACCTGCCACTCACCTCCTGCTGTGTGGCCTTGGTCCTGAGAGGCCACACACCAATACTGGTCCATGGCCTGTAGTTTGGGGACCCCTGCTATAATCACCTAAAATAAGAGAGTGACCCTTTCAGGGGAACCAGGAAATATTTCTGAGCAATAATAATAGATGATAAAAGGCCAGGCATGGTGGCTCATACCTGTAATCCCAGCACTTTAGGAGGCTGAGTCGGGTGGATCTCTTGAGCTCAGGAGTTCAAGACCAGCCTGGGCAACATGGTGAAAACCCATCTCTACAAAAAATACAAAAATATCTGGCTGTAGTGGAGCGCACCTGTAGTCCCAGCTATTTTGGAGGCTGATGCAGGAGAATCACTTGAGCCCAGGAAGTCGAGGCTGCAGTGAGCTGTGATCACGCCACTGAACTCCAGCCTGGGTGACAAGTGAAACCTTGTCTCAAAAAAAAAAAAAAACTGATAAAAGATAGGTTGAATTTATAGTCAAAGAAAAGTATTTCAAGGCAAAACATGTAGCATGTCCTGAGGCAACACATTTTGTTCAAGGAACCTTGATGAAGTCTGTAAAAAATGGCGTTTAAAGTATGTCAGAGAAATGAAGAAAGGCAGGGAAATTACATTAGGACCAGATTGGAAAAGGCCTCTTATGCTTTGCTGAAGAGTTTGCACTTTATCCTGCAAACAATAGAGAGACAGCAAAGGTTTCCAAAGCAAGGAAAGAGAGGTGAACAGTAAGGTGGAGCATAGGCTGGTGGATTCTCTCCAAATTATAGAAAACGCAAAATGTAGAAATTAGGTAGGTTTAGAGATGATGCATACATATCATATTCAGCATTTTGTTTTCTAAGACTTATCCTGAGGACTGACAAAGAGAGTACTGGGGAGTGAAGACAGAAAGAGGAAACAGAAGACAGAATGGCTGGGAAGGTTGAGTAGTCCCCCCTTATCTGTGGATTGCTTTCCAAGGTTTCAGTTACCTGTGGTCAACCACAGACTGAAAATATTACAGTATTTTGAGACAGAGAGAGACAGAGAGATAGACCATGTTCATGTAACTTTTATTACAGTATATTATTATAATTGTTCTATCTTATTATGGTAATTGTTGTTACTCTGTCACTGTGCCTAATTTATAAGTTAAACTTTATCATAGGTATGTATATGTAGGAAAAAAATAGTATATCTAGGGTTCAGTACTATCTAAGGCTTCAGGCCTCCACTGGGGAAATTGGAACATAACCCCCATGGAGAAAGGGAGATTACTGTACACAGAAAACCATTAGCATGTTTCATCAAATCTAAGGCACCATCGACTGTAGAGCACATTAATTTTAAGAAATCCTAAGAAAGAAAAATACTTCCAGTTAAACACCATCTATTATTAGATACATTCCAATTTCTCGGAGTTAAAATGTAGCAGTGAATGCATCTCAGAATCTATGAAATATTGTATAATAACTCAGGCAAAAGTAGAATTGATCACTGGTTCCAGCCACTGAGTAAATGAGGACATAAATTAATTGCAAAAATACTTATTGAGTGTTGCAAAAATACTTACTGAGTATTACATGGAAATATAATGGAGATGTTGAGAATAAATGGCAGTTGTGATTGAAGGGAAGAAATGATCATGTTTTAAGATATTTAGAAAATAGAACTATTAGGCTTTGTTGTGCTACTGAATGCAGATGGTGAGGGAGAGACATTTAAGTGATGTCTATGATGGCTGATGAGGTAATGTCTTTAAGACCAAAAGGGCAAAAAGAAGATCATGTTGGGCTATGACATCAAGTTTGGCTTTGGACATGCTGAGGTTGAAATATAAGTAGGACTTACATGTGGGATCCCCAGCAGGCAGTTGGAATATTGGCCCTAGCTCAGAAAAGAAGATAGAACTAGAGGTATTGATTTTGGATGCATCTAAGTGATGTGGTCAATGAAACCATGGAAGTGGATGAAGCCACTTACAAAATAAGAAGTCTGGCTAAGAAGTTATGTTCACGTGAACTAAGGGAAATCATTAGAAATAAATGAAAGGAGACAGATTCAAGACATACTGTGAAGATGTCATTTCTAGGTCTTGATAACTGATGATCTTTAGGTATTGAGAGAAAAATGGTCCCAATAAGAGATACAGAGAAGTTAAGAAATATAGCAGTTTAGTTGGAGAAGAGTAAAAATTTCAGTTCTAGATGTGCTATGTTGAAAGTGCTGCCAAGACATCAAGTGAAAATGACCCAAGAATAGTTGAAAATGTGGTCTCTATTTCTGGAGATGGGGCAAATCTAGAGATGTAAATTTGAAAATCATCTATTCATAGTGAGAGTTGGTGCTGTGGCATAAAAGATTGCCAAGAGAAAAAATATAAAGAAATAGTAAAGGTTTCAAGCATAGAACCTTAAAGTAAGTTATACTTAGCAGAAGTCATGTGGTGCATAATGACCTTTTGATCAATGACAGACTGCATTTGTGACAGTGGTCCATAAAATTATAAGACTGGGCCAGGCGCAGTGGCTCACACCTGGAGTCCCAACATTTTGGGAGTTCCAGGCAGGTGGATCGTTTGAGCCCAGGAGCTCGAGACCATCCTAGGCAATATAGCAAAAAGCCATATCTATTTTTTAAAAAACACAAAAAATATTAGCCAGTTATGGTGGGTGCACCTGTAGTCCCAGGTACTCAGGATGCTAAGGCAGAAGGATCACTTGAGCCCAGGAGGCAAAGGTTGTAGTGAGCCAAGATTGTGCCACTACAATCCAGCCTGGGCAACAGAGTGAGATCCTGTCTCAAAAAAGTGGGGGATTATAAGACTGTATTTTTACTTTACCTTTTCTATGTTTAAATACATTTAAAATACAAATACTTAACCATTGTGTTACAGTTTTGCCTAGAGTATTCAGTACAGCCACATGCTAGGTTTGTAGCCTAGGAGAAAAAGGCTACACCATATAACCTAGCAGTGTAAAAGGCCATGCCATCTAGATTTGTGTAAGTACACTCTATAATGTTTGCTCAGTGACAAAATCACCTAGCAATGCATTTTTCAGACTGTATTCCATCATTGTTAAGTGATGCATGCCTTATGCTAAATAATACTATTTAATAAAATACTGAAACTACTACTATATAATAGATGCTGATATGTGTAAGACATTTTACATCTGATTTAAAATACTTATAACTGCATAACAGATAATCAAGTGTCTATTTTACAACTGAAGAACATCTGAGGTTTAGTAACATTCCCAGGGTCACAGAGCTAGTAAGTGACTGAGTAGGGATTTGAGCCTGAGGCTGTTTCTTGAAAGTCCTCGTGTTTCATACTGCACCCAGCCTACACAAAGCCTATCCTCCTTTAATTTTTATACATTGCTCTTACTTCTTTATAGAGTATAATATCAAACCCAAATGCTTACAGAAGACACAAGTAAGTAACATATGAGAGACCCTAGCTCGGTCTTTCCCTAAGGATATCTGGAATTGTATGCTTCTGACACTGGCATGCTTCTTTTAACTATGAAGACGTATTGTTCGATTCCACACACAAAGAAAAGGTTTTCTTGAAATATGTGATCTTCTTACTCTATTCTCATTTTTCTGTATTTTGACTGAAACATGGAAACAAGTATTTCTCTACCATAAGAAAGCAACAATGTAAGATGATGGTAAGAGCACCAGATACTTGAATTCAGTTTTGTGTACAATAAGGAATGGTGAGAACTATTGCAAAATGGAGACTAAAACTCCATCTAAAAAGGTGGCAAACCCTCAAAGTTCTGTGTTGCTCAAATTTCAGATTTTGTAAGGGAAGGTGGAAACTTAAAATATTAGGTGAAGCCTCCCATTGATAATGTGACTCATTATTTTAAATACTATGTAAGCTAAAGAAAAAATCCCTGTGGGCAAAATGCACTTTAAAAGATGACACCACACTGCCTTATATTCTCGAAATTTAATATTTCCAATTCCTTCAACGGTTTATGTTGCTTGATTTACAAAACTTTATACTCTCCTTTGAACAGAGACCATTCTATCACTGTTCCTCTTAAAGTATGACATCTAGAGCTAAACAAAATCGTGCAGCTTCTCTCTGGCCTTCTCAGAATTCAGTGAAACTGCTACTATTTTTGTGCTAAGCACTATATGCTAATGTAACCTAGTATTGCATTAGCTTTTTCTTTTTTTAGCATTTACAACATTTTACTGGTGCCTAATGAGTTTTAGTCCATAAAAACCCTTAGTTATTTTTTCACATTAACTGCTGAGATAAATCTTAACTCATCCAATACTTACAAAGAAGGAGCAATTTTGTTTTGAAATTAAATACAAGACTTTACATTTTCTCTATTAATTTTTTATGGTGTAGATAGAGTTGAATAAACTTTATTTTATTTATGTGGGCCCATTATTCTAGATTTCAGGCAGAGTTTTCAATCATCTGTCTCTTTCCACAGCTTCAAGTATAAGGATCTACAATTCATTATATGTACTGCGCACAGATACAATGAATGTTCCTGAGAAATCTCATCCACCAAGGTGCACACAATTTTAAAAGGTTCAAATCAGAATTGATCCATAATTAGAATATTACATTAGCCTTTAAGAACTATCCCCACAGCACCGTGCAAATAACCACAGCATTATCTGTATTTGCCTGCCTTATGTATATGCACCCAGAGACGTCACACTGAGTGGGACACCTACTGCACACAGGGTATCATTTCAGTAATTTCATCATTTGGCTGCTTCTGCTATCATCCAGAACTCCAGCCTTAAGTCCTCTTCAGTGTTCATGGTAATTAGGAAATTCCTTTCTGGCAACTGTAAACATATGTTTGATCATAGAGAACATTCTCTTCCTGTTCCTCTGTTTAAAAGAACTAGCCCATAAACATCAATTTATCTGGCTCATGGGGGCCTTGCACTCCACATGGCTTCCTTGCAGGGAACTGTGTAGGCTACAGTATCAATAATGAAAGTAGCTCATGCATCCTAAGGGGTCACTATGTGCCAAGCACTATGCTGTGCACTTTATGTAAGTCGTCTCCTATATTCCTTGATAACACGGTCTAAAGAAGGACTTCACAGCCAAGGAACTAAGACGTAAAGAACTTGAGTAGCCTCACAAAGTCAGTAATTGTCAGGGTCAATTTTCCAAAAAGCCTGTCTACACTGAAAACTCTGCTCTTTCTATTGCCGTTCTCGTTCCTCTGCAGGTCAGCTGACCCTTCCTTTGGTGTAGTCAAATAAATTACCAGTTGGACAGCAGCACCCGCCATCACCAATGAATACCCTGTGTTCTGTGTTCTAAAGAGCTAATTTGGCAGGCATGTATCAAACCCTAAAGCAGAGTTCCCTCATAGTCCACTACTAAGTCTATACTTTTTAGCCTTTTTAAATCAAGGGGAGTATTTTTCAAACATTTTTCTCATTGTTTGTTAAGTAGGTGCTTTAGAGCTCAACATACACCTTCATTTCTTCAATCAGGCTGTTGGTAGGATATTGAATGAGAAAGAATTCTGGGCTGTGCCATTGTTGTATGACTTTCTATCTTTTTTCCACCATGACACAGATAATTGACATACATATCTGTATCATGTTCACAATACCCATTGCACTCCTAATTCTGAAGCTTCTTTTCCATTAAAAAAATAAGATCACAAGCATAAAATAAAGTAAGCATGGTATTATCGTAGGGACAACATCAAATCAGTTTTACTTTTTAAAGGAAGTAATTAAGAAATGTTGGTGCTTTACCATCGGGGATAAATTACTGGTGTCCCAAGACACTACTGCAGAGGACCACTTAGCTTGAAGCATTCACAGAGAATTTAGTGGGCATCTTTTCTTTAAAACTTCCATTGTTCCACCAACTATTAATTCATCCAAACTAGATTGCCCTCTCATTCTTCATTTTTCCATTTGCCTTTACAAAAAATATTGCAAGAAGTTGTGCGGATGCCTCACTAAATTAAAAAGTATGTGAGTACAAATAAATATTTATTACTTTTTCATCCACATCAGGCTTTGCTGTCATGAGATGAGAATAAAGAGAAAGACCTATGTCCCTTTACCTGCCTTAGAGCATGCCCAGAAAAAAACAATATAGAGAGAAATCCTTAGTAATTGCTTCTCTCAGTGGCTGCAATCTCTGTTGAGCCTCTTGTTTTGTCTTTGGAAATTTAATGTTTAATTATTTTTAATATGTCAAAATATTAGTTTCTCAAGAGAGAGGCTGTGCAGTAACAGGCATTTGGAGATCATTGGTTGCTTTGCAAAGTGGATAGATTAGATTTAAATTTATTTTTTAATGAATCAAGAAATATCCAGCTTTTACATTTAATAAATAAGAAATGGCAAATGAACAAAGGGAAATGGTGATGTAGACAGAACCCGGCGGATACCTAAATTTCTGTTGAGGGAGATTTATCCCTGTAGTTTAAGACTTTGATATAAAGTAAAAGGCAAATATCTAGAGAGGTAACCTTTCGGCTATCATTGGTCTTTTGTGAAGGAGTTGGACACAAATTTTGATAAGACCGTAGAAAGAGAGGAATCTTATACTGGAATCCCTGTGGAAGTGAGAGGAAAGCAATAATAGGGTTGTTGGTTTTTTTTCATTATCTTCAAAATTTTTGCTGACTAGTGTCCCATTATTGTTTAGAAACGTAATTTTTCTAAGACAAGTATCAGCTAAGCTCATTTAAGAGAAGCTTGCTCTGGGTGACATTTTTGCTGCATTTATCTTTAGAAACAATTTTTAACTCTGTTTTTCTATGTCTTTTATGGCTGAAAATTATACTTGAACAGTTAGAAAAAATCTCTGTTGATTAATTACATAGCTTATGTGGTATTTAAATAGCCAAATTTATTACATATTTGTAGCTTGAGAGGATTCTTCACAAATAAAAGCTTTTTTCTGGGCTGGGCACCATCCCAAATCAGATTTAGAACAGTGTTGGAAAGGTTTTGTTCACTAAATGTATTCCAAAATTATAATGTTCTTTAAGGACGGTATGGTTGCTGATTTTATTTGGTGGTTTACTGTGAAGACTCTTCGATTAAAATGTGTTTCACTGAAAATTTATTCTTCAAGCAGATGCCTTAGAAATTTATCTTGATTGCAATGGAAGACGGCAATTTAGAACAATTATTTATCCTTATAATAACTCAAGAGCTTTTATCATCAAGCACTTGCTATTTGAAGACCTGACTCCCATTGCTAAATAAGTGAATATTAATCTGATTGTTTTTAGTCCTTATAACATAACTTAATCTTTTGCTGCCCTATTGCATGAACTGAGTAAATATTAAATGGGAGCTGAATTGTCCACCTTCTCCACTGTTTATAAAGATACATATTAGGTATGTTACAATAGAATGAGTGCTAAAGCACATTTTCTTTTGAAGAATAATATTCTAGGAAACTTAAGTTTCATTACTTGCTAAAGATCACCCATGGAATTCAATTTTTTCTTACTTTTTCTCATTTTGACTACCTGCCTTATTGCACAAAAACATATTACTGTTTACAAGAAATCATTATCCTTTATTTTCAAATGGAAAAGGCAAACCAAAGACAATAATCAAAATTGGATGTTATGTCAGATTCGTCAACTTGGAATTCTGAGATTTGATTATTCAAAACGTGGAACAGTACCTATAAAATTTGTTTTTACCTTTGTAAGCCATCTGGAACTCAAGAGCCATTAGACCTGCTTTTGCAAAACACTGTTTTATACAAATAAAACAATTTTTCAGAAGGCAATTTAGAATTTTGAAATACATACCAATTGTCAGAATCAGTCTGTCGGGTTCTGCTCATCATTAATTTTTTAAAACATCAATTATGGTAAACTCTATCATAATTGCAATAGAATACAATTCAATAATGAATATAAACATTTAATGCAATGCATAGAATAGAATTCATAAGCTGACAATAATATTGGTCTCTTCATATTCTATGCAGGGAAGCCCAAGCTCTAAACTGATATATACACTGCAGAGACTAGGAGACAAAGGTAATATTCTGAAGAAGAATATTTTAGGGAGAAAAAATGAGAAAATGAATAGCCATCTAGGTCATTTTTAGACCAAAATTTTATTTAATTTTATTTTTATGGTGTGATGCCCAAGTAATGGTTCAATAGCATCACAAATAGTCCTAAACCCTGGGGGATAACATGCTCTCCTTCTATTTTTAGAAATGCAATTGACATCAAAATAGGTATAAAAATACCTACCTCCCTGGGTCTTGTGAGGATCAAATGAGATGATGTGTATGAAAGACTCCAGATGCTATACAAATGTTGGTTGGATTATACGGGAAGCTTTAGAGATGCCTTTGCACAGTGGAAGGATCCTTGGACTTGGTGGTTGGAAAAACTCAGTTTTGCTAGCCATGTTATTTTGAGTAAATCATTTAAATTTAATTCCTCTGTGTCATACTTTGTACATGTAAAATGAGGATGTAATTTCTACCACAGTGCTGTTTTGTAAATCACCTCAAACAAAATGAGATCTGTAATGAAAGTGCTTTATAAACAATGAAGCATAATGCTAATAGTGTAACAGATTGTTAATAGAGTACTTATTAAATATGGCATAAGTAAAGGAATGACATTTACAACAAAATAAATACAATTGTTTAAGTGAAAAATCTATGTAGAAAGGATTGAGAATTGAACTGAGTTCTTCTGTTGAATACTTACCATATTGCGATCTCAGATTCCCTATGAAAAGGACAAAGTCCTGCCCTTGAAAATGTTAGGATTTCAAGAAGACGTAGGGCATACTTAGGGTATCTACAAGATGTAAAGGAAATAAACCCAAAACTAAAATTTGCATTATAAGCCACTTTTATGGTTAAATCTCATTCCTAGCCTGAATAATACTTTTTATTGAGAATCAGTTGTATAGAAAGCATTGTCTTATGTCCTGATTTCTGGGAGAATGTGTGTGTTTGTGTGTGCTTGTGTGTAGTGGAAATGGATTTGAAAGGTATACTACAAAAGAATGTAAATGTTTACTTCTATTCCCTCAAGCTTATATACTTGAGAAACATAAAATTTGATAATACGAAGAATCACAGAATAAATATCAAATGACTTACCCTAGGATGTATTATTGAAACTTATTAAGCCTGCTATGTGGAAAATGGTCTTTAATTATTTTTACCAAAGAAACAAGGTGAAATGTCAGGGACTGAATATTTGTGGCCATACTTTCCCCCAAAATCTAATAAATTGCAATTAAAACATTAAGAATTAAGAATAATTATGCGTATAGTGTAATACAGTGGTCCCCAACATTTTTGGCACCAGGGGCTTGTTTCATGGAAGACAATTTTTCCCTGGGGGATGCAGCAGGCTGGGAATGGGGTGGTTTGGGAATGAAGCTGTTGCACGTCAGGTCATCAGGCATTAGATTCTCATAAGGAGCGTAACAACCTAGATCCCTCACATGTGCAGTCTACAGTAGGGTTCACTCACCACAGGGTTCACAATCCTATGAGAATCTAATGCCTCTGCTGATCTGACAAGAGGCAGAACTCAGGCAGTAATGCTCATTCTCCATCTGCCACTCACCTCCTGCTGTGCGGTCCAGTTCCTAACAGGCCATGGACTGGTACCCATCCCTGGCAGGAGTTTGGGGACCTCTGGTCTAATACATATGTATGTACTTAACTTCTTTGTCTTCTAGTGATTCCTTTAGAAATGTAAAGAGACAGGGAGCTTAGGAGAGACAACTAGATCTGGTTAGAGCCTTATTTGAGTGAAAGTTGTCAGATTACCTCCCTAAGCCTCAGTTTCCTCATCTGTGAGGGAAGTCCTAACTCAATGGGTTGTTGTAAAGATTCAGCATTATAATCAACACAAGTGAACCAAAACTGTGTCAGGCAAATGCTTGGGTCTCAAAAAAGTGAGAGTTTATTAAGTGTCTCAGTAATCTTTATTCTTAATAAACCCACCAAGTGATAGTTTGATCTGGCAAAGATGGGACGGGACACCCAGCACTAAACTTAACTATTCTCTTTCACACAGAATATTGCTAGTTTTTACTGGTGACATTTTAATTTTAAATTTACATTTTAAATTTTTCTGATATAGTCACTGGGAAGATAAAGGACAGAGTTTGTTACAGTGAGAAAATAACACAATTTTCTGAGGTCTTTTTCATGAAATGTTTTAAACTGGAGCTTTGTCTTTGGAAATTCTTGCTCTTGGGCATAGTTATCATGTTGTTTGAGGTTAGCAAGGATGTGATTTTGAGGTCACAACCAGACATTGTTTACTGAATGTGTATAAGATAAAATGAGATGAGAAGGTAATTATCTATAGGTTTGCCTTAATTAGCAGATAACATTTTCTAATTTAACGAGGCCTCAGTGATAATAATCAACAGTCAAGTTTCTAAATAGCTTTCCCATATCTTTGTGGCCATTAATTCCCTCATCTTTAAGTTTTCGACATTCTTTTCAAGGCATCTGGAATACTTGAGCAGCAATTTTCCCTGTTTGCAGCAATCACCAGTTGAATGCTTTTGTGAATGAGAAATTAAATGGGTTTTCAACAATGTAGACAGTTTTAAATGAGAGTCCCATTGAAATTATGGATGAATCAAGGGACAGCAGGAAGTCTGTGATTTTCTCCATTTGCAAATGTTTTTCTAAAAAATGCCATCCTAAGAACACTTTACAGATATTAACCCATTAATTCCAGTGCCTCATTTTTTTGAAGTAATTCTTATTCTTTCTTTATGGCTCCAAAAATTCACAGAAGAATAGTTAGCAAAGCAGCAGTCAACTATCCACACCAAATTTTATAAACTGCATTAAATGTACTACTTTTCACTGGAAAACTCTTATAAAATATATACATGCATGACTTACAAAATTATAAATGATATGAAAAATGCTTCAAAATCTAGAAAGAATGTAAGAACTTAGGCAGGGAAAAAAGAAATATATACAATCTTATTTAGCGATCTGCTTATTTTCACATGAATTTGTGAGCAGAATGATCTAGAGAAGGCCTACGACATGTAGTGAGGCAAACAACATTTTAAAAACTCCTCTGGAAGAAGATGGAATCAATGAAGTTTCAAATTCACCTGCAAAAGTTACAAGCAGATTTGAACAATGTGACCAAATCTAGCTGCACCTAGATTTGAAAGGACACCATTGGGATTTGCCATATGCGATTCTGAGAAGGAGAGAGGTATGAGTAGAGCTTTTTTTTTAACTTTTAAATTTAGGGGTACAAGTGCAGGTTTGTTTCATAGGTAAACTTGTGTTATGTGGGTTTGTTGTACAGATTATTTCATCATTCAGGTATTAATCCTGGTACCCATTAGTTATTTTTGCTGATCCTCTCCCTCCTTCACCTACCTGGCTCCAAAAGGCCCCAGGATGTGTTGTTCCCCTCTATGCGTCCATGTGTCCTCATCGTTTAGCCCCTATTTAGAAGTGAGAACATGTGGTATTCGGTTTTCTGTTCCTGTATTAGTTTGCTAAGGTTAATGGCCTTCAGCTCCATCCATGTCTCTGCAAAGGACATGATCTCATTCTTTTTTATGGCTACATAGTATTCCGTGGTGTATATGTACCACATTTTCTTTAGCCAGTCTATCATTGATGGGCATTTAGGTTGATTCCATGTCTTTGCTATTGCGAATAGGGCTGCAATGAACATACACATGCATGAGTCTTTATAATAGAATGATTTATATTCCTTTGAGTATATACCCAGTAATGGGATTGCTGGGTCAAATGGTAGTTCTGTCTTTAGGTCTTTGAGGCATTGCCACACCGTCTTCTACAATGGCTGAACTAATTTACACTCCCACCAACAATGTAAAATCATTCCTTTTTCTCCACAACCTTGCCAGCATCCATTATTTTTTGACTTTTTGATAATAGCCATTCTAACTGGTGTTAGGTAGTATCTTACTGTGGTTTTGATTTGCATTTCTCTAATGATCAGTAATGTTGAACTTTTTGTATATGATTTTTGGCCACATGTATGTCTTCTTTTGAAAAGGGTCTGTTCTTGACCTTTGCCCACTTTTTTATGGGGTTGTTTGTGGGGTTTTGTGTACATTTGTTTAAGTTCCTTATGGATGCTGGATATTAGACCTTTGTTAGATGCATAGTTTGCAAAAACTTCCTCCCATTCTGTAGATTGTCTGTTTACTCTGTTGATAGTTTCTTTTGCTGTGCAGGAGCTCTTTAGTTTAATTAGGTCCTATTTGTCAATTTTTACATTTGTTGCAATTGCTTTTGGTATCTTCATCATGAAATCTTTGCCCATACCTATGTCCTGAATGGTATTGCCTAGGTTGTCTTCCAGAGTTTATAGTTTGAGGTTTTACACTTAAGACTTTAATCCATTTTATGTTGATTTTATATATGGCAGGGGTCCAGCTTCAATCTTTTTCATATGCCTAGCCAATTATCCCAGCATCATTGATTGAATATGGAGTCCTTTCTCCATTGCTTGTTTTTGTCAGATTTGTTGAAGATCAGAGAGTTGTAGGTGTGCAGTTTTATTTCCGGATTCTCTATTCTGTTCCATTGGTCTATGTCTCTCTTTTGGTACCAATACCATGCTGTTTGGATTACTGCAGCCCTGCAATATAGTTTGAAGTTGGGTAGTGTGACACCTCCAGCTTTGTTCTTTTGCTTAGGGTTGCATTGGCTATTTGGGGTCTTTATTTGGTTCCACATGAATTTTAAAATAGTTTTCTCTAGTTCTGTAAAGAATGTCAAGAGTAGTTTAATAGGAATAGCATTGAATCTATGAATTGCTTTGGATAGTATAGCCATTTTCATGATATTGATTCTTCCTCTCCATGAGCATGGAATGTTTTTCCATTTGTTTGTGTCATCTCTGATTTCTTTGAGCAGTGGTTTGCAGTTCTCCTTGGAGAGATCTTTCACCTCCCTAGTTAGCTGTATTCCTAGGTATTTTATTCTTTATGTGGCAAGAGTAGAAATATTTTTAAGGAAGATGATTCTTGCTCCTACTAAATAACTATAGAAGAGGAAGAATCATTTGGCTTTCACATGACTTGTGTATTATAAATAAAAAAGTTCTTTGAAATTAATTCCATTTACTATGTTTTATATATTCCTTCCATAATTCACTTATTCTGTTCAGTAAAGGCTTAGTCTGCCAAAACCACTGCGTGATTTTCCAAAGGAGGTACACAGTAAAAAAAAAAAAAAATGATTAGAACCATAAGTTCTGGAGTTGGACCACATGGGTTTAGATCTTGGCTATACTCCTTGCTAGCTGTGTGACATGGATGAACTAGTTAATCTCTCCAAACCTCAGTCTCCTCAGCTCTCCTATTATTAATAAAATCGGTTTAATAATAATGTATTCCTCCTCAATTTAATGAGAGGATTAAATGATAGCATGTTGAGAAAGCACTCACACAGTATCTGGCATATTATAAATGTCCAATAAGTACTAGTTATTGTTAGAATTTCTGGATTTAAAGAGATCACTTATTTTTTAAAGGTATCTTGATTGTTACTTCTCATATTTTAAATTTTTTTCCAAACATAAAATGCATACATTGAATAACCTAACTTTAGGTATACTGAGACTTCATTTTATAATGAACAGTTACATGAAGAGTGCCTGCTCCCAAAGAAAGGAGTAATAATGCTTCAATTTTAAGTGGTAAGACATTTACTGGGACACAGAGTAAAATTATAGTGAAAAATGTGAAGATGCTATCTGAATAGTGATAAGATAATTTTATTGTCTATTTAAAAACAGGCCTTGGCAATTGGAAAATATTAGTTAAATCTTTTTTGAGCTTTTTGCTGTTATTGTTGTTTTTATTATGTTACTAGTTTTGCTTTCTTTCTTCTATCTTATAATATTTTCCCTAAAGAATGGGGTTAGTTGTGTGGGGCAATCTAATATGATAGTATTTATAATGCTCTAAATTAAATTTTTGAGCTAAGAAAATCAGTCACAACACTTGAGATTTGTCAATTTTCTAGTGAATTATAGTTATCTGTAAACAGTTTTGATTATGAAACTTCTATGAACTCTCTCATTATTTTGTAACTTCTTTCCCTTATTTATTTTACAGACTAAGGTATTTTCTCTTAAGCCTATGTTAGCAGCATCTCCCCTTGGAAATACTATGATCATTTGATAATACTGGGTTTCAAACTCTAGATGCCTTTCTCACATTGGCTTCATAGTTCAATTCCATAAGTTTGTGTCAAGATACTACTACATGTAATTCAGGTTACTAAGAGTTCCTGCTCTCAAAAAAAAAAAAAAAAAAAGGGAGTTTGGCGTGTCCAGAAATAAAATAATGTGGCAGAAAAGGTATATAAAACCTCTTGAGATTTCAGGGAACTGATTAATAGCATCTCTACCTTTTCACATCAGAGTCCTGAACCAACTAAGAGGTAGAACAAAGTATCAAGCTGCTACAGATCAGGATAGTAGCTTTTTGCATTATGGGCTTAAATGTGTAGCCCCAATTTGGTTCCTTGAATTGAGGTTACAATTCAGATCAGCAATGCTCCCCTGCAAGTTCCCTGTAAGCTCACTATGCATCTGATAGGGCAGCATGCAGCCTCTTAGGAGGTAGGCAGATGGATAGTAAGAACCCTAAATGTCCTGGACTAAGCGTGCTTAATTTCTTCCCCCAAATTTGTCAGTTAGGCCAAGCATCCTCCCCACTGCCCCACCTGGGCAAGATGGATGAAGGAAAGGATCCCAAAAGATGTAAATGTTGCTCCTTTTTTCCCCTTTAGCGCATGCAGTGGAAATTCCCCATCACTCGGTTGGAATATGAAGAGTAAAAATAAGTGTTCCCATCCTAAAAGAGACAACATGAATTTCAATTCAAAGAAGAAAGATTCCAGATGGTTGGAATGATCAGGAAATAATTCAGAGAGAAGATAGTATCTGAGAAAGGCTTAAAAGAGGAATACAAATTAAACAGGCAAGATGAAAGAAAAGGGCTACCATAAGGAGCCTTGTAAAACGTCCAGAAGAAATAACTAGAAGAATTTCCAGGCTTCAAAAAGGACCCAGTTAACATTGGAGTGAATTTTTAATGAATTTAGTCAGTACGATTTGAGACTTTCTTTATTAATATTTAGGAGGCAAGGATAAGGCAGACATCATAAAGTGTTTACAGTTAGCAAGTGCCGTAATGTATATTTAACTTAATGTGGCATTCTATGAAAGTAGTGTATCATTACAATAGATGTTGTGGAGTTCAGGCTCTGTTGCTGGACAAATGAAACCAGTATCTGTGTCAGTCTCGGAGGAGTAAAGAAAGGAAAATAATGAACAGATTTATGGGGAAAAGCAGAAGACAGACGTCTATAATGAAAGAGAAGTTTTGGAAAATGGATCAATGCCCAGAGATAAAACCCACACTATAATTATGAAAATCATTAGAATTTTAACAAAAGGAATTTTGAGGGCCAAATAGCAGAGGGTCATCACTGGATGCTGAAATCACTAAGGATGCTTCTAAAAATGTTGGCACAATGTGGTGTAAGCT
The DNA here is from genome assembly GCF_029281585.2 of Gorilla gorilla gorilla. NCBI lineage: Eukaryota > Metazoa > Chordata > Mammalia > Primates > Hominidae > Gorilla > Gorilla gorilla. The sequence goes on from NC_073234.2 coordinate 94,519,733, forward strand.
AGTGGAGAAAGATGGATACCCATCACAGAAGTTGTTGGTGACATTGATGAAGAATTAAATAGCATAAATACAGAAAAAATAAGTGGCTTCAGAACATGCTGTTGGTTAATAATCTGGAAGTGGTATTGGCTGATAAATAATATGGTGACATATTCTCCTGGCCTTATAGAAAAATAGGCTAGAAGGCATCAGGGAGAAATCGGGTTTCAATTACTAAAAAGTGTAACTAGCCTTGAAAAAGATTTGAGAATTTATTACAATGTGCAATAAAACGTAGCTAGTCAGTAACATATGATTTATGAGACACTAGCAAGGAAATGGGCCAGAGTATATATGTGGCCTGGGAAACAAGAGAGATCTAGGTAAGAAAAGGGAGTTGGGAACTATCAATAGCAAGGATTAAGAAAATGGGTTGAGAGAGAAGCTCCAGGAAACTGTTGACAGTACAGAAGGTGTCATAATTTAATCACTTCAGTCCTTTGGAATGGTATTGCCAAGTCACTTTGGGATGTTAAAAAATTATATTCCTTCAACACTTTATAATTAGGAACAGGAATTGGCGTCATCCTATTGGAGCTTGCTGCTAATAACGTGGAAGTTTTTAGAGACAGATACAAGGTCTTGCCAACACATTCTAATGTAGTCACAATGCCATCCAGTGGTTACTTTGGTTACTTTACAGGTACTTTCCATTGCTCTTTAAGAATATATTTTATTTTATAGTTAATATTCATCAAAGTTTCAGAAAGCTTGTATAGAAAGTGTTTTATTATATCTTCAAAAATGGCATAGCAGGGATTTGATTTGCTATGTACTTCTAAGCTAATGGAGTTATATCCAGCTTGTTTTCTATATGTGTTATGCTCTGGGAAATGTGATTTAGCCTGTCCTCTATCAAAATTAATGCAATAAGGAACCATGAAATAATGGGACTTACACTGTATTCAATTTTAGTTCTAATAGAAACACAATGGAAAATAACGTCTGCGACATAGGCCTGGTTGATCAGAGGAAAGTAATGGACATTTGTTGCTGTGATTTTATTGGTGCTATGGGTTTTATCCTTCACGGTATGCTCATCAGTATAGGGATAATGTAATAAATACTTTTGACTTCACTCGTATTTAGTCTCAGTTTGTCTGTAAGGTCATAATGAGCAAACTTAAATGGGAAACATTAATTTGGCAGCTGACAACATAGAATAAATCTAGCTGCCATTAGCAAGGACCCTTCTTAAAATTTTTATAAAAGCACAGCTTTCAAGTTTATTGCACATCTCTTTAAAAATGTATTTCAAAGTTACTTCAGAGACATCTATTTGGCACACTCAAACTTTTGGTGATGAAATTCCCTTTTGCCACAAAAATTCATTATTTGAATCTCCAAGGTAAATTAGCTTTATGAGTTAGCTATTGTAATTATTTTTCTGTGAAGCAAAGGCAGGAGTAGAGACAATTTCATCATCTTATCATTTGTATGTGGAATCACTAAAGAGTTTACCCATGTGGAAACATGAAAGTCCCTGATTTACCCCTCTATCAGTAGGCATAAACATATCTAAACCACCCAAGAAACTGTACATTAATATTGCTTCTAAGACCTGGGGGTTGGGGGGTAGCATCCCCACAGTCAACAATGTTAAACTGATGAAACATTTTAAATAATTTTAATGTTAAAATTATTGGAGCCATTTCTTGTTTGATTATTTTCACACTATTGGTCCTTAAACTGTTTAAATTTGGTTCAGAAAGTACAGAAGCGGGCCGGGTGTGGAGGCTCACACCTGTAATCCTAGCACTTTGGAAGGCCGAGGAGGGTGGATCACCTGATGTTTAGAGTTCAAAACCAGCCTGGCCAACATGGTGAAACCTCATCTCTACTAAAAATACAAAATTAGCCAGGTATGGTGGTGCACGCCTGGAATCCCAGCTACTTGGGAGGCTGAGGCAGGAGAATCACTTGAACCTGGGAGGCTGAGGTTGCAGTGAGCCCAGATCACTCCATTCACTGCAGCCTGGGCAACAAGAGCGAAACTCTCAAAAAAAAAAAAAAAAATACCAAAGTGATTTGGAAAAGAAAGTGATATTGATGTAAATGATGGCAGTGTCTGCAGATTTTCAGGGGTGTAGGAGCAAGAGATCTAATGTTACCCAGACTGAGTGGCAAAACTGAAGATAATGACCACAATAGAAACACTTCACAGTTCACAAGAGTTATGGTGTTTTATCTTCACTCATGTAGCTAAATACTCCATGTTGATATTCATTTATCAATACTAAATTAAGCTGAGTAATTCTTTAAACTAAACACTGATACTCTACAACCTGCTTCGTACAATACATTTATTGGGAGCTTTGTTCTTGTTGTTGGGTTCTATATTTTTTTAACTTTACATTTGAAAAAGTTTTAGACTTACAAAGAAAAGTTGAAATAGTACAATGAACACACATATACCTTTGCTTACACTAAATGGTAACCTCTTTGCCACATTTGCTTTGACTATCAATTTATTTTTTTTGGAGTAAACTAGATAAAAATAAGTTGAAGACACTTCAACCTATAACCCTGTAAACCTTAGGGTTTACAACCCTATGTAGTTTACAATACTACTACGTACTTCAGTAGTATCTCCTAAGAACAAAAATACTTTCCTGTATAACCACAATGTCAATCACACATCCAAAAATTGAACATTCGTCCAATAATATTATCCAATATAATCTCTAAATTTAAATTCCCCCAATTCTCCAAAATTTCACTGATAACTCCATTGTAAAAGCATATTTCTATTCTTATCATTAATATTCTCTTCCCGGGATACCTTCTACCCAGTGTTTTTAGCATAGTTGGCCCTTGCCTGAATCACTTATTATATTGACTATTACAAAAAGGTGATTTTCTAATTCTATCATTTCCTTTACATTTTGAGATCTTTTTTATTCTGTGAAGACTGTTCTCTTCCTTTTACTTAATAGTATCACTCAGCCACATAGATTCCTTTTTATTTCAATTTTTTCGTAATCCATCACCATTATTTTTCTTTTTCATGCTCGTATTGTCTGAAATTTAGCTGATGAGAGCCACCAAAAACCACCTCCTGTGTCTTTCTGACATGTCTCCAACAGATTTGGGGCATGTCCTTACTTACAAAATAAGGTATTCTAGGCCCACTTTGTACCTTGCCTGTTGCAGACGTTTGTTTTTTGTTTTGTTTTGTTTTGTTTTGTTTTTTGTTTTTTTCCTATGGGCAATGATATTTGGAAACCTGCATATGCTCATTTTTACTGCAATATTATTTTTCTAGGCTCATTTGGTGGACAGGGCTATATTTTTCTTAATAATGAGTACATAGTTATACCTCCAAGTCAGATCCAATACCATAGAATGTTTCCTCACTTTTCTCCATTTCATATGTTTATATCACATCTACCATTGTGAAAACAGTAGTTTATTTATTTATTTATTTATTTTTGAGATGGAATTTCGCTCTTACAGCCCAGGCTGGAGTGCGGTGGCGTGATCTCGGCTCACCGCAATCTCCTCAGCCTCCTGAGTAGCTGGGATTACATGCATGTGCCACCACACCCAGATATAGATAAAGATATAGATATAGATATAGATTTTTTTTTTTTAAATAGAGACAGGATTTCTCCATGTGGGTCAGGCTGGTCTCAAACTCCCGACCTCAGGTGATCAGCCCACTTCCGCCTCCCAAAGTGCTGGGATTACAGGCGTGAGCCACCATGCCTGGCTGAAAACAGTAATTTCTAACGTCCTTGATCTATTTGCCATTTGCTCTAGCCTAAGTTTCAGATTTTTAATTATTCATTTTTGTCCTTGGACAATGTACCACTAGGGGTGTCTCACTTAACAATGTATATTGAAACTAACTTTATATTTGAAAAAGTTTTAGACTTACAGATTATAGAGATACACTTTATTCTTTTTTATGGCTTCATAGTTCTTCATTTTATGGATCTATCAGAATTTACTCAACCAATCCCTATAATTTGATATTTGGGATTTTCCCCAATATTATGCTATAATGACGTACTTTGTGCATGTTATTTTATATTCTTCAAGACGTATCTTCAGGGTGAATTTCTAGAAGTGGGATTGCAAAGAGAAGAGTTACTAAAGATAAATACTTTTGTCAGATATTGCCAAATTTCCCTATATTAGAAATTGTACCATTTTGCATTTCCACCATTGTCCTTCCTAAAATAACCAAACCATTATTTCTCTTTGAAAATATGAACAATATTAATTAACTAATATTAAAAAATAAAGAGCTTTTCTAGAACAAGCATAAGAATTCCTTACACACTATCCTCACTTCCTGATTCCAAACTCAAATTTAGATTTTATAGGTAGAATATGCCACTGCAGAAGCAGAGAAGACTATAATTCTAGACAAGCCTCAACATATGTAATCATTTAAAGCTTTAGTATTGGTATTAGTCCATTCTCACATTGTTATAAAGAAGTATCTGAGACTGGTAATTTATTTTCTTTTTTTTTTTTTTTTTTAAAGGAGGTTTAATTGGCTCGGGGTTCTGCAGGCTGTACAGAAAGCATAATGCTGGCATCTTTTTAGCTTCTGAGGAGGCCTCAGGAAACTTATAATCATGGCTGAAATGGAAGGAGGAGCAGGCGTCTCACATGGCAGGAGCAGGAGCAAGAGAGAGTGAAGGGGGAGGTGCCACACACTTTTAAATGAGCAGATCTCAAGAAAATGAACTCACTATCATGAGGACAGTATCAAGAGAATGGTGCTAAACCATTCATGAGAAATCACCCCTATGATCCAATCACCTCCCAGCAGGCCCCACCTCCAACGTTGGGTGATATGGTTTGGCTGTGTCCCCCAGCCCAATCTCATCTTGAATTGTAGTTCCCATAATCCCTATATTTCATGAGAGGGACCCAGTGGGAGATAACTGAATCATGGGGGCAGTTACCTCCATGCTGTCCTCATGATACCGAGTGAGTTCTCTCGAGAGCTGATGGTTTTATAAGGGGATTTTCCCCTCTTCACTCTGCATTCTCCTTGCTGCCGCCACATGAAGAAGGACGTATATGCGTCCCCTCTGCCATGATTGTAAGTTTCCTGAGGCCCCCCAAGCCCTGCAGAACTGCGAGTCAATTAAACCTCTTTCCTTTAGAAATTTCCCAGTCTTGGGTATGTCTTTATTAACACTGTGAGAATGGACTAATCCATTGGGGTTTACAATTGAACGTGAGATTTGGGTGAGGACACAGGTTCAAATGATATCAGTATTTATGATTGCATTTTTCTTGAGCTAATTAAAAATATTAAATAAAACAAAGTCATTCATAACATAGAAGTTTGGAGTGGAAAGAAATCTTAGGGATTTACTTTTATGGATCATATTAGCAGAAGGTGAAGTACTGACAATATAAAAATGATTTAATGCATATCACATTGTTTCTTAGAGTATGGATCAATATATATAGCATTTTTGCCACTTTCTACTCAAAATACAATCTTCTCTCCCTTTTTTTTCTTCCAGGGCCCCCACTCTTCTCCATATCAACCCTATACCTTTCTAGATGTCTAATATATTTAAATAGTTCCTGAGATCCTATGATCTGATTTCTCAGTTTCCATTCCCAAGTAGCTAAGTGTGGCAGACCAGGTCATGTGACTGGAACCACTGTGGATTCTCCTCATGAGACACCAATGGGCTTTCACTGCTACTCAGTACTCCTGCTGCTCCAGGCTTCAAATGTCTGAAATTCCCCCAATGCCCCTAATACCTTCTCTTTCAGCTGATGACCTTAGTTTTTAGTTCACATGAAAACCAACAACATCCCATTGTGTTCCTATCAATTCTATCATCCCTTTTCCAGAACATCTTTATTTTCACTCTTTTTTCTCTTTCTCCTAGACAACCCCACCCCTACCTCATCCTCCATGCTCTTCCTCTGGAGCACTATAAGTCATCTCCTTTTTAATTTATAATGTTTTAAATCTTTCTCACTTCTGGTAACTTCTCTTTGTCTACACACATGTATAGGTTTGTAACATTCTAAAGACAGCTTTTCACCATGTTACCCTGAGTTATTACTTTGTCTTTGTCCTTTCAACTGCAAAATTGTGCACTGTTTTAAAATCACAGCTTTTTACTCACTTGTCAAGCCCTTGTAATCCAGCTTCCACTTCATAATGCTGTTCTCTTAAAAGTTTCTAGTGACCTCTAAACTCTAATTTCAATAGTCTTTTACTGGTCTTCATCCTCCTTAAACTCACTTTAATATTTGGTACTACTGATTGGTCTTTTTTTAACTCCCTTTCTGTGATTTTTTGGGACACTTTGGTGTCATGGTTTTCTTCCTAAATGCTCTTATTCTCTCTTGTTCATTAGTTTGTCCCAACTCCTAAAATTAAGCATTTCCTGAAACATCTTCATAAACTCTACTTGAGTAATCGACCAGATGAACAACAAGTTGAGGACCAGCTATGAGAATATACCTCCTGGACTGTGAAAATAGCATAATGCATCCTGGGGACTCAATCAACAAAGCCTGAGAGTAAAAGGAGAAAAAACTATAGATATGGGTAGGTCCAGATGATATGCGTATAGTTAAAGAACTTTATTTTTTAGACCAACACATATTGCAGTTAATTGCATCAATAGTTTTTAACTGACTGAAAGCAGAGATCTGAACTATAATTTAAAAGCATAAATGTTTACCCTTCTTCTAGCATCTCTGCTGAAAAGATTTTCTTTCAATCTGATAACCTAAAGCAAATTGCATAATATTAGTGTGTCTAAACTGCACTTAGTTACTTCTCATTAGAAATCAGTTCTGTTTACTTCTGTTACTTCTCATTAGAAATCAGTTCTGTTTCTCCATTTTTAAAGGCCTAACAATTTTAAAAAGTTAAATATTGTGTACACATAATAATATTGTTATAGCTTCATTTGATGTAGGTCAAATTCTGTTGCAAACTGGTCCTTGTAATAATCGTTCAGAGTAAGAACCAAATGTGTTATATTCTTTTTAATTAAGAATTTAAGAAATATTTCATCATACATTCATTGCCTAGGTCAGCAAATGTTTATTGTGCACTGACTATGTGGAATTCACTTTTCTGAGCATTAGAGATTCAAGCTAGACAAACTTTTGTCCCCTGGAGCATGCACATTACATCTGAATGAATTAAACTGGCTGAGATATTATGGTATATGTAGCTTACACATGCAGCACCACTCACTTCGGGAAGAGACAAGTCTTCTGCAGTGAGTGGTGCTGCATAGGATGTACCAGCTTTTAGTGAACACAGTAAGTTGCGCAGACAGGAAGATATTTGTCTTCTGTAGAGAGGAACTGGTTCATCTTGGCCAGTGGTTCTCAACCAGGGATGATATTGCCCCCAGGGGACATGGGCAATATCTGGAGATATTTTTAATTGCCACAACTCAGGGAAAAGGGTGCTACTGGCATTTAGTAATGCTGCTAAACATCCCACAATGCACAGGATAGCTACCCCCAACCACCAAGCAAAGAATTATGTAGTCCAAAATGTCAACAGTGTCAAGGCCAAGAAACCCTTCTCTAGGCTAAAGGGTCTATGTGGCTTAATTACTGGGTTCTTTCTTAGAAGAACATACACCATGCTTTTCCCACAGCCCCTCTCCTCCCTCTTACCGTATAGATGGTCCTTTCAAGCTGATTTTTCTGGCTGTTTTTTGTTCCATGGGTAAACAGAGAATGTTCAGGTTAGATCTGTACGTTCTATTTGTTTTGCAAGCTGTTCTCAAGGGTCAATCAATGCTTACTAAAGTTTTCGAGCAAGCACTAAGGTAGTAAGTTCTGTGCCTGCTGGGCATAATTACAGGAAACAACTTTGTTTTTAAAATCTCATAACAAGAAGCACAAGCACAATCCACAAATTACAATTCCTTTGCAGTGTGTTTGTACCCTTAGCAGCTCACAGCAGGGCCACATCATCGTCTCCGCAAGCCACCATTTTTCTAGCTACCTTCCTTCCTAAAATATCAGAAACAACAAACTTCCCAGGGTGAGGAAACATCCTGTAGTTTTGCCCACATGGATCAGTATTTTTCCCATTCTGTCATTATGTTGCTATGAAGTAGACAATAAATTATTATGAAAATACGAATAGAAAGAGGAAGTGAGTCATGTAAATCATTATTAGTATTCTATTTCACGTGATGGAAAACTCACAGGGATCTTGGTGTTAGTCCAGAATTCACTCATGTTTTCCCTTTATTTTAAATGCTGAAAAAAACATAGGTTGTAATGTTATCGTTGTATTTGTAGAACTATATGACTAGATATGAACTAAGTTACTTGGCAACAGTTGAGCTCCAAATGGAACTTATACCTTTATTAGTTATGTAACATTAGATACCTCACTTAACCTTTCAAGGGCTCAATTTGGTAATATGTTAAATAAATAAATTGAGCTAGTATCTGGCATGAGAATCCTGGGTTTGAATTTGGCATCATCAGTTTCTGGCCATGTGACCATCAGCAAGCCACCCACTGTGCAGAGAGATTATAATGAGATGAGATTAACATGGGCATTACAAAGATTTTTGCCATTGTTGTTGTCACCAACAGATAATTATCTTGCATGTGTCTTCTATAGCACAACTGAAAATCACTGTAAACTATATTAAGAGATAATATCCAGCATTCAGAATATCTAAGATGGTCAGAATTAGGTAGGTTTTAAAACTCTTATGTTTCAGCTCTTTCCAAGTCAAATATGAATAACTATAATCCACATCTAGGAGTAGAAGTAAAAGAATGGAAATCTAATTTGCACCCCAGTGGTTTGTGACATCGTCTTTATTAACATGCACAATCTGAGTATTTTAGATTCACTGGGAAACTGTTGATATTTAGAAAGGGAATATTTCTCTTTAAACTGGTAAAGCTTAAGCATCTCCTCTGAAAATTCTTCTATCCCAGGATCTCTTTCCTGACATAAAACTGCATGAGCTGTGTTCTTACCGCAAAAGCATCTTCATTAGCAAAAAGAAATGTCACCTAGCAAAAGGAAGTATCAAGAAGCCGGTTCTCTCCACTATGAACTGCCATCTTGGTCTGTACTACTGATCCTCAGGAGCACTAGTTATGCTCAGAAATTGACCTAAGACATTATTTACAGATTCTGTGAATTTCTAATTACCTTTGTTCACAAGAAGTCAATCATCAGTGCTTATGAAGAGTCACCTATTTGAATGACAAATAACTAAGTGCTGGGGATTTATTAAAATGAAATTAAATGCTACTTAAATTATCTTTCACCTATCCATTTGCATTTCTATTTTTCCAGACTGTTTTTCTAGCAGTTCTATTGAGCCTGGTAAGGTCTTCACCTCCATCAGGCACTTTTAGGGTTGAATGCACATTGGAGTGATCTAGTGTGAGATTTTACAGAACAACTATTCCACCTTTCCAATATCCCTTCTGTGTTAGATTTCTCCAGAGTACACAGATAATAAGTGGCCACACTATATCTTGTTATATAAGTTTGCACTGCAGAAGGAATGGTCTGGGTCTTCAAGGAGCTGACATCTTTATTAGAGACAAAAGACAAATATATGTTAAAAAAAGAGTAGCCCATTCAAAAAAAAATCAGTCCATTACAGCAAATCTTCATTATATCAGCTAACTACTAGCAGTATGGACTGAAAATGTGGATCAGTAGTATGTATATAGAAGTGATTTGAAAATATCCATGATTACATACCAGTTCCACTGAACCAAGTAATGTATCATGTAATGATTATTTTATAGCAAAGTTAACTATACAGGCTTTTTCTATAAAATATGTCCTATATTTCCACTAATGTCCATTAGAAAATGAGAGATACTCTCCATTTTTTAAATCTTCAACATTTTTGGCCAAAAAAATATTTAAATGCAATCCTGCAGCATGTTAAGAATTTAACTGTTTTACTTTCTGACATTTTAATTCTCAAAAATAGTTCATTTGGTGTCATAGCATTTTTTATATCTTTCTTTGTTCAAGAAGCTTCTTCTGTCACCTTTTCCCCTGACACTAAAGGATTTTCTTTATATTCAAGGATCCCCTCAAATTTACATCTTCTAAAACTTTCCTCTCATCTTTCTTTGCATGTGATTTTCTGGTATCTTCTGGATTTTACTTATTTCATAAGTATAAAATTTTTATGAGTAATATGACATAAAGTTCAATTACTTTATCAATTCTAGACATTCACATTCCTCTTATCTATTCTACCTCACTTGCATGATACCTATGTTAGTTTGTATTTTATTTATATTTGTTGCACAAAGCCATTACTTTGTAAAAAGTATTCTTATACTATACTGGAAAAAGTGTAGAAAACCTGGGTTCTAGTCTTACATTGCTTGACATTTTCTTTCATCAATATTAGAATGGGAATATTGTACTTGATTGTGTTCCTTTGCCCATAACTTTTTAATTGTGTATGTTTTTTATATTCATGGGCATTTCAATTTATTATCCTCACCAGGTCTAGAAAGCAAATTGAACTTTTGAAACTTTTTCTTTGAGAGAAAGGAAGTAATTTTATTCATGATATCCATTTCAGTTAGTAAAAATGTCTTTAAGCGGCTAAGTGGCTCCCCAAAGATTAAATGTCCAATAAGCGATAAAATCGGAAGTAGACTCCTGGCCCCCTGGTTTCCCACATCAAAGACTAGCTGCCAGATACATTTCCTCCTACCAGATTTCTCTTGAAATTGTAATTTGTCATCTTCTGAGTAGTAGACAATGAAGGCCTAAGATTTATTTTCCTTGCAAGTGAATAATTAGTGAATGTCAATTTCATGTTTTTTTCAGTCTGTGTGAAAGTCAAAAATAGTCACGTTAATTATACTTAGCAGGCACTTTTCTGTGATAATACACCAATTCCTGGAGATGACAAATGTAAATATTATTGTTTTACTCCTTAAAAGGTAATCTAATCTGGTATTATTTATAAGTTCATTTAACATTGTCTTCCTTATAGATAACTTCAATAGTGTTTTGCTAATTAGATATAAGAAAGACAGTCCCCTCATCTAAACATTATTTTATTTACACTTGCTTTTAGGTTTTTATTGTTTCTTTATTTTCTTCTACACCCCCTTACAGCACAAGGTATCTCAAACCTCAAGCAGCTACCATCTGGCTTGTTTTATATAACTCTCTCAGCCCATTCAAGTGGCAATACACCAGCGAAGAATAAAAAGATATATATTGGATGGAGCCCAAGAACTGCACCCAAAATAGCTTTTTAAAAGTCATTGAGCATAACAGTGGGAATAATAGGAAGGTCTTAAGCGGCAGCTGCTCAGAGAGCACTGGAATAATTCTCTCATCATCTTGCCACAGGTATCGTCCAGAAAGCAACGCTCCTAGCACCTCCACTTTCTTTTTCACTTTAGTTTTTATGTCTATCTTTAGTTTTTATGTCTATCACTCAAATTGCAACAGCTGACAAGCACCTGGGATTTAATTCCTGCCGGATTTCATACATTCACATTAATTTTGGTAATTTCCCAATTGTAACAGTGAGAACCTTCCCCAATTTGGGTGAGCAGCTTTAATATTTCATTGCATATTCATGTATCACCTCACGTTATTTTTAGTTTCTAAAAGAGATAGCAGACGAGGCTTCATAAAAGATTGGTAGGAGCCCTAGAAATAGCTTTATCACTATTCCAGTATATTTCTTTTTTCTTTTCCTGAGAGGGCAGAAAAGGATTCCCTTCAAAGAAGGCATATTTGGTAGTGAACAAAAGGGAACCTTCCCAAGACCACTAGCAATCTCGCTGATATGTTGGAATGTCTAATTTTGATTCTCTCAAGACAGCCTACCACAATGCCCCTGTTCAGCTATTGTAGGGCACAAGCTAATCTTTACATTCTGTTTCCTTCCTCCCAATTCTTCTCATCTGAATTATTTAAGGAATATGTCATGTTTCATTATTTCTACATTTCTTACACTGAACTATCAAGACTTGGGAAAGAAACACGTCTTTTTAAAAAACACACACATGTACAGCACAGTTTATTCCTTTTCCATTTCAAATAATTTATTCGCATTATATTGGTGTCTTGTAAATTTCATATTTACTGTGCTGCTTTTTAAAATAATTTTTTAAAGTGAAATTTCCTATTCCAGTTCCCTTTTTCATCCAGGGATTTTTATAAGATCATATAGCATGTAATGCAGTAAAAAACTCAACATACCAGAATATATTTTTAGAATAGAGACATTCTACAAATGGCAGGAGATTTTTTTCCATTTTATGCCTTATGAAAAATGGATTTGGAACTTATAAAAAATGTATCTGGAACATCTGAGTGCAAGATTTTTGATTGGATTTTAGAATTCAGATCTATGATTTAAAAGCAATTTCTTCCTTTCTGAAAGTGTCCATGTCAAATTGATTTTTAAGGAGAAAGAAAGGGTGTAATTTGGATTTTGAACCCTTTTCTCAGGACTTAGATTGTTTTCATTTATTTTGACTTCCTTTATCTTTATTGCATCCTCATGGAGTTGGAAAAGCATGTGTTTTCACAACTTTTTTTACAAGGGTTGACCACAGGCAAAGCCATAAATAAGGCTTTATTCTTTGTTCCATTTCACCTTTCTAGCTTCACATCTATTCAACGCCAATGTGGCTTTCTAGCTAATACTCTTTTTTTTCTATCTTGAGGGAAGAGTCTTAATATTTTGTAGCATCACTCCAAAAAATAATTTGCTTTTTTCCCCCCACAAAGAGTAAGGAGAGAAAATAGTTAACACAAATGAATTAATCACTAATGGCTGACTTTCAAGTAAAAATCCAATGAATGTGGAGTAGTTGTCTAGGAGATGTAACTGGAAATTTTTCAAGTCCTTGAAAATGCATAGAAGAATACAGAGTCCCACTTTATTATTCTTATAAAAACCAAAGATCTGAGTATCAAATCACTAACCTTTTTTTTTTTTTATCTTGATGCTCAAGCTCTGAAAGTAGCTCTTTCTCAGTCAGGCTTCTAACTTCTATGATGGTTGCATCAACTTTAATGTTCTAATTTTTAGCACAGCTAATGGAGTAAACTGTAACTGAGTAAAAAGATGACTATACCACTATCTAGCTTTCTGACTTTTGGAAGCAACCATCCCTTTCTGAATGTTATTTGCCTCCTCTAAAATTAGGAGGCTCAAGCTATTTCTTAAAAAAGAGTTCTGCAATAAGCTTCTTGGGTTTGAATTCAGATTCTATCACTTTACTAGCTCTGTGGTCTTGTACAAACTATTTAGTCTGTCTACACTTTAATTTCCTTACTGTAACATGGAGATCATTGCAGTATCTACTGTAGAAGGAATTCTATCAAATGATGTTGGCCTAGTTGACTTTCAATAACTTTTAGCTATTGTTTGATTCAGAGGTATGTTCAAGTCATTATAGCTATGTAAAACAATTAAAATAACTGAAAAATGTGAACAATTCCCAAATATTTGTATAATAGCTGACATTTTATTAAGTGTTTATTATATGAGAAACACTAAGTTCTTGATTTGTATATTTCAATTATTCCTCTCAGTAACACAGTATAGAAGATATAATTATCCCTGGTTTACCCATGAAAAAATTAACCTAGGAAAAGCATGGTGGCTCACACCTGTAATCCCAGCACTTTGGGAAGCCAAGGCAGGCAGATCACCTGAGGTCAAGAGTTTGAGACTAGCCTGGCTAACATGACAAAACCTCGTCTCTACTAAAAATACAAAAATTAGCCAGACATGGTGGTTCATTCCTGTAGACCCAGTTACTCTGGAGGCTGAGGAAGGAGAATCACTTGAACCCAGGAGGCGGAGGTTGCAGTGAGCTGAGATCGTGCCACTGCACTCCGGCCTGGGTGACAGTACAAGACTCTGTCTCAAAAAAATAAATATAAATAACCTAAATAAGCACACAGTCACACAAGTGAAAAAGTGCTGGAAGTGGCATATAAAGGGGAGCATGTTTTCCCCCAGAGTTCACTCTTTTAATCACTGGACTGTATTTTGCCTTCCACTCTGGTGGAAGACTTCTGCCTTCAGTCTAGATGACTAATGCATAATTAACTGCAGCACTACATCCTGAAGAAAATCAACCTGTCCATGTTTCTTGAATCATTTTTACAATTAATATCTGATTTATATTTCTTCTTTTCCGAACTTACCAGATAACTTTAGAACATGATGCATATATATTTTTCAAGCATGCAAATCCATAAAGTCAAAGAGAGTTTTTGAACCACAGCTTGTTACTCCCCTACCTTCTTTCCTGTCAAAATCACCTGTGAAGAATCAACTTTCTGAGAAAGCTCAGCAACTTATTGAGATTTGGCCTGGAATTCACATAAAACTAGATAAAATTAGTGCTAAAAGGCCTATAAGAGCACCATAAAATAATTGACATCAAAACATACACACACACAGACATACATTTTCATTTCAAATGTAAGAAGCCAGAGCTCTGACCCCATTGCTTTCCATAACTGGCGAAAAGTATGACTTTTGAAATCGATACATTTCAATCTCCATGTTACCGTCCTAGTGCAGTACTCCACAGCGCCGGCTCCAGGAAGAACCATCAGTGTTTCATTCTCCAGATTAATGCTCTCCTTTCAGAGAAATGACTTTCAGCTATTTTAGACTATATGCCCTTCATTTGAGAAGCAGTTTGTATTCATTCACTCACAGTCAATATTCACTAATATCATGGATTGATGGAGTTAAAAAGCTTTTCATTAGTTCTGTTAGCAAGGCTAATTTTTATAGCATTTGATCATTTTACTTCTAGTTGCCCCTCTTTTTTTCAGAACTTTGTGTCCCCGAATCATTCTTTTGATAGAGTAATATATTACATGTTTTTTATCTACAACGATGTGTCCATGTCCCCAATAATGAGAGCAGCTACTCACAAAACAAGGTTCCTGTTTCTTGAACTAATTATGCACAGAAATTTCTACCTCTCACTTACCAATGAGATAATTAAAATGTGAGTCTTGGAGCAGAGAGGATTAGAGGTTTAGACGCTTGTAGAATACATATATTACTGGCTAGTAATTTGTACTGAAAAAAACATAAATATAAATATATATATATATATGTATAAACTCTTTGCTCCATTTCTCATGTATCTTATTATTTGTTTATTTTTGCAGATGTTATTATTCCTAAATTACCAAGAACATGTGTAAAAACTCTATTTTGCTGTTCAAAGACATTCACATGAAATTTTTTTAGTGAAGTAGCAGATCCAAGTACATGAAGAGCCTTGGGAATAAAAATAGGCAAAGCCTTATAATAATGATTCCTGCTAATAGAAATATTTACAATTACAGTATGACATCCTGTTTTTAGTTGCTATGCAATTAACATTTTCTCTTTTCTTCTACTTCCTCTTACACTTATACACATGAGGATATGTGGGTTTCATTATGCCAGGATGACTAGGTAGAGACATTTGTTGATATTTTAAGAATTTTAAGACATTTCTAGACTTCAAAAATGAGTGGTTAGTTGTTTCTTTTTTATTGTCAAAAACTTGTAGTGGACATTGCTATGCTTCAGGGACTTCACACATACATAACATCTCCTTTAATCCTCATGTAACCTCTGAGGACTTGCTGGTCTAGTATGGATTATGGGACATATACCTGAATAACCACAACTTAAGACACAAAATGGTGACGGCCATGAGCAAGGTACAGAGATCAGTAGCCATAACCGTGCAGAAGAAAAATGTTGCTTCTACCTGAAAAAAATAAAAAAGGTTCCTTTAAGTGGTGACATTAGGAGCTGACCTGAGGGGAAAACAATGGTACTTTTAATATCAATCCACCCCTATAACTTCCCCTTAATGTTAGATGTGTATCATTAGCATTATTCTTGTGTTAAAACATTAGGGGGATGCTTTGGCAAGAACCTGAAATGAAGACAAGCGTGCAAGTAAAAAGGAAAGAGATTGAAGGTCTAAGAATGTCAGAAATACCTAGCAAGGACTAGGAGTGAGAAGGAACAGGAGTGTGTGTTTTAGTGAAAAGAGATCACATAGGATGAAAGGAACCAAAATCTATTCCTAAGGAGTTAAAAATAAAAGGATGCAGAGTAGGAAAATCATTGTTTGATTCTCCTTTGATACAATCACCAGTTGATATCATTAAGACAGTCTAGTTTATTTGTTGCCTGAATTGACCTATTCAGATGCCAAAGGAGACCTTTTGTCTTCAGGATGGGTAGGGATAAAGTGAGAAGAGTTTAATTTCTGACCCCATGTACAGGACATTGGAGGCTCAGATGCTCATTACTCGGGGAATACCGATGAGGATGAAACAAGAAGTGCATCTACTGAGGGTCTGGAAGTTTACTATTGTTAATACCCACAATGTGGAGGGTGGGGAAAGGATGCAAAGGAGGAAGAGACACTTGTTTTGAAGGTGACCAAGATGACCTTTACCCTATAGCTAAGCTGAATGACCTTGCTGGTAGGTGAAGTATTTTGCGAAACCATTCTGGCTCACTTAGGGGCCAGCCTTGTGGATTGTCATTATTCATAGAAAGACACAGTGTCTGCTCCCAACATTGACCTCACAGTATGAGAGTTGAGTAATATGAATGAATTATTTATTACTTATTCAAATTTTAAGACTCACTGGCCTCTAATAGAACCAAAATAAGAAATTTTTTTCTTCCTTTTCCAATAAGTTGATACCTCTATCTATGCTTCTCACAAATGAATTCTCTACAATCAAGTGATTCCTTTCAATACTGTGGACTCACAAACTGGCTAATTATACCTGAATTAAGGGCAGTTCCATTCAGGTGATTCTACATTTCATTTTACACAATGCCATAGCCAGGAATGACCCAAAACAATTTCTAAATAGCCTGAAAGAGTTCCTTAACTTTCCAACAAACTTCAGGAAAAACACATAAGATAATTAAATAAATCCAGGAAACAATTTTTTAAACATTTTCTTTATACTAGGGTTGAGCTAGACACTGCCTAACTCTCAAGGAGTTTACAGTGTGACTTTTTGAAGCCTTATTTTTTACAAAAATGAAATAGATGTATAAATAATAAATATAATGCTAGGCAATAAGACATAAGAGATATACTAGGGAAATAAATAAATTTTGACTGGGCTGGCTCAGAGAAGAAGAAAACAGTTGACTTAGAACTTAAACCATTACAAGGATTAGGATAGTAAATAATTAAGTGGGAGTGGAATTTGGGTAGAAAGTTTGCCAGGACTGAGGAAAATTGAGCTCCTATCAATATGGTGAGTTAATTAATAGAGTTAAAATTCAGGTGTGTAACCCAATAATTTACTTTCATTTCCTGGCTTATCATTACTTATTTCCATACTTTCATTTTTTACTATTATTAAGATTCATCAAAGCTGGGTATTGTGCCTCAAACCAGTAATCCCAGCTATTCAAGAGGCTGTGGCAAAAGAATCGCTCATGCCCAGCAGTTCAAGGCTGCAGTGAGCTATGATCATGCCACTGCACTCCAGCCTGGGTAGTGAGAACCCCATCTCTAAGATCCATCAAGTCAGCATGGCCAAAATATCTTTTGTTCAATACATGAAAAATGGATGAAGCTAACATTAAATATCATTCTTATATATTTCTTCATCAAATTCCACATTTTTTATTTTTAAAATGATTCACTTTGTATTGTTTTATTTTTTCTTACTTCTTAGGTATTTTTAAATCCCAATATGCTCTGATAAATAATTATCATAGAGCATATGATTTTAAGCAGAGATGCTAATTGGCTTTAAAAAATACAGACTCATGATTGTAATCATCTAACTGTTGTTGAAACCCAAATTTCAAATTCCTGCTAAGCACTGCAACTCATATAAAATTATTCAGAAAAGCAGTGTTTTATGCAGAGTGAGCCTCTGAGGAAAAAATTATCTATAGTCTAAATAACTTTTGCAAATAGTCCTACTATAAAATTTGGTAGACTGATTTTTCCTGTCTCTCAGTAAATCTAGTATAACATTGAAAAAGATCACCACACTTGGTGAAATAATAGGCTTCATTTAAGAGCCATATTGTATGAAAAATATAATTGTTTTTTACTATTTTTTTCCTGAGTGGGTATGATTGGTGTCACCTATGTTTAATAATGTAACTACTGCAGTGGGTCTCAAAGACAAGCCACATCAGATTCACCTGGAGGGCTTGTTAAACTCAGTTGCAAAATTCTACACTCAGAAGGTCTGAAGTGGGGCTTAATAATTTTGTTATTATTATTATTATTATTGTAGAGACGGGTCTCACTATGTTGCCCAGGCTAGTCTTGAACTCCTGTCCTCAAGCAATCCCCCTGCCTTGACCTCCCAAAATTAGAATTACAGACATGAAAGGATTTTTATTTTTAATGAGTAACCAGTGATGCCAATGCTGCTGGTCCAGGGGACCCACTTTGAGAACCACTGTGTACACACACACACTTGAAACACATAAATATATATATCTTAAATTAATTTGTGATCATGAAGGGTATGTGTGTGTGTTTAAATGCCTGTGTGATTGTACATCATTCAACCAACTGCATTTTTTAATCATTAGTCATTTCTTATTATGTGGCAGTGAATATAACCACTTCTAACCTATAGAACTGTTTTGATGTTCAAAACCAGTTCTCAGCTGCTGGGAATGCCTTAAACGCTAAGGTCAAATTGTCAGTAGAATCCTGCCTGCATAGACTTAATACCAGTAAGATAGATCTAAAATTGGCATTTCAATAAGCTATTTTGCTAAACGTTAATAACACAAATTCTGTTAACCTTGAAGCCCTGATTAAAACACAAATAAGTGAGAAAATCCCTATTGTTAACTGAGCCCATTTTGCATATTTATTGCTACACCTTTTAATTTGTAAGGCCATGGCAGACTGTATAATGAAATCTGCTCTCTAATTGCTAGGTCTTTCTTTTTGTCTTTTCCACATTATATTACATGTAGGTGCTGGATGTCAGTGTAGTAGCAGCTTACCTACATTTGGAGAAAATATAAAAACCTTTGAAAAATGTTTGCTATCATTCTGTCATTCCTTTCTTAACTCTAACTTTTTCCTATATTTGTCCATCATCTGTTTTCAGAGTCCAAAAATTTTAACTAGTTTTTTCACTCCACCAAAATGAAAATTCTAACTATATTTATTTAACTATTTATTTTTTAAAGAAATGCTGTATTTTGTTGGGTTGGGTGGTATACAGAGTCTACCAGGTGCTTTGATTAATTCAGAATTATCCTTTGCACAATCATATACTTGAAAAAAGAGAGGTAACCCTAAAAAAAAAAAGAGAGAATACAGTATGAATGAGCTGGGGTTGGAGAGTTTGAGAATACCAAAGTTCAGAAACATGGGGACTATTTGGCACCCAAGAAAATAACCACATAGTCATCATCAGGTTTTGGGACTGCTTATGGGGAGGAAAGAGGATGCCCAAAGTAGTTTAATGAAACGCTGAAAGTAATGATTTAGGAACAGATTAAAAGATGCCACATTCATCACTTCATCACATGATCTGCCTTTCTTTGCAGTCTAACTTGGGAGAAACTAAGGAAGAAAGTATGACAATCAAATTACCTGCTTTTCCTTTTTTTATAAAAATTATGTAAAATTATAGAAGACAAAGTTAAAATACATGTCGCATTTCAACTACTATATCTATGGATTTCTTACTGAGAACTGTCTCCAGTGACACAAATAATTTTAAATTGCATGCATTGTTTATATTTAAAGACTATAAATTCTATTTATTTCTTCTTTCAACAAATATTTATTATGCAACTTCTGTGTGCCAAGTGTTAGCTGAAGGAAATATAGTTGCGAACAGACATCTCTTGCCCAGCCAGGTAGTTAAGACATACTAAGAAACACTAATAGCAATAAAATGTACATGGAGCTATGTACATTTCTAATTCTGTTGTTGTTGTTGTTGTTGTTGTTGTTGTCGTTGAGATGGAATCTCCCTCTGTCACCAGGCTGGAGTGCAGTGTCACGATCTCGGCTCACTGCAACCCCCACTTCCCGGGTTCAAGTCATTCTCCTGCCTCAGCTTTCCAAGTAGCTGGGACTACAGGCACCTGCCACCATGCCCAGCAAATTTTCGTGTTTTTACTAGCGATGGGGTTTCACCATGTTGGCCAGGATGGTCTCGATTTCTTGACCTCGTGATCCGCCCTCCTCAGCCTCCCAAAGTACTGACATTACAGGCATGAGCCATCGCACCCGGCTGTACATTTCTAATTCTATATCTGGGTACTACTCTCAAACTCGAAGAACCTTAATTTGGAATTTAATTTCAATTATATGGAGGAAAAGGAATTAGTCCAACCTCTATACCTTTTCTTTTAGTAACAACTACAGAGCAGAAATGTGTCCCTTTAACCTTTGAAGGGGCTATTTCCCCTTTCAACACAACGGAAGAAAGCTTCAGATCAGAACTAATTGTTCTGTGATTGATTGTTTCCCTCTTGTTGCTACATACAGCCCAACGACATGCATTGTACACACAATATGAGGTAAGAGAGTCAATCAATTAGGGAAACAATTAGTTCCAGTTTCTACAATTCATTTGATGAATTGTAGATGAAATTGCCTGAAAATATTAAGAACATTAAAGATCAGTGGTGAAAGCTAAGTAAATACATTTATATTCAAATTTTAGAGGCAGATGCTTAGTTGATGCTGCTCTTCTGCAGATAGGCGATGTTAATGCAATAACAATTACAGTTTGGCAGCAATTAATAAATGGACTGTCAAAATCAGTCAAGTTGTGTTCATGGTTTTGGAAGGCTGCTGATTTTAGCTTTGACAAGATGTGGCTGAAGTGTTGCTGAAAAACTCAAAGTGATTAATTAATTTAGAAGATATAATTCTGTGACTCCCCTTCTATGGGTAGTAGTTGGAAATGGGGGAACCCAAACATTCAATGCAACCTGATGCCTTCTTTGGGGTCCACATTTAATTAGTATTTATGTCTAGTAAATGCAATGTGTAGGAATATTCTAAGATTTATGAGATTGATGAAGTTGTAACCAAGAAAATATGAGGCAACTTGGAGTAATATAATTGATGAGATCTTCAGGTCATACGGAATTCTAGATTTAGAGCTTTTGTTGCGATATTAGGGTACAAAATTCAGGGTGGGGAGGAAATTAGGATGGACTAAGAGTGATGGGCTAGCTCTAAGTGAGCTCAAAGCTATGTCTCATGCAGAGCAATGTGAGAGACAGGTCCCTCTCCCCTCGGGGTAAGAAAGCAAAAAGAAAGTTAATAAAAATAATCAAGAACATTTCATCCAAAACAGTGGAAAAGAGAAAATGCTTAAGAATTTTACTATATTTCCTCAAAAGCAAATGTAGGAACAAGTTTAAAGCCATAATTCCATCAAATTTTGAGTTTATATGTTAGCCTATTCTTAATAATGATCAAAGCTGCTTAAACCCAGAAAGTAAATCCTGATCAGTTTCACATTATCTTTTAGTTTGTTCAGCAAAAGAATAAAGAGAATACTGATGTTAACATGTGTATGTCTGTAGTATTTAAAATCCAACACACTCTGACAGAAATGTTCTAGAGTGACTCAAATTTGATCCCTCAGAGAAAAAGTATATTTTTTAACAAGGTAACACTGTTACTTTGATGAATAAATTTTTTTCTAAAAAACTCTGGATACAACTAAGACAGCTAAGAAACATGGAAAGCAAATAAAACGTCACTATCTCCCAGAAAAAATAAGATAATACTAATAGAGAAAATTAATTCTAAATATTAAATCCATTTCTAGACCAAAACAGAAAAGAATTCACATTACCTTATTCAGGTTTTTCTAACCTTTCAATAAAAATCTTGTAGAAATTTGTTATAAAATTTCATTTTGTAATTTAATATTAGGAATTAATTAGGAGGGAAAACAAATTGATATTCTCAGCTCCTTATCTTTGGCGTTTTAGTACTTACATTGTCTTTCGTGTTCTAATTAATTTTACTAATCCCTTTAGCTAATGAATAAGTAAATGAGGACCAGGGGAAAAATTCATCAACTGCAAGAAAAGTGTAGAAAATTATTAATTCAGAAGTAACCCATAATAACCACAGTGAACTTGCCAGTATTGCTTTGCTCTCTTGCTAATATTCTAATTTCTGTTTTATTATTCTTCATAGAGCAAAATGTTTCACAGTTAATCTTAACAGTACTTTTGTTTCTAAGCCTTCTAAAAGGCATTGATTTAGGAATAGCCAAATATTTGAATATAAATTGATTTTATGCAATACACAGAAAACAAGTATTTTATTGATATAAGTGGTTTCTTTATTTGTAGAATTACACTTAAAATTATTTTGAAGCAGCATGAACTCTCTCTGGACGGTTTTGGAATTTCATGCCCAAATCAACTTGAACATTACTTTTATATGAGCTTTTTGTCTTCTGCAGTAGCATAAATGCCTATGGTTGGAAGTGTCAGGGGAGTAGAGATGGAGATAAAAGCTTCAGAAAACAAGATGTAAGTGTGAAAATGACAGAATGTTCATGTGGGAAGAAATTGCTATAGCTTTTCTTTCCTTCATTCCTCTTCCTAAAAGAAATACTTAAATTTTAGGTCTTCAGTCATTTTCTTTCAATCTGGTTGATAATAGCAGGAGACTAAGGCCTACTTTACATATTAAGACAGAAAATGCTCAGACATTATAGAGACAGGCATGAAGAAGGGGAAGCCTGCATGAATTTTTGGAATGACAAACCTTCTGTGCTGATATTCTGATGTCAGTTGACATTCTGATATTGATTTTCAGACTTCCTTCACTGAGGAAGTAGTTATAATCTTTAACCAGCATGGCCAAGAAAGAAATCTCAAGGGCAGTAGAGACTTTTGCTGTTGTCTAAGTTCTTTTTATCCCCTTTAATGCCATACCATTCTTACCTCTTTGGAAGGCTGTTTGTCATTCACAACCAATTCAATTCAATTCAGTCTCTGATGATGGACTTCTACAAAGTGCATCTTAATCAGCAGATTTCCACAGAGACTTTTCCTCTCTCTAACACCCTCTGCAAAATGCTGGCTGAAATTTTTACTTGTTACCATGAATAACAGCATGATTTTGCAGCTACATGTTCCCCTCTTTCAAAATTGAATGCTCTATATCCGTTTTTCCCTACCAGCTGCCTTCCCTCTCTCCACTGTCAGCATTTTGTGATGAAAAAGATTCAGTTACAATATGTGCCCCATATTGTGTAGGCTTTATATTCACTCAGGCTTTGAGTCAGGCCTCCATTCTCACCATAGAAATGCCCTATCACCTCTCCAAACACCAATTCTCTCTAAAATTAAATTTATTCTGCTATAACATGCAAAACCTAGAAATGCATCCAAAGCCTACTTCTGACACCAGAGAAAAATGAAAAATCACAAGCAAATTCACCTAAGTTTACTCACATTTATGTTTTACTCCCTTATAATAGAGTAATGCAATATTAGGTTTATATCAATATAAATACGTATCATACGCACTATCAAATTTTATACTGTGGTAGGGATTGAGACATTGTGCTGAGTATTGCAAATACAAATGTTAATAAAATCCTATCCCAAAACTCAGGGAGCTCAGAGCTGATTGATGAAATAGATACATAAGAAGATAATCGTGATATAATTCTAGAAATGCATTAATTCCTAAAAGTCTTGATTCTTTCCCTTTCCCAATATAATGGTGAGGAACTTTGTTTAAGAAAATATGTTTAAGAATAGGTAGCATAAATTTTTTTCATTAGAATTATAAAGAGGGCTTCTCTTCCTGGTGACATCTTAACCACAAGAGATTATTTATGCTTCCTACCAAAAGCTACTGAAATGGTAGAATAGAAGAGAGATGAAAAGGGTGAAGGACATAAAATTCTGTGCAACAAGAAAGTACCTTAACAAATCAGAAATTCTGAACTGTTTCCAAGACATAGAAAGCATTTTATAATAATTGATAAAGATACCAGATCTGAGAAAACTGCAACCCAGAAGTGCTTGGAAGAAATGTGCTGCAGAGAGAGGAGCCATTTTCCCCAGCTGGCCCTTGATAGTCTAACAAATTGCCAAAGGATTTCTGCCTTGAGGGTAATTACAGTGGAGTAATTTATTAAAGGAGAATTGCCTCCTCACAGCTGGACAACTGGCTCCAGTTCGCATAGAGGTACTTAGAGCCACTATGAGGGCTCTCTGAGTAATGTGGACAGGGTGTAGGACCAAACAAGAAGCAAAGCACAGTCCTCTGAAACTCAGAAGGGTATGAAAGAGTAAGAATAGCCCCTCTGCCAGACAGAAAATGCTGTCCGCTCCCAGAAAAATTCCTCCTTTACCTTGAAAAATGAGGGAACTCCTAGCTTATCTACTGCTACCTGCCCAGGCACTTAGAAGGAAAGTCTGTGTCAACATGTATAATACTCTCTCAGTCAACACTTTCATTCAGAGAAGAAGTAACTGGGGAAAGAGATTTGCCCAGTTTAGACAAAATCTATACCAGTCATAAGATTAATCAACATTAGATTCCAACATAGAGTTTCTAGCTTCAGAGTCCATGCTGTTATCCAGATAATAACTGAACCAGTCTACATAATTCAGAAACATAATCTGTCCACCCTCCCTGTCATATATATCTTGATTAAAGGGGATTTTTTGTAAGCCAGATAAATATCTAATTGGTGAATCATCAACCTGTACAAATAGTGAAATGGTAAGGAAATGTATTTTGGAATCAGAGGGTTATCACATGGGTCAGCCCATCATTTCATGGAGCCATCCTTTGATCATTTCCCAGCTGTTTCAAATTCTCAGAGCTTTTTACTTCCTTCATGTTGATGCCGTGGAGCCTCTAAAAGGCTTATAGTAACGTTCCTAGGATCTGTAGTGGAACACCCATGCTAGGCAAGGGTGATTTCCCCGTATGTATTTTTTGGAAGTTGGGGCTTGTAAATAGTTGACTACCTTGACTACCTCTGAGTGTCATGCAAAGCTGAGCCAGAGCCAATGAGAGATTCTAGCCAGTTTCACAAATAATCCTGAATAATTTATTTGGCAGCAGCTATGATTTTATTTAAAAGTTGATAAATCTGAAAATATCTTTACATCCTATTCTATAAAGAAAGGCAAACAGGCTTCATCAAGAAATTGACAAAAATACTTTCAGTTCTGTATAAGTCAAATCAATGTTGCTATAAGGCCAAAGGATAGTGAAGTAGGGACGCAAAAAGTTAGCCATATTCCAGGATCTGACCTTCAAAATTACAGGCTCAAAAATTTGTTTAAAGTCATCTTTTGGTATGACTGACACTACCCAATTCACAAGGGGCTAATATATAAGCCAGAATTTTAATAATTGTTTAGTACTGAGTATCTAAATACAAATATGTTTTCTTCCAACAATGCATCATAGTTTAGACTGATGAAATAAACTTGGAGTCCTAGTCATCAACAATCTTGAGCTACACAATAGGAAAAGGTGCAGATCTTCCATATATCTGTTGCTTTGCAGTAAGGTAGAAATGACTTCTACTTAAGAATATTAAAAAATTATAATAGGGCTTTTGATAATAAAAGACATCCAACAACTTTTAAAGTGGAAGTTTGGCACACTCAGTATAAGCACTTTAGATCATGTTTTAGTTTTCTTTTAATGTCATAATATCAAATTATTGATCAGTAAGTATGAAAAAAAGTCTAAAGAAATGAGCCAACTGCCTGTAGAATGACTTCATATCAGTGAAATTATAGTATCTATAATTACTGAATAAAACATGAAAAGGCAATTTAGCTCCATGTATTGCTCTTGTCAGTAAGCCAGCATGCCTGTTTATCATGTAAATAGGATAGTATTTACAGATCATGCTCCAAATCAGAAACTATATTCTTTCTAAACTCTTTATTTGAAGATCTGAGATGCAAACTGTGGTATATTCATCAGTCTTATTAAGCCACTCAGATGGCAATGGCATTAAGTCCAGGCATTGGCCAAAATGAAAATAAAAGTTAAAGAGCCAGAGATAATGACCTTTTATTAAAGTTACTTACTTCACAATGTTCAATGTCATGTTCCAATGTGAGATGGTGACTCAATGGTATTTTATAGGAAATCTGTTCTTAACCCCGCTTTCTTAAAGTGGTGTGTTCTGGGTTTGTCAAGACGAAGGACAGAAGTGAAAATTCACCATGGACACATCTCTAACTTTATTAAAGCGTGACTTGTTGAAGAAACAGAAAATGAATTGTTTCTTACTAAGAAACAAAAGCAAAGAAGAAAGAGAAGGAGTCAGGGAAGAAGCAAAAGAAAAGGAACTCACTAAGAAACACATGGAGATTATGCCATGTAAGAATCACAATAGGGCACCTGCCTTTCAAATATTCTTTCCAGTCCTCCAAGTCCCCCGGATTTATCTGTAGAGTACTCCTAGTAGATCAAGGTGTACTTGTCCACTGCTTCCTCACTTGCAGATTTTGATCAATGATGGACACACTAAAAGGTAGAACATTCAATTGGAATGCAATATATAAAACTGAACCCTTACCTAAACATTTCAAATCTTTTAAAGCAGCTTAAACCAATCACAAAACTAATTTTCTTATAATTCACATCAATTCAATTCATATTTATCCAGCTCCACAGGATGCAGGGTGCTGAACTTCACCATAATTTACAGAATGTAGGGAAGACACAACCCTGTTTTGAATAGGAAAAAAATGTAATGAAAATCTCTTAGACCTACTGGGAATCAAAAGCTAGGAGTCAGAGGCACACGTAGGTAAAGAGTATTAGCAACAAGGCAAGTTAGCTTCGCCTAGTAGATAATAAGCCTATGGAAAAAATGAATTTTTTATTGTGAAAATGAGATTGTTAAGTATTTGTGTATGCTCGTTTTTGGCAGATGTAATACAAACTGAATCAAACCGTGAGGGAAATGTATTATTTTCCATTACAAGAAGTCCCAAGGTATGGTCGTCGTAGGTTGATTAACACAGCTGCTCAACGGCATTGTGAGGTTATGGTTACTTTCAGTTTATAGCTCGCTGTCCGTAGAGTATCTATCTGCCTTCCCTTTCACCAGATTCTCTCATACTTACGACATTGCTGCAAGCAGTTCCAGGTACCACATGCAAACACATCACCACCCAGCAAAGGAGATACTGCTTCCTCTGTACGTCTTTTTAAAAGTTAGAAAAACATTTCCAGAAATCACCCAACAGAATTCCTCTTATATTACTACACTTCCAAATGGACTCACATGCCCTTGCCTAAACCAACCATCGGCAAAAAGAATAGGATTTCCATGATCAACATATAGACTAATAAGATTTTCTCATGAAACAGGGATAAGGTAATCTCCCCAAAGCAGTACTTGTCAGAAAAAAAAAGTGGGGGTTTATCTTAAATTGAAAGGAGGGAATAGCTGTTAGGTAAAAAACCAACACACTGTTAGGTAAACGGCCAACAATCTTGCTTGTTATTTTTTCGTAGATTGTCGATACTGTTCATTCTTGTCTCATGTCCCCAAATTAATTCATTGGCACACAACAGAAGGTAGAATTTGGGGAGAAGTCTCCTATAATTATTTATACTAGAGTATATTTTGGATTTTAACCATCTGCGTACATGGCTGTATCCCCAGGCATTCAAATAGTGAATGAATTACTTGAGAATTATTCAAAGCACCTAGTATAATGTTGGACACATTGTAGACACACAGTTTATTCATTCGATCAACATTTATCTATTCATTTATTAGTAAGGCAGACTTCCATGGACTCAGAGCTGGCCTGTTTCAATTTAAATCCTGGCTCCACCACTTACTAGCTGTGCAAACTTTGGCAAATTCTCTCATCTATAATAGAGAGACACTGTAATAATATTGCCTGACTCATGGGGTTTATTTTGTGAGCATTATATGAGCTTAGATGTTTAAAGCACTTATAATAATGTCTAGGTAATAGTATAGCTTAATAAATGTTAGATATTTTTATTTATTGATATATTATTTCTAACTGGTAGGTTGCAACATTTTCCATCATCCTATTTACCTCAGTCTGAACTGTGTATAGATGGATTTTAAAGTTTTGCTTCACTGTGTGACAAAACAATGACTGTTTGAACACAGTGTGATAAAAGAGGGCTGTGAGCTGCAAGCTCAGATTTTCTGTCAAGCGCCTGCAGCTCAGAAACAGCAAGAGTTCAGAGTTGAGTTTCAGCCAAGTAACGGAGAAAGGAAATTCCAAATTATTTATCTGTAACTTCTATAAAAAAACACTTTGAGAGCCAATTGGCTTGCTTCAACTAAGCTATATCCCTTCATAACTACCAAAAGCATCTAGTACCATCTTACTATACAAAAGTTAGAGATCACTTGAATTAATATTCTATACAATGAGCACAGTCACTAAAAAAAGCTATGTCAAATTGATCCATGGAAGATTTCAGTTCCATCTCTAGGCCTTTACATCTCCCTCTTCTATCAAAAATAAATTAAAAAGAAAAAAGAGAGACTTTGCTCCTGTTGTAACTTTTTTTTTTTTTTTTTTTTTTTTTTTGAGACGGAGTCTCTCTTTGTCGCCCAGGCTGGAGTGCAGTGGTGCAATCTCGGCTCACTGCAACTCCGCCTCCCGGGTTCACGCCATTCTCCTGCCTCAGCCTCCCGAGTAGCTGGGACTACAGGCGCCCGCCACCACGACCGGCTAATTTTTTTGTAATTTTAAGAGACGGGGTTTCACCGTGTCAGCCAGGATGGTCTCAATCTCCTGACCTCGTGATCTGCCCGCCTCGGCCTCCCAAAGTGCTAGGATTACAGGAGTGAGCCACCGCACCCGGCCTCCTGTTGCAACATTTTTTAAAACACTGTAAAATACACCTGAAGTTTTTATAATGCATTTGAAAAAAACTCATATCTTTTCTTGATTATGAACCTGCCATTCCTACTAAAATCTTGGGAGGCTTTTTAGAGCCAGAAAAATTCTACATTATTCAGTGGCACTTTTAAAATAAATATGGTTTTTGAAACTGCCATGATAAAATATTTTATTTATAGAGAAATGAATGCATAATAAGTGGCTTATCAGCAAAACAATGTTAAACTTGTGAATTGATTAATGAATATGTTTTTAGTTACAATTCTGATGTACCATATTTTTAAGATTCACATCCCTATTGTAGGTGGAAAATTTTCAGGTTTGTATAAAACCTTCTGATTTTCTGTATATCACTTTAGTAATTCAGTACTTGAATTTTCTCTTGGATATGTTTTGCTTGTTTGTTTCCATTCTTTTATTCTCAATAATATAGGTCCAAAGGGGAAAATAACATAGCAATGAATACAGTTTTCACTTGGCTCATGGATTTATTTTTATTTTAGCTAGTTCTTCTGAAATTCATGTTGACTACAATTGCTAAATATAATTGTAATTGATCTTCTGAGAACGAGAAGCACAGTTTGTTTAAATTTTTTTTAAGTTTTCCCTTTCCAATACATTATTTATAAACAATACTCATATTTTCTCCTCATTCTTTAGGAAATATGTATTTCATGTACTCTAAGAGACCATTAACTACAAGATGCACCATTATTTTATATAGCACTAAGAAAGCATGTTGCAAAACAATTTCAAAAATGGTTTCATATAATTTGAATTTTATTTTGTATTAAAAGATTATTTAGACTTATTTAGACAGATTTCATTTTGTCACTCTTGTGCACACACAAAAAAAAACAAAAATAAAAGCAAAATAAATTGGTTAATGAATTTCTAAAATTTCTAAATCTGTTCTCAATACTCAGATTTGATAATGCTCTTTTTTTCAGATACCATTTCTGCAAATATTGCTTTACTGTTGCCTCCAAAATCTTCCAAATTGCTTGACTCTCATTCTGCTAGTTTTGATGGTAAAGCCAATATTAGAAGGTTTCAGACGACAACCCAGATGCAGATCCCTTCTTTAAGTCACCTTTGAGTGATTTGTTGACTGGAACATCAGCAGGAATAATAACTGTGTTGAGCGTACGTTGAGCAAATAACAACTGGGCCTGGCAGACAGTGATAGTAAGATACCGCAGGTTTTAAAATCCCCATTTCAAAGATGTAAAAAATGTGAAAAAAAATATTGTGAAAGAATGTATTCAGTTGAGTGTTTAATCCATCACTTAACTATCAGTCTCCATGGCATTTTCCTTAGCTTCCATGATGGGATCCCACATCACTCAATGCTCTCAGTTCTAACAGTCTTCCATGTACAGTTAGGAATGCACAGTGAAGAGTTACTGACAAAATTCATTACTTCTGGCTATAAATTCAAATGATCCAGAAACTAACAAGACTAGTGACTCCACACAGTAGGTTTTGTTTCTCATAATACTTTCTTGATTACAAGGTGCAGATACTTAGATCATCATCAAGTGGGATACTATGTAGTAAAACTCAGATCGAGGTGAAAACCAGGCCAACAGAAGTGGAGTAACTGCAAGGATGACATTGGACAGTGATCACAGATGTGAGCCCTGGGATCAGATAGCCATACTGGAATCCTGGCTTCACCACTTATTAACTCTGTGACAATGAGCATGTTTATTTTTTTCTCTATGCCTTAGTTTCTTCAAAGTTTTTCATAGTTTAAATTCCTAGGGAATGATTCTTATTGCCTAACTCACCTTTTCATGCCAAACAGTGTCATTGGCCTCAGTCCAATGAGCTGCCATTGAATCAGGTACACATTCCTCCTAAAATTTGCTGTGACTATGCTGTAGGGGGTGGTCACACAATGTGCATGAGCTCTTTCCCACCTTTAGAGCCATGAGAACAATTTTACTGAAAAGGAGCTATCGATGGGCACACACTGGATTTCATACTTTGAGTACATCTCCCACCCACCACCTTTAGGATCAAGGGTTAGATCCATCTCTCCTCAGAGAAAACAAAGTTTTTTGTTTGTTTTAATTTGATTTGATTTTAGGTTCCAGGATACATGTACAGGACATGCAGCTTTGTTACATAGGTAAACGTGTGCCATGGTGGTTTGCTGCATCCATCAACCCATCACCTATGTATTAAGTCCCTCATGCATTAGCTGTTTGTCCTGATGCTCTCCCTGCCCTACCAACAAGCCCCGGTGTATTGTTCCCCTCTCTGTGTCCATGTGTACTCATTGTTCAGCTCCCACTTATGAGTGAGAACATGCAGTGAAAAACAAAGTTAAAAAAAAGAAAAAAGATATAGAGATGTTAAACTAGTTGGGCCAGCTTGGAAACAAATCTAGAAAAAAATGACACTTTTTGACACAGGATGTTATTATGATTTTTAAACAACGAAAATTAGGATTAGATGGGAAAATAGCTAAATTCTTAATATAACCAGTCTCCTTCCATCTTTAAGAAAGATGGCTCCTAAGCTTTTGCTCAACTTCAAGAGACAGGGATGGGAGGGAATGAACACTGGAGAATCTAGCAAACTACATGAGAAAAAACAAGAAAGAATTCTCATTAACAATATGAAATTTGCAAGTTGGTAAGTCAGTTTTCCAACTTCTGGAAGTAGGATTACCTAGCTACTTAAACAGTTTAACCCCTGGTTTTTAACACAAACATTTGCCTTTTAAGCTATTTGTTCATTTTGAGAAACTTACAGCTGCATCTCTCTGCACGTATCCTTTTTGGGCCCAAATTTCCTAATTCCTGGTCCTATTTGCTACTTCTTCTTCATGCTTTCCCACCTGCTTCCTGGAAATCAGAGTCATGTTCCCAATTATCTAACAATGTCAAGAAGATATCTATGAGTTGTAATTTACCACTATTGGTTTCAGGAGATGCCATTGTGGGGGCATATTTGAGTTTCCATAATGGGAGGGGAAGGGTCAGCAAGCAGAAATTCGTGGGCTGCTTTAATGGTGTGAATTGATGTCTTATTCTCCTGTTCTCCAACTGCACACAAAACATAAAGCTCACTAAATTCTCATTACTTACATCAAGTCTTTAGTACATGGTAAGTGAGACCTAACTAAAAATGATTCTTGTTCTCCCATTAGGGAAAAAAATAATCAAAGAAAGAAAAGAAAAAGTTAAGACCAAGGAAGGGTTCTAAGAGGAAATGGAGACTGAAGCATTTCGATCAGAATGAGAAGAGAGGCAGACAGGAGAGAGGGATACAAGAAGGAAAGCCAATAGGGCTTAGGAAGCTGCGGAGAATTTCTGAAGAAGGAAGAGAGAAGACATATAGTAGGGGGAAAAGAGATATTTAAAGGGGATTCTTAGGAAAGGCAGCTGGTGAGCATGCAATATTTCCTTCTGCTTACATTCTTCCAAAGACACCTTCAGCATAACACCTCTACAAACCTCTTCAATGTTTGTATTGTGGGATTTGTGACATTGGGGAAGAATGTTTGTTCTCTTCTTAAAGTAAACCTAAGAAGGCCCAGTTATATTCAATTTGCAAAAGCACTATGAGAAATACTTCCTGGAAGGCATACTCTTTAAAAAAAAATCTCCCTACACCTCTGAGGAAATTTTTGTGACTTGTTGAATGGGTGAAATCTGGAGATAACTAGATCCATTTTGGAAAAAAGGGAAGAATCCAGGCACCTGGGTGTTTTAGGTTAGCCAAACTGCTGTGCTTCCAGTTGTTCCAAGGTCTGAAAAACAACCTTTCATCAGTAGCTGTTTCTTTGGAACTACTGCCATAAGTCAGCTCTCAGCCATAGTGACAGGGCTGTTCAATCTCTTGCTTCCCACTTACTTCCCTCAAGAGAAATTATGTTTGAACTAGACAGAAGATACACCTCAAGCCTGACATTGAAACATCTGCAAACTTATGGAGGATTTTGATATGCTGCTAGGCTTTACTTAACTGCCTAAGGATCTTTGGATTTGGAAAGAATTTAAATGAAAGCTTTGACAGTGGTTCATTTTTTTTCCAAAAATATTTCAGAGTAGGTGTTATAGGTCAGATTCCCTGGGAACCTGCTCTCAATCAGAGGTAGTTTACTAGGAAATGTTCTCCATGTAAGAAACTGAAGGAAGCAGATGTGCAGAAGGGGAGATGCTTGCTGAACTGATATGCCATTACAACAGGCTTTAGCTGATCCTGCAGTGTCCTTCAGAGATGAACTAAATCGAGGCCAGCATCCACCACTCATTGTGTGAAGGCCATTCCTGGGTAATGGGGTTTAACCTTCAGCAAGGCAGCTGCTTTTGGTCAAGGGCAATATCTTTGGAGTGACTCCCTGGCTGTGAGCAATCAGCAGGCAGCACTGCCTGAAGCTGAGGGAAGAAGCTGAAATACTTATTCTTGAAAGCCCCAGGGCATGGGAAGAACTGAATAGACCTGGCCCTCACTTACGGATTCTACCTATACCCACAGCAGATCAAGGAAAACTTGGATGGAATAAAATCACTACATTCTGCCCTCCACCTCAAAATATACTCTAACACCTTCCATAATATCTCCCAGCTTCTTTCTAATAATTATTCCAAGAGTTAGTTTCAATATGGGACTTTTCTGCATTAGAAGACTTTTTTTAGTAATATTTTTTCAACCTCCTCCTGTATGTGCTTTAATTTTGCATGCTATTGTTATAAAATACAATACTTAAATAGAGATGGAAATAATGCTTTGTCTAAAAATCATGATGGTATTGCAGTATAGTAGACTATCTTACTATGTAATCTGAGAAATCTATATTAATTTGTAGATCTAGAGATAGGTATAATTAAAGTCCTACTAAGAAGAATAATTTCTAAGAGGACAGAGGGAAGTTGTCATAGCAATCAAAGTCCTGATTTTCCTCATTTTATAACACAAAACTATAAACTTTTTTTCATATCTCATTTTTTTTTTCACTTTTCATAACTTATTGGTGTACAGGTGGTATTTAGTTACATGAGTAAGTTCCTTAGTGGTGATTTGTGAGATTCTGGTGCACCCATAGCCCAAGCAGTATACATTGCACCATATTTGTAGTCTTTTATCTCTCACCCCTCTCCCACTTTTCCCAAGTCCCCAAAGTTTGTTGAATCATTCTTATGCCTTTACATCCTCATAGCTTAGCTCCCACATATCAGTGAAAACATACAATGTTTGGTTTTCCATTCCTGAGTTACTTCACTTAGAATAATAGTTTCTAATCTCATCCAGGTTGCTGCAAGTGCCGTTTATTCATTCCTTTTCATGGCTGAGTAGTATTCCATTGTATAAATATACTGCAGTTTCTTTATCCACTCATTGATTGATGGACATTTGGGTTGGTTCCATGATTTTGCAATTGCGAATTGTGCTGCTATAAACATGCATGTGCAAGTATCTTTTTCATATAATGACTTATTTTCCTCTGGAAAGGTACCCAGTAATGAGACTGCTGGATCAAATTCTAGTTCTAACAAAAGTATAAATTTTAATGATACCTTCATATCTTTTCTACATTGTATTTTAGCCAGTGGCCATTTTACATATTGGCTAAATATGTAGCTGCATCATTCATTCTTGAGATTTAGCTTCTGAATTACATTTTAAAGTTTTTTTTTTTTGAAAATCTGACATTAGGAAATTAAACCTCTTCTGCAAGATCCAGTTTTCTCTAGAATAAAAGTTTTAAAGATTTTTTTCTTTTTGTAATTTAAAATAATTCAGGTTTACAATATATTGAGAATGTAGACATATAGGGGAAAAGTGAGTATTCTTCCACAAGGCTAACACTTTGTAATGCATCTCTCCAGCCTCTTCTCGGCAAAAGATTTCTTAAAGAAAAACTGGACACTTTATATACTGTCTCATAATTTGTGTTTTTACCTAAAACTCCCATGTATTTCCAGGTTTATAGATGGCTACCTTTTAGATACTTTTTATAACATCATTTTATAGATCATTATAATTAAGAGGTCTCTCTGTTGGATAATTTCTGGCACTTCTAATATTGTAAATAATGTTACTACAAACATCCTTATATTAAATTGCTTTTATATCCATTTAAGATTAATTTTTTATTGAGAATTCCTAGAAGAAAAATGACCCTTTCTAAAGTTTTTGATGTGTTCTGTTAGTTTGGTATCTATAAAGTATCCTCCTAATCTAGTCTCCTTCCTAATTGCCCAGTTTCTTGTACCCTCACCTTCACTATCTATATTTATCCAGATTTATAAATGAATATGTCATCCCACTGTTATTTTAATTTTCAGTTCTTTATTTGTGAAATTAAATTTTTTACGATTTTGCTTTTAGTTTTTGTCAGGAGGGAGAGGAGTTTGTATTTCTTTCTTTGAAAATTGTTTGTGCTGCTATTTACAATAGCAAAGGCTTGGAACCAACCAAAATGCCCATCAATGACAGAGTGGATAAAGAAAATGTGGCACATATACACCGTGGAATACTATGCAGCTATAAAAAAAGAACGAGTTCATGTCCTTTGCAGGGACATGGATGAAGCTGGAAACCATCATTCTCAGCAAACTAACACAAGAACAGAAAACCAAACACTGCATGTTCTCACTCATAAGTGGGAGTTGAACAATGAGAACACATGGATGCAAGGAGGGGAACATCAGACACCCGGACCTTTCAGGGGTGGGAGGCAAGGGGAGGGAGATCATTAGGACAAATACCTAATGCATGCGGTGCTTAAAACCACCACAGCACATGTATACCTGTGTAACAAACCTTCACGTTCTGCACATATATCCCAGAACTTAAAGTAAAATGAAGAAAAAAAGAAAATTGCTTGTGCTGGACTTTCTTTTAGAAGATAATTTAATTTTCTATTCAATAATATTTTTCTTGATAATTTAATTTTCTATTCAATAATATTTTTCTTGGTATATTTCAGGATGCTGAATTCCACTTTAACAAACTAAATGACTGTGTCTCTAAAATTAAGTACTATGTTTCCTTTCAGTAAGATGACTTGTGTCTTCCATTTACTGGCAAATAGATTCAAAAGAAAATCGTAAATACTTCTTCAGTACTGATTTAATTGTTTAATGATGCTTAAATGTTATTAGTAGAGTAGACCAGTAGAAGGAACCTTGGATCAGGCTAAATCTGTGTAGGACCGATCACTTAATCCTGGGAAAGCCACACTCCAGTTACTTCTGTAAAATAAGATTGAGTTACTTTTCAGGGTTGTAATAGGAATTGAGAATTTTCTCCTTAAATATCAACAACAGTATTTTGGCACAAAGTAGGTGCCTAATAAATGGAATCATAGTATTAGCCCCTTTTGGTGTTATTTTATATTAATATGTCCTTTATTTTAGTGGTTTTTCAAACTGCAGGTATCAAATCATGAGTGGATTGTGAAACTAATGTACACAACTTTGAGATGCAACTAGAATTTTTTAGTGATAAAGAATAGAGTAGAATTGAATTTATCCAAGTATTTCACAGAAGTGTTTTTATGTGAAACTTCTCTTCAGTATATAATATCTAGGCAGACAGAGTGTATATACTGGATGACAATGTAAAATAACCTCTTAACTATGGGTTGTATCCAAAAACTCCTCCAAAAAACAGGATTATATTGGATACTTGTCTCATAGTTTCCAAGTCTCTTGATACTATAGTGGCTAAGACACCTTGGTTCAAATCCCAACTCCATTAATTACTACTATATGACTTTAACTGTCTGGCTTTTACTGTATAACCTCCTATGACTTACTTTCCTCACCTATGAAATGGGTGATAATTATTAACGGGAATAATATGAAATATTATATGCTTTAATATGTGTAAACCACTTAGCGGGTGCTCAATAACTGTTAGCTTGTTTTTTAAAGACTGAGTAGAATACCTTTTTTTCTGAATAAGCAAACTATGTACATAAAAGAATATAAAGTCATCAGGCTGGGCGCCTGATGGCTCACGCCTGTAATCCCAGCACTTTGGGAGGCCGAAGTGGGTGCATCACTTGAGGTCAGGAGTTTGAGACCAGCCTGGCCAACATGGTGAAACTCTGTCTCTACTGAAAATACAAAAATTAGCCAGGTGTGTTGGTGGATGCCTGTAATCCTGACTCCTCAGGAGGCTGAGGCAGAATTGCTTGAAGCCAAGAGATGGAAGTTGCAGTGAGCAGAAATTGCACCACTGCACTCCAGCCTGGGCTGCAGAGCGATACTCTTTCTCAAAACAATAAAAAACAAAAAATGAAGTCATCACATTAGCCAGGACTGAATAATCAGCTAATTTTTTCATCCACAAAATGATGCCTCGTGATAAGCATTTTATTTCCATAAATATGAATTTTCAAGAACCAAGTAACTATTCTTAGGTTTGCTATTTACAAACAATATTATCTCTCAAGATATGAAGGAATAAAAATAAAACACTAAGCAATCCCTTAGTCTTTGTCAGTATATTAGATCCTCAATTACCCACAACATTTTTGTATTTTATGATTTTTTTAAATTTCACGGTGGTATGCACTAAGTAAAAAGAACTTTGTCTATATTTCTTACAATATTTTTTTGATTAAAAAATAAGAATTAACAGGGATGATATCATTGGCTGGTAAGAGTTAAAAGCTTATAGCTCTTACTTTTTTGATGAACACCTTCCAAGGGTATTTTATATCTATAGAGGATTGGTTTGGAAATTATAGAAACATTCTTTGCTTCCCTTAAAAAAAAAGCTGGGTAACTTTAAGAACATTTTCTAAATGTTGACCCTGTTTAGCAAAAGTCTTATTGTTCCTATAGTCTTTTATGTCTTTCAAACTATATGTAGAAATTTTTTATGTACAATTATAAGCTGGAGTAAAATGAAAACCATTTAGCAACTCAAGAAGTGAAGGAGGATCCAGCTATCAGTACACACAAAGGCTAGAAACAACTGTGTAATCACTTGAAAGTAGGAGCTGAACATCAGTCTGAATGACCAGCAACAATATCCCACCTCTACAACTGGACAAAAATTAAGCAGAAACATAGTTGAGCAATATACCTTTAATGTAATGATGGAGCTATTGTACTTAGCTATTTTCATTTAACTCAATCATTTTCTTTAAATTCTACAGTAAGCCATAAGTCCTCAAATATCTTCAACTATCCTGTACAGAGATAAGTAATAATGTATGTCACATCTGGTGTTTCTCACAGCAAAGGAAAAATTAATGTTTTGAATATGTGCCTGTAATAATGTGTGTGTGTGTGTGTGTGTGTGTGTGTGTGTACAATTTTGGTCTGGCTGACTCAATGAAATACAGAAGTTAGGACATCATTAATATCAACAGTTTTACCCAAGTTGTATCAACAGAGCAAACAAAACTTCAAAGTTTTCCAGGGAGATGAGCTCCTAAACTGAACAAAATCAGATAATCAGAAAAAGCTTCTGGTACGTGACTTGAGTTGGAAACAAAAAGTTTCCACATTCTGGACAATTCTGGGAGGCCAAGTGCTATTAGAGATGTGTGGATAAATCAATTGATCAATCAATTGATTGATCCACTGGTAGTTTATTCCATTGATCCACTGATCTCTGGAACAAACTGATATGCCAGTGGATCAATTGAACAATGGATCAATGGAACAAATTAATATGCCAGACACTATGCTAAATTTTTTGCATAAATTATTTCATACTCATGAAAACCTTACAGATTTGGTCTGATTATCCTCATTTTACAAAAGAAGAAACTGAAAAACGAAGAAGATCTGAGCCGATATCTGTCCAATTCTACCCTTTAGGATTATATTGGTAGCTAGTAATGGAAAATTTAAAACTTAAAAAAGAGAACAAGGCCAGGTGCGGTGGCTCACACCTGTAATCCGAATACTTGAGAAGGCTGAAACCAGTAGGATCATGCGAGCCCAGGAGCTCAAGGCTGCAATGAGCTATGATCTCGCCACTGCTCTCCAGCCTAACAACAGAGCAAGACCCTATCTCATAAAAGAGAGAGAGAGAAATAGTCAAGTATAAAATAAAAATTCTTATCTATGTATATGTGTTAGCCTCAGCCATGATCTCCTGGAAGTAGATCCAAAATCTCTGGATTTTGATTAAGATTTTAATAAGAATCTTATGCATCTGAGATTATTCTATTTTCAATTGTACTTTCACTAAATATGTAACTATGCATAACCAACTCACAAATCGTTTGCATTTCTTTCTTTCTTTCTTTTTTTTTTTTTTTTTGAGACAGAGTTTCGCTCTTGCAGCCCAGGCTGGAGTGCAGTAGCACAATCTTGGCTCACTGCAACCTCCGCCTCCCGGGTTCAAGCAATTCTCCTGCCTCAGCCTCCCGACTAGCTGGGATTACAGGTGCCTGCCACCACACCTGACTAATTTTTATATTTTAGTAGAGATGGGGTTTCTTCATGTTGGCCAGGCTGGTCTCGAACTCCTGACCTCAAGTGATCCACCTGCCTCGGCCTCCCAAAGTGCTGGGATTACAGGAGTGGGCCACCACGCCCAGACTAAATTTCATTTTTTAAAAAATCTTGTTTGCTGGTTATCTCCACGTCTTTGCAAATTAAAAGGTTTTTATAAGTTCATCTACTTTCCTGTTAAGAACGTTAAGTGAATCCTGTCCAGGCCTCTTTACTTACCTATTTCTGCCCCAAATCATGCCCATTCTTTCCTCAGAAAGCCTGAAATCTTAAGTTGTGCAGGAAAATTGCAAAGTCTGGAATATTTTTAGAATGGAGAATATTCGTTCATTTCTACTCCCTTAGAATACCTTCCTTACATTTGTACCTTCATGTGTTCTAAGAAAAATCCAGGAAGGGCAGGTTTTAGTTCTTCATATTTCAGAAGGTGGATAAATTGGGATGTCAAATGCCCTGTTAAAGTTTATTTAACTAGTGAAGAGGATGAGAACTGATGTCTTCTGAATTCACAGCTGTTTGTATTGATTACTTTATTAATTATTTTGGCATATTTTGGAGGTAAACAAATACTTAAAATAATTGAATACATTAATAAAATAAAATATTCTAATTAAATAAGCTAAATAAAGTAAAATATCTAAACTTATAAGTTATGTTTCATTAGCAGCACCTTGATGTATATAGTCAACCATGCCACATTTATAGTGACTGAAATAATTATCCAGCAAGACAAGTAAATTATTGATCAGAGTATTGTTTACAATAAATGTGAAAAAAGTGACTGGGGTGAAAACTTACCATCAATAAATAAGATTCAAGAACCAATTACTATAATATATTCATAACATCTTAGAGTATCAATATTATGAATAATATTACTTATAACCATTTTTAAAGTCACTAGCATTTTGAGTGCATGTTATCATTTATCAGCATTTCCAATACAAATATTTTATCTCTTTCTTCCTTTTAGAAAATACAAAATATTTAAAGTATAAAGCATGTATTTCATCAAGAATTGTTTCATACACGTTTTGGTAAGATATGGGTTAAAAGTTAAATCTACACAGCAAATAATTGGCTGTATAAATAACTAATAGATTTGACAGTATACATAGTATTGCTGGAATAGAATGCTATTCAGTAACTATGTCTGGTCTTACCTTCTGGGGAAGAACTCCTCACTCGCTGTGGTTCCATAAATATTTCATGAACCAACACAAAGCAATATGCTAATGATGGACTATTTACCCAGTGAGCAGGTGCCACCTCTGATGTTGTTTCATCTCTGGGATACCTTTGATGTGGGAGCAGTTAAGCCATTTTGAATTGTTCTGTCTTTGCTTCCCTCCCCTCACAGCTTCACCTGAACCTAAAATGGTGAGTGAGAGTCACCATGAGGCCCTGGCAGCCCCGCCGGTCACCACTGTCGCGACTGTTCTGCCAAGCAATGCCACAGAGCCAGCCAGTCCTGGAGAAGGAAAGGAAGATGCATTTTCTAAGCTGAAGGAGAAGTTTATGAATGAGTTGCATAAAATTCCATGTGAGTATTCTATATTAGTACTTGAGTAAAAATAAGTGGTTGAAACATACCCCATCCATTGGAAAGAAAGCAGAACTCCATTTAATATACTATAAATTTACATTTAATTTATTACTATGGGAATGATAGTATCCCAATATAAAATGAAATATTCTTGGAAATGGAATATTCTTCTTGTCTTTAAATGTACTTCATAAATGAAAATCCAGTTCACAAAAAAAGTCTGCAGCTTGTATTTAATGCAGGTAAGTTCTTTTCTTTGGTGTCTGTTTCTCTCAAGAATATTAATGTTTGTGGGTTCTGTTATATTTATTTTGGATTTGCATTTATGAAATTATTTCATTGCAAAGATTGTTTCTGAACAATAGCTAAGGTTTGCTTTCCCAATATCGCAGGTTTGATTTTCTGTCATTCATTTGTCATCATTTAAAAATCTTATTGTTATTTTTTAAAGTTTCCTTGTCATTAAAAAAAACTGCATCTAAGTTTATTTGGATAAGTATAGCACTAAGTCTAATCAGTGACATTTAATTTTTTACTTTAATTTTTACACTGACAGATAAAATCATACTCTTGTACAACATGTTGGCTATCATTAATAATATATCTATGGTGTATTCCAGAAAAATGTTAAGAGCGTGAATATAAAGTGTTCTCACCACAAAAATAACTATGTGAGATTATGCATATGTCAGTTAGCAGGATTCAGTTATTCCACAATGTATCAAAATATCATGTTGTAGACAGTAAACATCATGTTGTACAAAAGATCTCTCGAACTTATTTCTCCTCTCTAACTGAAATGTATTCTTAGACCAACATCTCCCCAACTGCCACCTCCCCACAATCACCACAGCCACTGGTAACCACCATTCTACTCTCTACTTCTATGAAATCAACTTTTTTAGATTTCACATATGAGTGAGATCATGTATTATTTATGTTCTGTGCCTGGATTATTTCACTTAACAATGTTCACCAGGCTCATTCATGTTGTCACGAATACGAGGATTTCATTTTTTTATAGCTGAATGGTATCTCTCAAGTGGATGTACCACAGTCCATTCATCCACTGATAAGACACTTGGGTTGATTCCATATCTTGGCTATTGTGAAAAATCCTGCAACAAACATGGGAGTGCAGATATCTGTTTGTCATATTGATTTCATTTCTTTGGATACATACCGGGTAGTAGGATTGCTGGATCATATGGTAGTTCTAGTTTTAATTTTTAAAGAAATCTCCATACTATTTTCCATAGTGGTTGTAGTAATTTACATTCCCACCAACAGTGTGCAAGGGTTCCCTTTTCTCCACATCCTCGCCAACACTTATATTTGATTTTTTGATAATAGCCATTCTAACAGGTTTGAGGTGATATTTCATTGTGGCTTTAATTTGCATTGCCTTGATAACTAGTGGTATTAAGCATTTTTTCATATTTCTGTTGACCATTTAAATGTCTTCTTTTGAGAAATGTCTAGTCAGGTCGTTTGCCCTTCTTTTGATTGGGTTATTTGTTTTCTTGCTGTTTGAGGTCCTTACATATTTTGGATATTAACCCCTTATCAGATGTATAGTTTGCAAATATTTTCTCCCCTTCTGTAGATTGCCCCTTTATTTTGTTGATTGTTTCCTCTCCTGTGCAGAAGCTATTTAGTTTGATATAATCCCATTCGTCTATTTGCTTTTATTACCTGTGTTTTTTGGGTCATATCCAGAAAGTTATTGTCAAGACCATGTCATAAAATTTTTATCCTGCATTTTATTCTAGATTCATAATTTTGAATCTTATATTTAAATCTTTAATTCATTTTAGTTGATTTTTGTACATGTTGTGAGATAGAGTATAGTTTCATTCTTATGCATGTGGATATCCAGTTTTCCCAACACCATTTACTAAAGAGGCTGTTCTTTCTCCATTGTGGGTTCTTGGCTCTTTTGTTGAAAGTGAGTTGGCAGTAAATGTGTGGATTTCTTTCTGGGTTCTCTTTCTGTTTCATCGTCTATGTGTCTGTTTTTATGCTTGTACCATGCTGTTTTGATTACTATAGCTCTATAGTATAAAACTATAACTCTGTAGTATATTTCGAAGTCAGGTAGTGTGATACCTCCAGCAATGTTCTTTTTGCTCAAGATTACTTTGGCTATTTAGGGATTTGTGTGGTTCCATACAAATTTTAATTTTGTTTTTTCTATTTCTGTGAAGAATGTAATTGGTATTTTGTAGTGTCTTTGTCTGGCATTTCTATCAGGGCTTTTCTGGCTTTGTAAAATGAGTTTGGAAGTATTCCTTCTTCCATTTTTGGAAGAGTTTGAGAAGAAACGGTATTAGTTCTTCAAATGTTTCATAGAGATTAACAATGAAGATATAAGGTCTCCACTTATGGGAGATTTTTTATTACTGATTCAATCTTTTGTTCATTACTGATCTATTAAGATACTCTATTTCTTCATAATTCAACCTTGGTAGGTTGTATGTATCAAGAAACGTATCCATGTTTTCTTGGTTATCCAATTTGTTGGTATATAATTGTTCATAAGAGTCCCATGAGCCTTTGCATGTCTATTGTATCAGTTGCAATATCTCCTTTTTTGTTTCTTATTTTATTTATTTGAGTCTTCTCTCTTTTTTTTTTCTTAGCTAGGCTTGCTAAAGGTTTGTCAA
Source organism: Gorilla gorilla gorilla (assembly GCF_029281585.2). Taxonomy (NCBI): domain Eukaryota; kingdom Metazoa; phylum Chordata; class Mammalia; order Primates; family Hominidae; genus Gorilla; species Gorilla gorilla. The sequence goes on from NC_073234.2 coordinate 94,563,336, forward strand.
TTTTGTTTAACTTTCAAAAATGCAGTTTTGTTGATCTTTTCTGTTGTTTCTGTAGTCTCTATTTCATTTCTTTCTGCTCTGATTTTTGTTGTTTCCTTCCTTTACTAAATTTGAGCTTAGTTTGTCTTTGTTTTTCTAATTTCTTGAGGTTCAACATTAGGCTATTTATTTAAGATTTTTCTTCCTTTGATGGAATAGGCATTTATTTCTATAAAATTCCCTCTTGGAACTGCTTTTGCTGTATTGCATAGGTTTTGCTATATTGTGTTTTCTTTTTCATTTGTCTTAAGAAATTTTTTGTCTTCAAGAAATGTTTGTTTCCTTTTTCATTTCTTCAGTGACCTATTATTTATTCAAGAGTATGTTGTTTAATTTCCATGTATTTGTGCATTTTTTCTAAAGTCCCTTCTGTTTTTGATTTCTAGTTTTATATCATGGTCAGAAAAAAATAACTTGATATGGTTTTAATCTTCTTAAGTTTATTAAGGCTTATTTTGTGGCCTCACATACGATCTATTCTGAGGAATGTTTCATGTGCAGTTGAGAAGAATGTGTATTCTGTAGCTGTTGGACAGAATAATCTGTATGTCTGTTGGGCTGATTAAATGCAGATTGTAGTTTAGGTGATGTTTCCCTACTGATTTCCTGTCTGGATGATCTGTCCATTACTGAAAATGGGGTCTTAAGTCACTATTATTGTATTACAGTTGATCTCTCCCTTCAGGTCTATTAATATTTGCTTTACATATTTAGGTGTTCCAATGTTAGGTGCATATATGTTTGCAATTATTATATTCTCTTGCTGAATTTTGACCATTTTTATCATTATATAATGACCTTTTTATTTCTTTTTGCAACTTTTGCTTTTATTTTATTTGATCTGATACACATATAGTTATTCCTGCTCTCTTTTGGTTTCCATTTGCATTAGATATCTTTTTTCATTCCTTTATTCTGTATGTCCTTACAGGTGAACTGTAGACAGCATGTAGCTGGATCTTTTTAAAATCCATTCAGTCACTCTATGCCTTTTGATTGGAGAATTTAACCTATTTACATTTAAAGTAATTATCAATACTTACTACTGCCATATTATTAATTGTTTTCTAGTTATTTTGTAAATTGTTTATTTCTCTCTTTTCTCCCATGCTGTCTTCCCTTGTGGCTAAATGATTTTTCTCTAGTGGTATGTCTGATTCCTTGCTTTTCATTTTTTGAACATCAGCTAGAGGTTTCTTCTATGTGGTTACCATGAGGTTTTCAAAAAACATCTATAGTTATAACAGGTTATTTTAAGCTGAAAACAAATTAACTTTGATCATGAAAAAACCTCTACAATTTTACTCCTCTACTGTCCATATTTTGAATTTTTTATGTCAAAATTTACATATTTTATATTGCATATTCCTTTAAAAAATTATTGTGGCTATTATTATTTTTAATTGTTTTGCCTTTTAGCCTTCATACTGAAGTTATAAGTAATTGACACAACAGGATTACAGTGTTATAGTATTCTGCATTTGACTGTGTACTTACTTTTACCAGCAAATTTTATACTTTTAAACATTTTTGTGTTAATCATTAGCAACTTTTTTTTTTTAACTTGAAGAACTCCCCTTAGTATTTTTATAAGACAGGCCTGGTGGTAATGAACTCCCACAACTTTTGTTTGTCTAGGAAAGCCTTTATCTCTCCTTTATTTCTGAAAGATAGCTTTGCTGGGTACACTATTCTCTGTTGGCAGTTTTTTCTTCAGCATGTTTTATAATATTCCACTCTCTCCTGGCCTATAAAATTTCTGTTGAAAAGTCGGCTGCTGGATGTATTGGAACTTCCTTATATATTATTTGCTTCTTTTCTCTTGCTGCTCTCAGGATCCTCTTTTTTGTCTTTGATCCTTGACAACTTGAGTATATGTCTTGGGGTAGTCTTATTTGGAATGAATTTAATTGGAGGCCTTTGATTTTTCTGTATCTGGATACTTACATCTTTCTCCAGGTTTAAGAAATTTTCTGCTACTATTTATTTATTTATTTACTTTTTTTTTCTTTTTTTTTTTTTTTTTTTTTGATGGAGTTTTGCTTGTTACCTAGACTCAGGTGCAGTGGCACGATCTTATCTCACTGCAACCTCCACCTCCCAGGTTCAAGCGATTCTCCTGCCTCAGCCTCCCAAGTAGCTAGGATTACAGGTGTCCACCACAATGCCCAGCTAATTTTTTGTATTTTTAGTAGAGATGGGTTTTCACCATGTTGGCCCAGCTGGTCTCGAACTCCTGACCTCGGGTGATCCACCCACCTTGGCATCCTAAAGTGCTGGGATTCCAGGCGTGAGCCACTGCACCTGGCCTACTTTAAATAAGCTCCTCACTCTTTGTCTCTGTCTTCTTTTTTATCTCCTATGGCTTGATTGTTTGCTCTGTTGATGCTGTCCCATAAATCCCATGAGCTTTCTTCATTTCTTCTCATTCTTTTTTCTTCTCTGACTATTTTTAAATAGCCTGTCTTCAAAATCAAAGATTCTTTCTTCTGTTTGACCAGTTCTGCTGTTAATACCCTCTACTGCATTTTTTTCTTTCATTATATTTTTCTTGACTCCACTTTTCATTTCATTCATTGTATTTCTTAGCTTCAAGAATACTCTTTTATTATTTAAACCTCTATTAAATGTCTTATTCTGGTCTCATATTATTTTCTCATTTTGTTTTCTTGAAGTTCACTGAGCTTCCTTAGTTATTTGGAATTATTTGTCAGGCATTTTATACCTCTCCATTTATTTATGGTCAGTCACTTGCACCTTAGTTTTTTCCTTTGGTGATTTGTTTCCCTGATTCTTCTTGATCTTTATGATCATGTATCAATGTCTGTGCATTTGAAGAAATAGGCACTTACTTCAGTCTTCACAGTCTTCATAGACAGGCTTTGTCTGTGAAAGCCCTGCAGTAGGGTGTGGTGCTAGAGTGCATCAGAAGCCCAGGACAGTTGCAGCCAGCATGGCATCGCCAGAGCCTGGGGCCCACTGTGGCAGGTGAAGCACTGGAGTGGGCAAGAAGCCTGGGGCAGATGCAAATGGAAAGACACTAAGGTGCTCTAGCAGCCGGATGCAGCTGAAGCCAGTGCAGTGCTGCCAGAAGTCTAGGGCCCACTACAGCAGGTATGGCACTGGGGCAGACCAAAGCCTGGGACAGCTGTGGCCAGCATGGCACTTCAAGAATCTCAGGGCAATTGTGTCCATAAGAGTGCTGCCAGAAGCCTGAGGTCCACAACAGCAAGCACAGTACTGGGACAGCTGAAGCCAAGGGCCACTAGTGCTGCCTGCTGCTGAGGGTGACCTGAAGCCCAAGACAACTGATACCAACCCAGTGGCGATACATACCAGAGATCGAGTTTGCCATACAAGCCTGAAGCCTGGGGCTTTGTGGTCCCTCCTGGCACCAGGGCAAGTTTAGAGGCTCAGTCACCAGTATAGGTCTTGAATATAAGGCCGTGGGAGTCTGCCTGGTACTGAGTTTTACTGTGCAGTTGCAATGCTAGGGTCCAAAGCAAAGTCCTGTGCTCGCTTCCCTCTCTTTCCCCCAAGTTGACAGTATCTCTTTCTGCACCTGTGCTGCCTGGGGCTAGGGAAAGAGTGATGCAGGTGTTGTAGAACTGTCCTTTCTATCTCTTCAATGCATTTTTTCTTATTATTATGCTACTACCAGTTACTGTGAGCTTTCATGTGGTTTCCTTAGCTCTTGTGAAGTTATTTTCATGCATGGATAGTTGTTCAAACTTATGATTTTGTGGGAGATGGTATCTGGAGAGTCCTACTCCTCCATCTTGCTCTGCCTCAGTCCAGTTGCATATAATTTGAATCTTAAGCTACAACTTAGTCTTTTTTCTTCAAGTATGAATACTTACTATGTACTAGGCACTTTCCCAAATGCTGAGAACAAATATTTAGCACTCACAGAGCTTATATTCTAGTGAGGAAAAGACGTTAGAAATTAATAAAGAGGAAAATATATATTAATAAATGATGTAAGGAAAAATATAATAGCGTAAATGTAATAGGGAAGGGGAAAAGCATAAAAGGTTGTTATTTTGGGGATGACCAGGGCTGGTTTCCTTCATAAGGAGATCTGAAGGAAGTGGAGGAGAAGCTATCACAAAACCTGGCAAATAGAACCAAGGCCCTTAGGTAAGAATGTACCTGGAAGAGCAAGAAGCCCAGTGTGCCTTAAGTAGATTGAATGAGGTGGAGACTGGCAGAAGATAAATTTGAATGTAGCAGAAGCCATGTCATGTGGGGCCTTGTCAATTGTTCTAAAGAACTTAGATTTTACACTGAGTGAAATAAAATGCCTTTTTGAGCAGAGGTGTCCCATGATCTGACGGGTGGTTTTTTGTTTTGTTTCATTTATTATTATTATTATTATTATTATTATTATTATTATTAGAGACAGAGTTTCACTCTTGTTACCCAGGCTGGAATGCAATGGCGCGATCTCAGCTCACTGCAACCTCCATCTCCTGGGTTCAAGCGATTCTTCTTCCTCAGCCTCCCAAGTAGCTGGGATTACAGGCATGCACCACCACGCCTGGCTAATTTTTTGTATTTTTAGTAGAGACGGGATTTCTCCATGTTGGTCAGGCTGGTCTCGAACTCCCGACCTCAGGTGATCTGCCCGCCTTGGCCTCCCAAAGTGCTGGAATTACAGGCGTGAACCACTGCACCCAGCCCTGACTTGAGTTTTTTAAAAGATTATTCTTGCTACAGTGGAAAAAAAAAAAAAAAAAGCAGGGGTAGCAGGCTATAGAGAGGCAAGGGTAGAAGAGAAAGCAGGTTGTTGCAATAATCCGGATGAGAGATTTATAAGAGAATTATTCTATAAGGACACTGAAAAACTAAATGAAGCATACAAGGAATCAGCTTCTTATTCCTCATTAATTAGCAACTTGTTAATTTGTCTGTCCACTTTTAAGAAGTTCAAGTTGATCTAAGACACACACTTAGCACAGTTGTCAGTAATTACCATTCTTAGCAGGAAGACTTGTAGGCCAGTAGAGATGAAGATGGTCCAATACGTCGAACACTAGAATGGGAAACACAAAATCTCAGTTCTTGTCCTTGCTCTGCTGCTGAGTTAATGGACTGATACACAAACTCCGGGTACTTTTGATATAACTTTGAGGTCATAACTACCAGGCATAAACCAAATACATATATTATGGGTGCAAACTTTCACTTAAGGAATATTTTATCAAAATGTTTACATAGGAGAAATGTGTTCTAGAGAAGCAGAGAAAGCAATGAACAACATAAATCAAATTCATATCTTGGCTTTTAACACCATCTTCCTCTCTGGAAGAATAAACAATATGAGACACATGGCAAGGCTGATAAGTATAGGATTGAAATGCTCCCCATATACGAGCCTAACTCATTTACCCATTTCCTTTTGGTCTTTGCCCAATGTTAGCACCTCCCCAACCACACTATTTAAAATTGCAATCCATTCATCTCACCCCATCTTTGCCAGTATTTCCTGTCCCCCATCCTTGCTTTATTTCCCACCATATTACTTAGCAATATCTGAAATATCATGTATTTTATTATTTCGTTTTAAATTGCTCTAGCTTCTTCCAAAATAATGTAAGCTCTATGAAGGCAATATATTGGGTCTGTTTATGCTGATGCCTGGCACATGTGAGGCACTAAATACATATTTGATGAATGAGTGGATTAATGACAACCAATTTAACTTGTATCCTGAGCCATTCCTCTTAGACTTTGAGGCCTTAATATGCTGACAAATTTAAGCATCTTACTAAATCATACATTTTAAATTTCCAACACTTATGAAAGCATCATTTTAATGCTTGACTATGTCATAAACGTTGAAAATGTAATTGTTTCTTTGGTCACAACTCCTCCATCTTTTAGCCTTTCTCACTCAGAGCCAGCTATTACTTTATTTTTTCCTCCCTATTCATTAGTAGGAAAGCAATCAGCTGGAAAAAAATTATCTATGAAACTCTCCTTTCTTTTGCTTCTCTTGGGTAATCTCATCTTTTTCCTTCCCAAACCATTGTCTTAGTCCTGTGTCCCTCTATTGGGCACTGGAAATCAGACCAGATAAACAATCTGCTTGTCCATGGAGATTTGCCTTTGACCAGCAACCTAAAATAATAGAATGTCAAAGAATCTGAGTACCACCCCTAAAAAATATTTTGTTGCTAGCGCTCTCCTTGATTTAACAGGAAGAAAAAAGTAAGGTAACTAAAACCTTAAAGTGGTATGGTAAATCAATCTTACAAAACACTGCATCATAAATAAAAGCCATGCCATTTATTTAAAGTGATATGTTAAATCAATGATGTAAGAAAACACAGCATCATAAATAAAAGCCATGCCATTTATTAAAAGTGTGTAATAGTATGTATTTTACACTTTCATTTTAATCCATCATAATTTTTCCTGCCTGTATAATTGATATTTCTAATAGGATTTATATGCAGGAGGCAATACTAAACAAAAATGTAACACATCCTTAAAATCAAATTCCTTTAGGAGCATATGTTATATAAAGGTTATCACTTTTGACTTGGCATAACATACTGTGATGCTAATGACGGGTAACAAATTAGAATATTAATCGATTTCAGTCTCTGAACTAAATCTTGGCTATCTGGCAGATGTGTTTTTTGCAAAATTGATAGCAAACAGCTTTAGTCTGTCACTTGAAATTCCCACTTGTAAGAAGAGGGGTGTCACAATGGCAAGGAGTGTGCATGTCATTAGTTGGGTAATCTGCACAGTCCAGCATGAAACATATTCAAACCAAATTGCCTGATGATATCATCCATAATACCACAGGGCTTAAATTTTTTTTAAAAAAGGAGAAGGAAATGGTAAATGCTTAGCATTTTTATCTTTCAATTCATTCTTCACACTGTTATCTAAATGAAGCAGACAAGGTTGTTTAGAATTTTTTTATTTTGCAACTTTGATTTTAATATGACTAGGGCCATGGTTGGTCTGTAAAGCATGAACTCATGTCATCTGAATAGCTGTGATTAAGGCTTTGATATTCATGAGCTTCTTGAAGTAGAGTGCACCTTTCTTTAAGCACAGTAGAAAGTCAAATAGCCAGAACTTGACTCTTAGTCCAGAATAAGAGCAAGTGGATTAGGAATAGTTGTATAATTTATGCAGAAATGTTATTGGATAGACAGTTTAATTCAGAAATTAAAAATACAAACTCTAGACATAGACTACAAGAGTTCAAACCCTAGCTCCACTGCATACTGGCTTTGTGACCTTGGGCATCTTAAGTAATTTTTCTGACTATCAGTTTCCTCCTATATAAAATGGGGATGAAAATAATATTCCCATCATAGGGTTGTTTGGTAAAGGTGTCAATGCATGTGAAGTCGTTAGCAGAGTGTCTGGCACTGAATAAGCGCTCTATAAATGGTAGCTATTATTAAACTCAAGCTGTCACTTTAACAAGTCTATTTCTATTTTAGAAAAACCCTCTCTTCAGGTCAGTCACCCAAATTGAGAAAATTCCGGAAACTTTGCAGCCAAATACAAGTGCATTGCATTCTTTAATCCCATTCCAATGATCTCTGTATTAGAGAAGGTAAATTCTCTCTTGGTGTTTCTTATTTCATCCTCTCCTCCATTTTTTTTTTTTTTGGTCCTATAATTTTACTTTCTCTCTCCTTCATTCCCTTTAGCCTACACACATGCTCAAGATTCACATATCTGAAAATGCCTAGCAAAATTCCATACATCGTAGGTTCTTAAGGATACCAGTTTTCTACCTTTATGCACTAAAAATTTATTCCCCTACTTTACCTCTCCCATCAATTGTTTTTACTAAAGTCCCCAGATACTTCCCGATGTACAATTACGAGGGTTATTACAAATATTCAGTTGCTCAGATATTTCTGCATTATTATCACCATTGGCCTTCATCTACTGAAAACTCTTGACTTCCAGGACCACTCTCCTTTCTTCCTCTTCTTTCCTCCCCTCCTTATTCTCCTTCACTGACTGGTCCTTCTTTTGTTATGATCTTTTCTCCCATTAGGTATTAGAGGTCCTTGTTTTCTGGGGTTTCTCTTTTAATCCTATTCCATGTTTATTCTACATGCTCTTTTTGGGCAGTTTCATTCACCTAGCCATTCAAATAAAAAAATCTCACTATTATTCTTGACTCCTTGAGCGATTTCACCACATATTCTGTACCTGCATTCAAGTTATGTGAACTACCTTGAACGCCTCTCAAAACCAGCCAGCACTTCACTACACCACTGTCTCCCCTCATGATTTTCTCTCTTCCTGGACTCCCCTTCCCCAGTACCCTAATACATTGTTGGGGTTTTTTTTGCCATTCAAGAGCCAGTTCAAGTGTCACCACTTGGATGAGAGGCTCCCTCATTTCCCAAGGCAGAAATATATGAGTCTTCTCCAACCTTTCAGAGCTCTTCATTCAAGTCTCTCACTGTTTTGGTTACCTGGGGTTTTCTGCCTTTCTCACTGAAATGTAAATTAGCCAAAGGCAGGACCATTTTCCTACACATCTTTGTATCCCCCACATCTTGAAAGTGTCTGACACCAAAGGCATTAATCAAATCCAGATCTTCTCTTCTCGGCACTGTGTTGGGATGAGGAACAACAGCAAAGCTGTCCTTCCAATATATGGGGCAGCCTAAACGGGGAGGAGGAGCTGTTTCCTTTGAGACTAGGTTAATTTACTGCTACAAACAACTATTTAGATATCAAATTACAAAAATTAACATTAAATCAAACAGTGTGGTTCTTGTGCCACGCTCGGAGAAACTGTGATCTAGAAAGCAGTAGTTTTCAAACCTTTTAAGCCAAGGATTGCTTTGTTCAAATGCAGTATTACATAGATACTTAAATGTATAAGGTCTTATTTTATTTCATCATCTTCTTTAGTTTATAATTTTAGTTTAATTTTGACTCAAAATATAGAAAGTGTGTCTGTGTGTGTACTACCATGTATGTGTGTTTTAAGAGTTACCATTAAAAACAATCCTATGGCAGAAAGTTCACCTAAAGCAGTAGGTTTTTTTTTTTTTTTTTTTTTTTTTTTTTTTTTTTTTTTTTTTTTAGACAGAGTTTTGCTTTGTCGCCCAGGCTGGAGTGCAGTGGCACAATCCCGGCTCACTACAACTTCCGTCTCCTGGGTTCAAGCGATTCTCCTGCCTTAGTCCCCCAAGTAGCTGGGATTTCAGGCGCTCAGCACCATGCCTGGCTAATTTTTTGTATTTTTAGTAGAGACGGGGTTTCATCATATTGGCCAGGCTGGTCTCAAACTCCTGACCTCGGGTGATCCACCCGCCTCAGCCTCCCAAAATGCTGGAATTACAGGCGTGAGCCACCGCGCCCAGACAAGCAATAGTTCTTAATAGAGATGGCACTGCTCCTACAACATAGTGTAAATATTTTGGGGGTCATTTTCAGTATATTAAAAAATGCAGGAAACTCCTGGCATTTAGAGGGCATGGTCACAGGACCCTACACATCCTGCAAAGTGTGGGACAATTTCACAGAATGAAGAATTGTTCTGAATCCCACACAAATTTCAAAAGCCCCATAGGACATACATGTAGATGGAAACCCTTTCTATAATTATCTGAACCTAAAACTATTTTCTGTATAAACACAAAGTGTTTTTGCATGGCTCTCATATATGAATACATGGAATAGTCTAGTTTGTATTCTAATGCCCACCTAGCCTTTAATCTCCAATTTTCTTCTGATTTTTAAAAAATCTTCTGATTGTCTTCTCTAAATCTAAACATGCTTTTTAGTATTACATAGTTTCAAGCATTTGATTATTTCATTGTGTCTTATTGTATACTTGCGTCTGAAGATTTTTGTACTGAAATAGAATTTTTTAAATAAATTACTGTCATTTCTCCATTATATTATATTTGGCACATTTTATCAATTTTAAAATTATATAGGTAGGTATGTTATACTCTTATTTACACTTTGAGACAGAAAAAAACGAATATTATAAAATATTTGTTATGAACTGGGGTAATACTGATTTTAAAAAACAAATGTGCAGTAGGACTCTATCAACATTCTCTATTCAAGATGGAATGCTAACAAAAGTACATTCTACTGATGCTACATTTCAGGAAAGCTGTTTATATGTCTCCTTGGATTTTGTTTTATAAACTAGTGTTGAGGGATTTTTATAAACTTCCAAAGCATAGGTAATACAGAGTAACAGTAAGCACACAAAGCCACCAAGTAAATTAAAATCGCAACTAATTTCTAAACTTTATTCAGCTACATTCCATTAGCATTTCAAAGATATTAAGAAAACACACCTGAGGAAAATGAGGGGTTTGAACAAGATTTTGGACCTATATCCAAAATAATTCAGGAATTACTTTGCTGAAACACCATATGAATATACTTTAAAATAGCTTTAACATCTATTTTGTTTTTACCACGTAGCAGATACATTGCAAACCACAGACTACATTTTCACTAAGCAAAGCCTGACTACAAAAACAAATCTACAAAGATGACAGAATAAGAGAAGCTGGGAGACTGCTGTTTCTCCTCACTCATGACTATGTAGATCTCTTATTGCATTGCTGATCTGTCAGGTTTGTGCTAGTTTCTATTAAATTGAGTAAAGAATTTAGAAGCAGAAACCAGAGGGAATGTATGAGATATACCATTATATTTTTAGTGCTTGGCTTTATTTTTGTTTGTTTTGATTTTCCTTTATAAGAATACTGTAATAAAGGGATTTGTACTTGATATCTTCTGAGTCCACGTGTCTCCCCAGCCTGTCTTTTGAGTGAACCTAGGTAACTTTGAAATAAAGATTAAGAAAATATTGGCCCATTGAAAGATTTCCTCACTAAGCAACACTTTCATTGACACTGCTGCCCTGGAGAAATTTCAAAACCACTTGAACCCTCTCCTTTTTTCTCTTCTCTTTCAAGCTGTTTTCACACATACAAGTTTTTTCTTAAAAAAAAAAAAAAAAGATAACAGTAGACAACGAATAATAGAAATATATTTGAACTGATAAATATGCCATTTTCTGAAAGTAGTTTATATCTGTCCATAAAAACTCAGAAAAGAGCCAGGATCTCCGGACAATAAACTATAATTGATTGAGTCATATTGTTCAATGCCTTGAAGGTAAAATGTTATTTTAATGTAAAAATATAAAAAATTAATTATTTAATGTAAAATGTAAAAAATTTATTTTTGTAAGGATTTGGATCAGATTATTTTAAATCAGTTAACTATTGCAGTGGATTTAAAACACTGCTGTTATAATCACGCAAATATTACTACCTAAATTATTTCGTATACTTCAGTAGCCCAAAAGTGGTAGCAATCTATCCATAATGCTGTCTTAATCACTCACAGATTCTTAGCCAATATTAGCAACTAACCCAGGTTCAGGAGAACATTGTTTGCTATGGTGAGCATCTATGAAATGAGGTCATTTGTAGTATGAGCTGCAAAGTTGGTCTTCCCAAGTTCAAAATTCTGACTCTACCATTACTAGTGTGTGACCTTGGGCAAATCATATAATTTCTCTGTAAAATAAAGACAATAATAGTACTTTACCTCTGGGAAGGTGTGAGCAGTAAAGTATTCGTGTATGTAAAGTGCTTAAAACAATGTCTGGAATATAATGGTCACATTCAAATTCCATAAGCTTCCACTGCATATGTATAGAGTACCTACTATGTGCAAGACTGTATATGCCATAGCAAGGAGTTAAATCAAAGCACATAATTTTTCTGGACCTCAACAGCATTACAACTCAGAACTTTTCTGCGAGAAAGACTTCTAAATTAAAATGTCTTAGCAGGACAGCGATGGCTCTTTATGATATGGCTCTTGCATATGCTCTAGCCTCCTCTTCAACTGTTCGCCCTCACACAGTTTGCTCCAGCACGACAGTTACTAAATGTATTATCCATAGTTTTTCTTTCTTCCAGATCTTTATACAAATTGTCTCCTCTGCCAGAAATTCCTTACTTGCCATAGCTTGTCTACCTAGACTCCTTCTAGTTAGCCTTCAGAACTCTATTTTTGTTTAAAGCTTTTCCTTTTTTCTGGTACCAACTTCCTAACCCACTATTCCTCAGCAATTCTCCCTCCATAACAAGTTTATACTTTGCATATGTTTATAAATTTTACTTTTATTATTTTGTATTTACTTGAGGCCAAGGACACACTGTCTTTTCATCTTTGTGTCTCCAGTTCCAGCACAAAATCTGGCTCATAGGTAGGCAGAATTATTATTCTCCTTTAGCTCAAAGGCCCTCATATCAAGTTATCAAGAAAGACTTCCAAAGAGCTCTTACGGGAAAAGGGTGAGAGAGAACATAATAATCAAAGGCGACGTTCACTGTGAAGCTGAACCGAAGGTAGGCGACCTTCCAGAGCCATTCTGCCTTGCCCTCTACCCCACTCTACTTTACAATACATCTTTGCTTTTTCTCTCTCCTTTTATTTCTTTTCTCCCTTTCCTCGACCTTTCTTTAACATTATCATCTTCTGTTCCCTTTCTTTCCTCCTTGCCCCTGCTGATTTAAAATGTTCATTGTTTATTTTTTTCTCTACCTGTCTCGTGGCAGCCCCATCTAATTCAGAGTCAAGATGCAAGCAGCCACCAAATTGGTCCTCCAGCTAAACAGTGTCCTCACCCCCAAGCATGTTTATTCCAAGTGGAGATCAGAGACTCAGTGATAGCTTCATCTTTTTGTTTTAAAAATAATGAATTGTATTGAAATGTCCAGAAATAAGATTAGTTCATTTTACATGATGATTGTCATCTAACATAGCCCAGTTTCCTGTGTTTTCACTGAGACAGTTCAAAAGAAAGCTGGATACACTGTTACAGTGGCTTTTCCTCCAGTGGGTACTTGTGTGAGGTTTGCTTTGCTGAGTAGCTGTTTATACGAAACTTGTGTAGGTTTCTGTGTTTCACCCTATCAGGCACACAAAGCACAGCAGTTCCTCTTTTCAGCTACATTGTCGATATCACCACAACCGTGGATATCATTTGAAGTGGTGCTTCCACGTGGCCTGGACAGCCATCTTCTGCCCACAATGATTGGAACTGTTCTGTCATCTCACCTTTCTACAGCTGCTGTCATTCATCCACCTTTCTTTTCCGGATCTGCTAATGTGGCTCTAATGTGATTTACCTGGCTGCTTTCCAGGCCCTCATCAGTAGTGAATCTGTTTTGCTATTTTGCATTAAGTAGTCTTAAGCACCAGTGCTACTGACGTGAAAGGCAAGGTACTTCCATAAGAGCTTGAATGTAATAATCTAACAGTTGAGCCCTGCATAATTTTACCAGTGCTGCAATTACAGGAAAACATATAGGCAGTTTCCCAAAGTCAGTTGTGCTGCTGTTATCTTCCACTGGAGATTGATGCCGCCTTGCCTCTACTCTGGATTACTTGATTTGGCCATTCCCTTAGGCAGGGATAGTTGGATCCGTATGTACGAGGCACCCCACACGATGTATCTTACTGTTTATTGAAAATCTCTTCTCCCTTGGCTTCTGATACTCAATTCTCTAATTCTCTTTCTTTCCTTCTAACATTCTTTCTCTCTCTCTCTGTCTCCTCTAATTGCCTACAGGTGGGTACTCTCCAAGCCTCTGCCTCTGACATTTTTCTACCTCTATGATTTATTTATAATTTCAGGATTTCCAATACTGTATGTAAATCACACTCAAAATTCAGTCCTCAAACTTGATATCTCTGTTGAACTCTCCTCTTTTGTTAAATTAACTTTTTTGAAGAATGGTTTACATACAATAAGATGCACCCATTGAAAATGTATAGTTCTGTGCTTTTAGTCATATACAAGCAATGTAATCACCACCCCCAAAAATTGCTTCTAGTTCCTTTCTAGCAATTGCTGCCCTGCTACCTCTAGTTATGGGCAATTATTAATCTGCTTTTCTGTTATTACAAATTAGTTATAACTGTTCCAGCATTTCACTAAAATGGAACCATGCACGTATTCTGTGTCTGATTTCTTTCACTTAGCACAATGTTTTTGCAATTCATCTTGCATGTTTCAGTAGTCCATTTCTTTTTATTGCTGAGTAGCATTTCATTGAATGGATATCCATGAGTTGCTTATCCATGTATTTCTTGATAGACATTTAGGTTATTTCTAGTTTGGGGCTTTTTCTTTCTTTCTTTCTTTCTTTCTTTCTTTCTTTCTTTCTTTCTTTCTTTTTTTTTTTTTTGAGATGAAGTCTTGTTGTGTCACCAGGCTGGAGTGCAGTGGCACAATCTTGGCTCACTGCAACCTCCGCCTTCCGGGTTCAAGCAATTCTCCTGCCTCAGCCTCCTGAGTAGCTGGGACTACAGGCACATGCCACCATGCCCAGCTAATTTTTGTATTTTTAGTAGAGATGGGGTTTCACCATGTTGGCTAGGATGGTCTCTTTCTCTTGGCTTCGTGATCCACCCACCTTGGCCTCCCAAAATGCTGGGATTACAGGCATGAGCCACTGCGCCCAGCCTAGTTTGGGGCTCTTAAGAATAAAGTTGCAGTAAATATTTTTGGGCAACTCTTTAAGAGGACATATATTTATTATGTTTTCGTTTCTCTTAGGAAGTGCCTAAGTATAGAATTACTATGTCTGGTAGCATAGAAGCATATTTGTCTTACTTTATAAAAAAGAACTGCCAATCTGTTTTCTAAAGTGGTTTTATTATTTATATCTCCACAGGTGATATATGAGAGTTCTAGTTGCTCTACATCCTTGCTAACACTTGGAATTGTCTAGTCTTTTTCATTTTAGTTACTCTAGTATGTGTATAGAATATATCATTGTGGTTTTAATGTGCAGTTCCCTGGTAACTCACAAAGGATTGTAGACCTAAGTGTAAAAGTTAAAACTGTAAAACTTCTAGAAGAAAATATAGACAATAATTTCATGACCTTGATATAGACAAAGATTTTCTTAACAGGTCACCAGAATCATTAAGTATAAAAGAAAAACTTGATAAGTTAGGATTTTTCAAGGAGTCAAGCCTTCTGCTTTGTAAATATACCATTAAGAAAATACCAAAAATGGCTAGTCACAGAATGGGAGAGAATATTCATTTCATATATATATATAAAAATATATATTTAATTAATATATATAATGATTATATATAATGGCATAGAAGTCATTTCCATAATATATATATTTTAAAACTTCTTATAATTCAATACAAATATGAGCAAAATTATTTTTAATAGACACTAAATGAAAGAAGATATGAATGGCTAAGTTCATGTAAACATGTTCAGCATTCTTAGTAAGAAAATATAAAATAACAATGAAATGGATTTTTAAAGCTCTCTTTTAGATTTGTTCAACTATATACCCATTAGCAATTGAAATTCACCATATCCAAAACTAAATTCACTTTCTTTTCTTTTTCCCTCCAACAAAACAAACACATGCATGTTTCTTGACTCTGAAGCTCAATACCAGAGCTTATATTTAATTCTACCCACTTTTGGACCCCCATTGTCCAACTAGTTAGCAAGTCATATTTCCTAATTTTCTGTCCTCTCTCTACTCTCAACTTCCACTGTCATTATTCTGGTTTGAGCCCTCATCTATATTGTAAGAGTCTCTTAGGAGGTGTTCCCACAATGATTTTCCATTTATGGCCAGCCCATTGTACATAAATCTTTCAGATGACTTTTCTTAGATCCCAGCTCTGAACATGCAAGTCCCTTGTTCAGAAACCTTTAGTACTTCCCCCTTAGCTGGCTTTTCAAGTTCTTTATTTGGCATTCAAACCTCTCTATAGTTTAACCCCAACCTACCTTTCCAGCCTCTTTCCAGCCTCTCTTTTAAGTACTCAATACTTTGTGAACTAAACTAATTACTGTTCTACAGATACGTGCTTCCATTTCCTGTTGTTTTACCTTAGTCCGTGGTGTTCTCACATCTGAAATGACATTACCCCCATCTCTGTATATTCAAACCTCCCTATCCTAAAAGACTAAGACTCAATTCAAATGCTAGCTCTTCTATAAAGCTCCTGCTGAATACCAGTATTACTCATTTAATATACTTTTCATCTTCCACCAAGTGGTATTACTATAAGCTCATATCTTCCTTACTAGATTTTTAAGAAAACAGTAGAGGTTGACCCATTCCTACATAGTGCCAACTACATGTTATATGCCCTACAAGGAGAAAACAGTCAACAAATGTTTGTGTCATGGATAAACAGCTTGATGGTGGGATATAAAATAGA
Source organism: Gorilla gorilla gorilla (assembly GCF_029281585.2). Taxonomy (NCBI): domain Eukaryota; kingdom Metazoa; phylum Chordata; class Mammalia; order Primates; family Hominidae; genus Gorilla; species Gorilla gorilla. Next base: position 94,579,644 of record NC_073234.2, read on the forward strand.
ATAAGCCATCATTCTTACAATCTGATAAGAGAAATAGAATATGCATGGAAACAATAACAACGTAGAATGTGATGCATAATAAAACTTGTGAGAGACATGTAGAGGAGTCATCAGAGGGTAATTTGGAATTAGGTTAGAGAGGTCCATCAATATCAGGCTGAGGTTAGACTTTATTTAATAGTTAAAGATGAGCCAGGAACCATTCAAGATATTCAAACACAGAAGTAACATAATTACAGTTTTGTATCAATCTGGCAGCAGTGTGTGGGTAGAATGGATTGTGACGGGGGAACCTGGAAGGAGAGAAAGGCAGGACAGAGAGAACTGAAGGAACACTAGCATGAGATAATGAAAGACTAAATTGCTAGCAAAAGCGCAGATGTGACAGACTCTGTGAACATGCTGTTGACAGGTGCTGTGTCTGGGTCTGAAGGTGTGTAGAAAAGAGAAAATGAAATATAATTTCAGAGAAGCTGGGTAACCATTCCAGGGTTATGCCCTGTAGTGATTGGACAATACGAGAAAGAGTTGGGCATTAGAAATTGAGATTTCTTTGACCACATACAAGTTTAGGTTGCATTAAATAAAGTGGATATATGTTATTAGTAAGACTACACAGAGGGGAAAAAAAACAAGACAGAAATCCAGTGATAAATTCCTAAAATACAAAACTCATGGAAGAGTAAGGAAGTTGATGAAGAGATAAATGAGCTGTCAAAGACTATTGGGTAAAGTAGAACAGCAGTGTGTCATGGAAGCTAAATAAAGAGAGAGTTTCAGAGAAACAATAGTCATTTCCATGTGAAAGAATGTTTTTGAAAGTACTGCTTAAAGTTTGGAAGAAACAAACAATAGGGAGGCTCTGAGCCTACTCCAGCTCCAGAAGCTGCCCGTTGAAAATTTTAAATTAAAAAAAAGAAACGAAAATGATTAAAGCAGGCAATCTACCCTTATCGTGTTTTCAGTCTAATGGGGCAGAAGTAGCAGACTTCATCCTCATCATCACCATTCCCATCATTTTCCGAGTGCTTAGTACAGGCCATCATCTGTATATTGAATTATAATTTTGCTAACCCTATACACTTATGATCCCAATTTTATAGAGGAGTAGAAAGTCTCAAAGATGTTATGCAGAATACATTTTAGTACAGGGTTTAATGAAGTACATATTAAAGTAAGATACAAGTGAGCTAAGCTCAAAGGAAATAGAACTTGTATGGGAATGACAGAAAAGGAGTTAAGAAAGAGATAACCTCTAGACTGTGCCTTGAAGCAAAGAAGGATTTGCATAACCAGAGAGTTGGTAAAAAGTCATTCCACACTGAATGAGGTATCATCAGAGTTTTGTGGTTAACAGTGAGGTTGGTGTGATTGCTTGGTGTACAATATATTGTATATCCTACAACTTACTGTAGGATACATTTAGTGGTATGGCTGGAAGAGAAAGCATGTGACCCCGTTTTCTAAGAACTTTTAATGCCATCCTAAGCAGGTTTTATGCTGCAAACTCTAATCCTTTGTGGGCTTTAAGGAACAAAGTATGACCCAACTTAATTTTTTTTTTCTTTTTGGACCACTAAAGAAATAGCTAGACATATAAGCATCCAGGCATGGCAAATGCTTCAGATAGATCACAGAAGATTATGCCTGAAAAGAGGGCCAGTGGATTTAGAGCTCTTTGTTGACCTTGGAAAGCCTTGTTTCATTAGAGAGCTGGAATCAGAAGCCAAGTTGCAGGGTGCAGGATGAGAAGTTAAGAAGTGAGGAAACAGAGTGAGAATGTGAAAGCAGTGAGCGTGAACTGTTCTCTTCCATAAGAGGACAAGTAGAATTATACAGCTCATGCACTTAACAAGATGCAGGGCAATTGGGTATGTGCTGCGGTAGTGAAAAGGAGATGAAAATAAATAGGTTTTCATTACCAAAGGCAGAGCTAATTCTCCTGCCTACTTCCAAATGCTACCACATATCCACACCCTTGATGTCATTACTAATCCCTCATATTTTTGCAGCAGAAGTTGCTTGTGAACCTGGGACAGAAATGTTGATGGCAATCCAACTGATAATCTTGAATGTGAGAAATCCTTTTGGATATATTCATATGGCTAATTTGCTTTGACTATAAAGTGTTGCTGTGACCTCATTAACATATTTGCGATATTTCCCCTGCTTCTTTGATCACAGTCTCCCTGTCCTTGGAATTCTCCATAAGCCTCATGCATATAGCACTTGCCAATTTTATTTGTATGTTCTAGTTATTTGCCTTATTCTTCCAAATTATCCTATATTCTGTGGTGGCAGAAATTGATATTTAATATGTACTGCTCCTATAGAGCAGGGACTAAATAATTACTTTTGGTTTGAAATAATTTTAGATACTATGTTTCCCTATTATAAATATGTGTAAAAAATTGACTTGTAGAGATATATTAGTTTTCTATTGCTGCATAAAAGTTTACCACAAGCTATTCCTCTGCAGAACTCATAGCCCTAGTATAACCATGAGAAAAATATCAGACAAATCCCAATTTAGAGACATTTTGAAAATACTTGACCAGTACTTCTCAAAACTGTCAAGGTCATCAAGAACAAAGAAAGTCTGAGAAACTGTCACAACCAAGAGAAGCCAACGGACACATGACAACTAAATGTAATGTGGTGTCCTGGAACAGAAAAACTCAGAAAATCTGAATAAAGTATGGACTTTAGTTAACAATAATGCATTTATATTGGTCCATTCATTGTAATAAATGTGCCATATTAATGTAGATGTTAATAATAGGGGAAACTAGGTATGAGGTATATGAGAAATCTCTGTACTGTCTTAACGTTTCTGTAAATCTAAACCTATTCTAAAAAAAGTTTGTTAAAAACATTTGCTACAATATTAGTGGCTTAAAACAACACAACGTTTATTATCTCACAGTTTACATGAATTAGAAATCCAAGCACAGCCTAACAGGGTCCTCTGCTCGGTGTCTCGCAAGGCTACCATCAAAATGTCAACTAGACCACAGAAGAGGGAGTCCAGGCTTTTTTCCAAGCTCTTTCAGACATTTTGGCAGAAATTCTGTTCCTTGAAATTACAGGACTGAGACCCTCAGTTCCTAAAGATGACTCTGCCATATGCAGTTTACAACGTGACTGCTTCTTCAAGGCCAGTGGAACATCTCTCTCACCTCAGGAAGGGCCTAGTCATGCTTTAAGGGCTTTCAACTGGGCTTACCCAGGACAGTCTCCCTTTTGATGAATTGAAATACAACCTATTTGGGACTTTAACTACATCTGCAAAATCCTTTCACCTTTGCCACATAGCACAATCCATTACAGTCATGGATCTTTCCCATACTCAAGGAGAAGGCTTACATAGGGCATGTATGCAGGAGAGGGTGGAGTCTTGAAAACCATCTTATTAATAGAATTCTGCTTACCAAAGATTTGGAAAGAGAATGAACATATGAGAGAGAACAAAAGAATTGTTACTTTATGAGAAGGCAATAGATTACCTTGTATCTAAATAGTGTCAATTTGCACTACTCTATTTTTTACAAAATTTAAAGGATTTGAACTGGAAAGCATCCTTCTTATTCTCATTTTCTTCTCTCCTTCTTTTTGGTGTCATTCCATTATAGCCACTAAAATAGTGTATTTTTGCAGGGTTAGCAGCAACATGGTTATTATAGTGGTGATATCTTCCAGTGCAGATTCTTTAGAGTCTGAGCATTGTTTAAAAAGAAAATGAAAGCTATGTCAGTTCACTATTAATTACTCTCAGTCTAGTGAATCCTTCAAAGGTTATATTTTGGTGATAGTGATCAGTTCATATCAACAGGTTCAGGAATGTCTATCTCCAATCTATGAAAACAACATAGATTCCAGGTTGGAGACACGGTTCCAATTCTAAACTTTTGCTTAAAATAAAAAAATGATGAGGAAGAAGTAGAGTTTCTGTGCTTAATTTGATCTCAGTTGTACAACTTGAAATTATGAGCTAGTATACATGGGATTGGTTATTAGAAATTGCTAGCTTGATACATTCATTTTTTAAAAAGTAATTATATATTGCAAGGTGTTGATATTGTCTTTTATAAGAAATATGCATCTAAAAAATGTAGAGGAGAATATTTTATTTAAAAAAGAAAGGGCTGGGCACAATGGCTCACACCTGTAATCCCAACACTTTAGGAGGCCACAGCAGGAGGATAGCTTGAGCCCAAGAGTTTGAGACCAGTCTGGGCAACATAGCAAGATCCCATCTCTATAAAAAATTTTAAAACCAGCCTGTCATGGTGGCACATGCCTTTAGTCCCAGCTACTCAGGAGACTGAGGTGGGAGGATTGCTTGAGCCCAGAAAGTCAAGGCTACAAGTGAACTGTGATAGTGCCACTGCACTTCAGCCTGGGCAACAGAGTGAAACCCTGTCTCAAAACAAAAACAAAAACAAATGGTAAGTAAAATTCTGAGATTCTAGAAAAAAGCGATTCGTTTACTGAGGAATGATTTACACTGGCAACTTTTTTTTTTTTTAATTTTATTTTTGGAGATGAAGTCTCACTCTGTCACCCAGGCTGGAGTGCAGTGGCACGATCTCGGCTCACTGCAACCTCCACCTTCCGGATTCACGTGATTCTCCTGCTTCAGCCTCCTGAGTAGTTGGGACTACAGGCATGCGCCACCATGCCCAGCTAATTTTTTGTATTTTTAGTACAGATGGGGTTTCGCCATGTTGGCCAGGCTGGTCTCGAACTCCTGGCCTCAGGTGATCCTCCCAAAGTGCTGGGATTATAGGCATGAGCCACCATGTCCAGCCTACACTGACTTTGAATGTGTTTCCCAAAACATAAAAATTCATTTTTTTATAAAGCATAGGAAAATGACTAAGTACAAAATAATTGGTGTTGGTGAAAACAGAAAAAAAAATGTATCTGCATTAAGAAATTAGAAATGTATTTTTTAAACTCAAAAGTAGATAATGTGTGCTGTGGGTCGAATCATGTGCCCCATAATGTATGTTCAAGTCCTAACCCTTGGTACCTATCTGCAAATGTGACTTCTTTAGAAGTAGATCACTTTTTTTTTGAAGATCGAATCAAGTTAAAGTGAGGTCATACTGAAGTAGTGCCTTAGAAGAGAAGAGACCAGTGTCCTTAGAAGAGAAGAGAGAGACACAGGGAGAACGCCATGTGGCAATGGAGGCAGAGATTAGAGTGATACATCTATAAGCCTAGGAACACCAAGGATTACTGGCAACACCAGAAACTAAGAGAAAGGCACGGAACAGAGTCTCTCTCAGAGCATTCAGAAACAGTATGGCCTTCCAATACTTTGATTTCAGACTTGAAGCCCCTAAAACTGTGAGAGAATAAATTTCTGTTGTTTTCAGTCACCCAGTTTGTGGTCATTTGTTACAGCAGTCATAGGAAACAAATATAATGGACGAGCTGCATGTGGATCACCTGGGTCCTTGTGAACGAATGCTGAGATGACTTTACCATCTCTGCCCAGGATCATTGTCACCCACTGCTCCTGAAGGAGAGAATGTCCCTTAACAGGAAGAGGGTTATAGAGCTGCTTGGGAAACTAGACTTCATCTACTTATCATCTTCTCTTGGGCTAGTTATGTCTACTTTCGATTGTGTGAGGACAAGGAAAACTCTGGCCAGAGGACCTTTTGCAGTGACAGGCCCCTCCCCTGTGGGCTTGAAATGCTGATTTATGCACTGGGGCTTGATTGTCCTAATAGCCACCATTGGCTGAGTATGCACCTAGTAATATACAGAAAGAAATTAAGTTTTCAAGCAACAAGCAAAGTGATTTTTTTTTAAATCATGACTTCTACACAGAGGTAAAACAATTTCAGAAATTGAAGATCAGAAATTGAAGATAGAGAGATTTATTAACCAAGATTATTCAACTGCCAAGTAGCAGGGCAGGATTCAAAACTTAGCCAAAACTAAGTTCTTGAACCAACCAGGTTCTCTGCTACTACATGCTGCCTCCTCCTCCCAAAATGCCAGTGGAAGACTGTGTGTTATATTTAATATGTAACTTGTATTGCACTTGTATATAACTTCTATGTAACTTTACATTGAAAATTGTACCTTGCCACTTTTTTCCTAAAATGGTGTATTAGTCATTTTTATACTGCTATGAAGAAATACCCAAGACTGGGTAATTTATAAAGAAAAGAAGGTTTAATGGACTCACAGTACCATATGGCTGGAGAAGCCTCACAATCATGGCAGAAGATGAAGGAGGAGAAGAGGCACATCTTACATGGCAGCAGGCAAGAGAGCATGTGCAGGGGAACTGCCCTTTATAAAACCATCAGATCTTGTGAGACTTATACACTATCATGAGAACAGCAGGGGAAAAACCCGCCCCCATGATTCAATTACCTCCCATCGGGTCCCTCCCACAACATGTGGGGATTATGGGAGCTACAATTCAAGATGAGATTTGAGTGGGGACACAGTCGAACCATATCAAATAGTCTCCAAAATGTTCCCATTTTATCATTTTTTCCTGTTTGTTTTCTTTATGACTTGTTAAATAGAATTTCTTAAATTGCCCTAGCACAGCCACATGCTTTCTCACATTTCAGTGTCAAGCAAAACATCACGTACAGGGCATATTTTTCACACTGATGCAACTTTGCTGGTAAATTAAGATAAGAATATTTATTAGGTCCCTTTTGTGTTTATGTATTAAAATAAATTCTAAAATAAACTCAGCACAGTGAGAATAAATTTGAGGACCTTCCCTGGGAGCAAGAATTGCTAAAGCTGGAGACTCAGTGCAGAAAATCAAATCCCTTTTCCCTGCTTCGAAATTCAAGCATCATAAAGCATTCTTACTGGCAAACAGGAGGTCTCTAAAACTAAAGTCACTCCTTAAATGTACTAAGTATCCTTATCTCAGAAATGGAAAACAAAGTTCACAGGGCCTTCCAAGCAGGAAAAAAAGGTAACATTACAAATTTACTTAGCATAAAAAGTAAGGAAGGAGGAAAGGAGGGAAGGAAAAAAGAGAGGAAGAAAAAAGGAAGAAAGGAAGGTGGGAAGGAAGGAAGGAAGAAAAAAGGAAGAAAGGAAGGTGAGATGGAAGGAATGAGGGAAGGAAGGAAGGAAGAAAAAAGGAAGAAAGGAAGGTGAGATGGAAGGAATGAGGGAAGGAAGGAAGGAAGGAAGGAAGGAAGGAAGGAGGGAAGGAAATACAGGATGGGGGTGGCTAAATTATACCTAATAAAGCTTAGAATGTGATATAAATTTTATGACACGAAAAGCATAATCCTGTATACTCTATCATAAAGTAAAAGAAAGTTGTTATATATTTTACCCAGTTTCATAATGAACTCTTACACCACATTTTCAATTGTGTTAAAACAATTGATCAATTCACCTTGATTCCATTCTGGGCACTTTAACGTACTGCATCGAAAGACTTCATACTGATAATTATTAGTGTTCTCTTTTCCTGGCCAAAAATTAAGTTGCTTTAATTAATACCTTCATCACTATCATTGGCTTTGCACATGCCATACTCTCATTTACTTTACAATTTGCTAAACCTTTTTCTCTCTCTTTGGAAATCTTGATCCTCAAGAACTTTCCACATGATTTCCTTCATAGTTCTTTTGCATTCTTTTTCTCCTTAGAAACTTTCATTTTTTCTACATTGGCACAGGAAACATCAATATTTGATCATAAAGCTAAAGTGATAGCCTGGCACAGTGGCTCATGCCTGTAATCCCAGCACTTTGGGAGGCCGAGGTGGGAGGATCACTTGAGGTCAGGAGTTCGAGACCAGCCTGGCCAACATGGTAAAACCTGTCTCTACTAAAAATATAAAAATTAGCCAGTCATGGTGGTGGTGCCTGTAGTCCCAGCTACTCAGGAGGCTGAGGCAGAAGAATTGCTTGAACCCAGGAGGCAGAGGTTGCAGTGAGCCAGGATCACGCCACTGCACTCCAGCCTGGACGACAGAGAGAGACCCTGTCTCAAAAAAGGAAGAAAAAAAAAAAAAAGCTAAAGTGCTCCATGGTTATATTAACCTTCCCCGCTAAGTTTCCACACATCTCAGTTTAGTACATGTTGAGCTAGTGAAGCTGGGATTCTAGTTTGACTTTTGAACGACTTTTTTTTTTTTTTTTTTTTTTTTTGAGACGGAGTCTTACTCTATCTCCCAGGCTGGAATGCAGTGGCGCCATCTCGGCTCACTGCAAGCTCCGCCTCCCGAGTTCACGCCATTCTCCTGCCTCAGCCTCCCGAGTAGCTGGGACTACAGGCGCCCGCCACCACGCCCGGCTAATTTTTTGTATTTTTAGTAGAGACGGGGTTTCACCATGTTAGCCAGGATGGTCTCGATCTCCTGACCTCGTGATCCACCCGCCTCGGCCTCCTGAACGGCTTTTTTTTAAACTGAGATTTCTATCTTTCGTTTCTTTTTCTATGTGGCAATAATGGAATGAGAACTTTAAAAGTTACTCAAAAACTTCATCTGATGAAGTAGGTAGCTGTCTTGGCAAGTAAATGCAATTCCTGAAAATTTTTTCCACTGGAATGATAGCTATTATGGTTACAAGATAAGGTATGAGCAATGAGTTTTCTGGCCGAAGGAATGACTCTGAAATTGCCATACCTCTGTGTAGAAGCAAGCTATGCTTTAAAAAATGTCACTTTGCTCTTTGCTTGAAAACTCAAACATAAATAAATAACTTCTAACCTGGCTTTGACTTCATAAGAACTTCATTATTGCCGGGCGCGGTGGCTCACGCCTGTAATCCCAGCACTTTGGGAGGCCGAAGCTGGAGGATCACGAGGTGAGGAGATCCAGACCATCCTGGCTAACACACGGTGAAACCTCGTCTCTACAAAAAAATACAAAAAAAAAAAAAAAAAAAAAAAAATTAGCCAGGCATGTTAGCGGGCGCCTGTAGTCCCAGCTACTCGGGAGTTTGAGGCAGGAGAATGGCGTGAACCCGGGAGGGAGAGCTTGCAATGAGCCCAGTTGGCGCCACTGCACTCCAGCCTGGGCACAGAGTGAGACTCCGTCAACAAAAAGAAAAAAAAAAAACTTCGTTATATATGTATTCGTGCAGAACTTTGAGAAGAATGTTTATAACAAGAAAAATATAATGGCAAAGCATCGTGGCAAAAAGAAAAAAAAAGAAAAAGAACACAGAAAATAATTATGCAATTTTGTTAATTCTGAGACCAAAGCAAGCTATTCTGGGGAGCAACTCAGGGGAAATCCCTCAAACTAGCTTCTATCACTGTCTAATTAAATTCAACATGATTTCTTTTAGATCATATAGTAGGATAAATATAGGTGAGATACCAAATGAACATAATACATGATTCCTTCAGTTCTAGAAATGTTTAACAGAGTAGTTTAAGAGGATTTCATGAAAAGTAAAAAGAATATATAACAGTAGACTAACACTTTTTTTTTTTCAGGAAAGGAAACCACATGAGCAAATAGATGTGGCCTGAGCAGGGCATAATTGAGAAACGTGGAAAGATCAGTTTGGTTGCAGAAAATCAGCCCCTGCACCATAGTATGAGATAAATGTTTAGCATCCAAATATAAAGTACTTTTAATATCAATTTAAAGCAGAGCATTTCTTTTATTTTAAAAAATAGGGAGTTATTAAAGATTTTTACTAGTATTTTAATCATAAGATTAAAATATTTTATGGAAATTATGCAAAAGTCTTAATGGAGAACAGAATCTGAAGACCCGTAGACATATTAGTGGTCAATTCCAAAAGACGAGGCAATGTGCATAAAAGATATTGTTCTCTTTTTCAGTATAGTACTTATTTTCGCCTCTACTCTTTTATTCACGTTGCCTCTCTTTCACCCATCAGCTTCGCATGTGTGAATTTTACACATTTTTCATGATACCCCTTTCATAAGTCCATTCCAGTTCTTCTCTTCTTTCTCTGAATTTCCACATTTTTTTAACTTTTGCCTCTGTCTTAGTCCATTCCTGCCGCTATAACAAAATATGTGCGACTGGATAATTTTTAAAGAACATGCATTTATTGCTCACAGTTTTGGAGGCTGGAAAGTCCAAGATCAAGGTACCAACAGGTTCAGTGTCTGGATAGGGGCCTGGTCCTTGCTTCTAAGATGGCACCTTGAACACTGTCTCCTCACACGGTGGCAGGTGGAAGGGCAAAGGGGCAAATACTGTGTGAAGCCTCTTTTATAAGGCATTAATCCCATTCACAAGGGAGGAGCCCTCATGACTTAATCACTTCTTAAATACCTTGACTTTTAAAATTACCACACTGGTGATGAAGTTTCAACATATGAATTTTGGGGGACACATTCAGACAATAATGGCCTCTGAGGCAATTATCATTAATTCTATCTGGAATCATAGTCATTTATCTCTTATCTCAATTATTATGATTTTCTGGAAAATTAAGGGGATGCCTTGATTTCTTTTTATCACCCTTGTCCAGCCCAGTGGCTGGAACATAAGGGTTCAGTATAAGGTTGACAGAGTATTCAGTTACTGGGGGTGTTAGATGGATAGAGTGATAGAAGTAAAGATGTACAGTTGCTGAGAAGTCAAAGAATAAAAGCAACAGATTCAAAAGATAAAGGTTTTTTTAATTTAGAAATTTTAAATTTGTTTCCAATTCCAAGTGTCATAGAGGTTGGGAAAAATAAAGATAATTACATTTAGTGATGAGTTTATCACCTGTGACTTTCCAGTGTATGGTTTTTATAGAGCAGATATTAAAATTTTAGGGAGGGTATTCAAAAGTCAAGTATGATGAGGCATCTTTTCTCACCTGTATAGAAAATGCATTCTCATTTCTCCCATTTACCAGTACTACTTTAAAAGCAGTACGGTTCGCTGCTTTTAAAAAGATATCTGAAGTTAAAAACCATCTAATATGTATAACTCATGAGGCAGGGAAGGCTTTTCTTATAATTGGACTTTATAATATTGTTTTTAAACATTCTTGGCCTAGAATTAACATACCACTGCTGGGATATATAGAGTATAATGCAAAGTAACACAAGCAAAGTCAGTGATACACAATTCTTCCTCATGAGAGAAACAATTTATGGGAAATTATTAAGAACTGCAGGATTATTAGCATCCCACCTGCAATTGAGAAAGGTAAAAACATATATTCCTTTAATACATGGTAGATTGTTTAGCAACCACCTACACATTGGCCGTGGATCTCTAAACATTTAATGAGTGCCTGCTGTGTACTAAACAACCTTCTAGAGTACACAACAATGGCAGTGGAAGACATTTACAATACAATAGATGCTTACAGCACACAAACATAGATAACTCAAAAGGCTCACAGTTATAAAAGAAAACAAAAAAAAAACAAGAGTTGAAAAACAGCTTCCAGAGCAGTATTTCAAAAACCGCAGGAAGCTGTAGTGAAAATCTAGGAAGATGCACAGTGAAGGAACACAAAGTATGAAAGTAATAAGAGCCATCTTGGCGGCTGAAAATATTTCTCTTAAGAAAGAACATCTTGAATTACGTGTTCAGAAAATGAAGGTCAGTAAAGATCTGATTGGTTAGAAAAAATAGCGAAGAATAGTCTGAATAATTAAGTCAAATTTTAAAGTTAACTTACACAGAACTAAGCCCATTTGACCCAGTTGGCACAGTCCATTTAAATCTTCCTTAGGATGCCCCACATTAAAGTAGGTGAACTAATCACATAACATTGGTGCAAACCAATGAGATTCCTGAAAAAAATACTTTAAGTGAATCCTCCATTAATGGAGAGTTGAGAAGATTATGTTTAGATCCAAAAGACAGGATTTAATAGTAAGTGAGATGAATGAGATGGATAAAGGGTACAGTAAGATTAGATTGATTAAAATAAAAATATATTGGAAAAAAACTAGGAATCAACAGAGGGAGAGATTGGGTTGTGCAGGTGATGGAGAACCTCTATTGTACCTGACATTCTTTAAAGGAGGAAAATTAACATATTCAAAAAAGAAAAAATATTTTGACAATAGCATGAAAGCCAGAGACCTTTCTTGCCTCCTTGTTTAGAAATCATTATAGCAATTTAGGCATGGAAATATCAAAAGGAAGGAGAAGTATGGTGTTTGTGAAAATGAAAAAGTCTTAAGTTTCAAAAATGCCATGGAGAGGAATTTGGCAGTGGATAGGATGTAAATGAGTACCAAAGAAGATGGAGAAGGCTAACTTTACCGAAGACTAAAATGAGAGTCAAGAGGAAATGGTATGTTCAACAAAATGCAAATAGGCAAGAAAGGCTTGATTCTGGAACATATCAGATTTCAGATCTTGCTGACACAAACACCTCTGGGCCAAAAGTTTAAGTCAGCTGGAGACCCTTGACATTCTAATTGAGAGTTAGCCCTGCAAAGGAGGTGATTGATTAAATTGATTCTAACACATAACTGATTGTATAGAAAATCTGAGAATATTGACCCTTTAAAAATCTGTGAAATTAATTATCTGTTTTTAGAGGTAGGATATCCTTGACAGAATAAACTGATTTTATTTCTCTGCATGTGTTTTAGCTATTTTTGACTCCGGAGCATGTTTCATCTCCCAAGCATATGCCTATTCCGGCTTAGAGTTGTTGAAGGGCAACCACTATGCAAATTATTCCCTCTTCTCTTTACCTCTTTCTATATCTTCCATCTGAAGAGTTGGAAGTGTGAGTGGTGAGAAATCACATGCATCCAGAGGAGACAGACTCTAAAGGACATACACAACTCTATGGAAGGACTAGACTAGCAGCCCAATCAGGTAGTTAAAGAAAGACCAAAAGTTATTGGTTTTTCTTTAGGGAGATGGCATCAAAACATTTTGAGCCAGAAGTTAGTGCTAAGTACCTGCAGGAAGGATGTAGAAACAAGGGTCTGGTCATTTACAGATAGCCAAGCAGGTAATGTGGCAGCCAATAGCAGCAGCCCAGCCTTGGGGATGACTTTACTCCTATCAATGAACCAAGAAAAGGTTAGGTCACCATTCCTGGAGAAATGGAATTTAAAACTTTTCATGTTAACAGCAGTTTAGGAGAATGAAGCCTGTTTTAGAAATTAGAGTAGAATGTAAAGTATCAAAGTTTTGAACCCCAACATCGGAAGTGAATCTCCAAATCAGAATAAGGCAAATTAAGAAAGCTAGAACTCCTTAAAGTCACCAGACCAAATAAAAAAAAAATAGGGTTGGGTCTAGAACCTGTAATATGATCATTATCATTAATATAATGATTATTAAGCACTTTACTTGAATCATCTTAATTAATCTTCATGCAATTCTCTAAGATGAATATTATCATTATTTCCATTTTAGAGAAATTAACTTACCCAAAGTTTTACCAATAATATGTATCTAGGAAGATACAAAATCTATCTAAAAGTGGTTGACAAAAAATACCACTGCATAGGTAAAAGGAGGATTCACGACAAGAGTTGAACATCCCTTTTATAGAAGTCCTTCCAGAAAAAAAAGGAACATGGCTTGGTGTGTCTGACTTCCAGAATATGATACCTCCCAGTAAGAAAAAGCTCTTATTTCTTGTTCTTACCCTTTATTAGTAAATACAATTCCGGTATGTAAACATATTCCTCTGTATTCCTAATAAGGGCTTTCCTGGAACACTCACGTTGAATCACCCTCAGATATGTCAATTTCCTTGAGTCCAGCAAGAGCAGACCACTTAAAATATTTCAAATTTGAGGGTAATTATCATGCACAACTTTGGTATATCTCTGGAGTGTTTTTATATCTGTGGAAATGTATTTATAATTTATACTGCAGCAATAATAAAAATCTGTGAACAAAATGGTGAAGTCAGTGATTTTAGGATGATCCAATTCTGGTCATTTTGTTATAATAACCCAGAACTAGAAGAATCTTCATATGATAAAATGGATGATCTATGAATTGTATTTTAGGTGGGGGGGACTAAACTTCAACTTCTGTGTTAAGGGGAATTTTTTGTTTGTTTAAGAATTAAGAAGTAGCCACCTACCCTGGCTTCCACAAAGCTGGACACCAAAGGGCAAATTATGTTATCAGCATTTCGTTTTTTCTTTTTCCATCTTTGGCTTGGCTTTCTTCAGATTTTAACATCTCTCTTAGGCAGGTGTCCTCTACATGTTGGTTATCTGGAAGCTCCATTCAACTAGTGGAGCAGCTCAGCATAAAGTGAAAAGTCACTTTATGCTGAGTGCCTACCATGTGACAGCATTGTACTCAATGTGGAAATACATCAGTAAAGAAGACTGCAAAATTTCTACCCTTCTGTTGCCTTTTCTAGTTCTAGCATTTGTCACAATAGTCTCAAGTCTGAGTACTACTAATACTGACTTGGGTCATGTACTCATCTATAGACTAATCATTTTGCCCTGGAGGAATGAAATCTCCTGACTCACCAGACCTGAGACTTATATCCACCCTTAAAGAAGGGAAGAATCACTAATACTCTAATTACCCTGATTAACAATGAGGAAGCATTATTTTTCCAGAGAGGAATTTGAGTGCTTTTACCAAACAATGGATGTGAACCTGGAGGAAAAAAAAAAATCAATTAAAACTCCAAAATCCAAATTCAGGAAAATTAAATGAGGAAATCTCCCCAGAAAATAAATAGAACTTGCTCAGATAAGAGAAAATGGAAATTTGGTCAAAATAAGCCTCCTGAGTCATCAAATCTAGATACTCCCTCACCAAGTCAACAAGCACAGGTAGCAAAATAGTCTTCCCATAAAGAGTAAGTTGGTGGATGAAGTTGCACTTCTGTGGATAACCACACTCTGTAGTCATTGTCTGAATGCATTGTCTGAGGTTTATAACTTCTATTTATAGAAGTTCAGCACTCACCAAGTGAAGAGCTCTGGGCTATAGATACTTGCTTCCTTCCATGGACAGTAAAAAGTGTGTTCAATCTTGACTTAACCCCAAGTGAGTAGAACTCAAGCTGTTAGTGATTGAGGCCTCAGACTTGGTAATTTATAAAATATACTTTGCTTTTCTGTTTTATGGAGGAAAACCTGCCTACTTCCATGCTTTGGAAAAACTGATTCAAAACGTGTCTAATATGCTGACTTCAACTAAGTGTATAGTAACTGATAAATATCTCCTAATGGAGTTTTATTTTTTTTTTCCAATAACAGTGTTATGGTAGTTTTTTTTAACAAGATAGATGATTGATAGATAGATAGATAGATAGATAGATAATATATAGACAGATGTGTATCTATATATCTATGGATATTTGAAGAGCAAAAATTTACAGATTTATGACATGGTAGAGCATGTTAGTTACAAGCATAGATTTCACAGCTACATGGCCTAAGTTTAGTAAAAAATCATGACTCTATCATTAAACTTCTAAATGTGAGCAAGAACCTACTCTGAGATTTTCATCAGAGACATGAGAATAAAAATGGTACTCACATTATAAGATTATTGTACATATTAAATGCATTAATATTAAAAATTTAGAACAATGGCTAATTTATTGTTGACATTCAATAATTTAAAGGATTATTATCATCATCATCATCATCATCATCACCATATTTAGTATACATTCACTGCAAGTAACAAGATTCTTATCTTAAGCAGAGGTAGTGGTCATTAGTACTGTTCAAAAAGTATTTCTGACTGCGCCTGCTTAGGGGCACGTGGCAGAATTGCACTTTTTTTACTCTCTTGTGGGTAGAATTGTGTGATTCATTCTGACAGGGAAGTTGTGAGTGGAAGTGATATGCTTCACTTCTGGGATAAGCATTTGATTGTTGATATGAGATCATCCAGACCTCATTCTTCTTTCAGGAACAGAAACCAGCAATTTTGCAGGTGCTCCTGCTCCATCAACCCAGGTCTCTAAGTGACTGCAATAAACAGAAGTTCTACTGACCCACCGTAGACCTGTAGCATGAGTGAGAAATAAGCCTTTGTGGTGTTATACCCCTGAGACTTCGGATTGTTTGTGACATTACTGGTGCATAATCTAACTTATCCTGACTAATACAGCCACCTTACACAATAACGCATTTAACTTTCTCAGATAAAGTCAAGTAATGGAGAAGGAAGTTCCAGAGCTAGTTGACAGGTTGAGCCAGTAATTCTGAGCCTTCTCTGAATCATTAAAGAACAGCTGTGGCAGCTCCAAACATCCTATTCCCACATAGCAATACAATCAGGAAGTGGAATGGTGGGGAGCAAAGGCAAAAAGGATCTTTTCCCCTAGTGCTCTCTCTTTTATCAGGGAGGAAAATATTTTCTAGAAGTCTCCTCCAGGTTTCCATTATATCTTACTGTTAGTGCTAAATCTTATGTCCAACCCTAGACCAATCAATGACAAAAAGAAAAAAACTATAAGCTTACCTCATTTTATCATGTTTCACTGTATTGCACTTTAAAGATACTGCAGATTTTTTTACAAATTGAAGATTTTTAGTAAATCTGTGTCAAGCAAATCAATGCCATTTTCCCCAAAGCTACGCTCACTCTATCTCTCTTATGTCACATTTTGGTAATTCTTGAAATTTTTAAATCTTTTTCATTATTATTGTATCTGTTATGGTGATCAGTGATCTTTGATGTTACTATTGTAATTGGGGGCACCAAAAACTATTCCCATATGAGACAGTAAATGTAATCCATAAATGTGGTGTATGTTCTAACTGTTCCACCAAAAGCCATTGCCCAGTCTCTCTCTCTCTCTCTCTCTCTCTCTCTCTCTCACCTCAGAAAGCTTCCCAATTCTCTGAGACACAATATTGAAATTAGGCCAATTAATAATCCTGCAATGACCTCTAAGTGTTCAAGTGAAAGGAAGAGTCTTGTGTCTTTCACTTTAAATCTAAAGCCAGGAATGATTAGGCTTAGTGAGGAAGGCATGTTGAAACCCAAGATAGGCTGAAAGCTAGTCATCTCGCACAACTTAGCCAAGTTGTGAACGTAAAGGAAAAGTTCTTGAAGGAAAGGTGCTACTCCATTGAACACACAAATCACAAGAAAGTGAAACAGCCTTATTGCTGATGTGGAGAAAGTTTCAGATAGAAGGTCCAACTAGTTACAGCTACCTAATTTGATGCCTAATCCAGAGCAAGATCCTAACTCTCTTCACAACTCTATGAAAGCTGAGAGAGGTAAGGGAGCTGCAGAAAAACAGTTTGAAGTTGGTTCATGAGGTTTAAGGAAAGAAGTTGCCCCCAGACCATCAAAGTGCAAGGTGAAGCAGGAAGTGCTGATGGAGAAGCTGCCACAAGTTTTCCAGAAGACTTGACTAAGGTAATTGATGAAGGTGGCCACACTAAACAACATGTCTTCCACGTAGATAAAGCAGCCTTGCATTGGAAGAAGACTTTCATAGGACTTTCATAGCTAGAGAGAAGTCAATGCCTGGTTTCAAAGTTTCAAAGGACAGGCTGACTCCTATTAGGGATGAATGCAGCTGGTTGAAGCCAGTGCTCATTTACCATTCCAAAAATTTTACGGCCCTTAAGAATGATGACACAGCTACTCTTCCTATGTTCTATAAATGGAACAACAAAGCTGGATGGCAGCATATCTGTTTACAACATGATATATTGAATATTTTAAGCCCATTGTTGAGACCTGCTGCTCAGCCAAAAAAAAGATTATTTTCAAAATATTACTGCCCATTGACAATACACACAGTCACCCAAGAGCTCTGATGAAGACGCAGGAGGAGATTGATATTGTTTTCATGCTTGTTAACACAACATCCTTTCTGAAGCCCGTGGATTAAGAAGTAATTTTAACTTTCAAGCCTTATTATTTAAGAAATACATTTTGTAAGACTGTAACTGCTGTATGTAGTTATTCTTTTAATGCAGCTGAGCAAAGTAAACTGAAAATCTTCTAGAAAGTATTCATCATTCTAGATGCCATTAAGAACATTCATGATTCATAGGAGGTCAAAATATCAACATTAACAGGAGTTTGGAAGAAGTTGATTCCAATCCTTATGGATGACTTTGAGAGGTTCAGAACTTCAGTGGAGAAGGTAAATGCAGATGTGAAAATGGCAAGAGAACTAGAATTAGAAGTGGAGCCTGAAGATGTAACTGAATTGCTGCAATCTCATGATAAAACATTAACAGATAAAGAATTGCTTCTTATGGATGAGCAAAGAAAGTGGTTCCTTGAGATGGCATTTACTCCTGGTGAAGATACTATGAACATTATTGAAATGACAACAAAGGATTTAGATTACTACATAAACTTATTTGATAAAGCAGTGGCAGGGTTTGAGCAGATTAACTCTGCCTTCAAAAGAAGGTTGGCTGTGGGTAAAATGTTATCAAACAGTATTACAGGCTGCAGAGAAATCTTTCATGAAAGGAAGAGTTGGTTGATGCAGCAAACTTCATAGTTATCTTATTTTAAGAAATTGCCACAGCCACCCCAAACTTTAGCAACCACCACCCTAATTAGTCAGCATCCATCAGCCTTCAACACAGAAGCAAGACCCTCCACCTGCAAAAGATTATGACTTGCTGAAGGCTCAGATGATTGTCAGCATTTTTTTAGCTATAAAGTGTTTTTAAGTTAATATATGTACATTGATTTTTAGACCTAATGCTATTATATACTTAACAGGCTACAGTATAGTGTAAACAGAACTTTTATATGCACTGTGAAACCAAAAAATTCATGTGACTCACTTTATTGCAATATTCATTTTATTGTGGTGGTTTGGAACCAAGCCTGCAATATCTGTAAGTTATGCCTGTACAAAACTGACTTAATTTGGTCATAATCCATCTCACACATCTGGGAAAGGAACCTACTATTCTTGAGTAAATTAATCCCTGCATAATACCAGAACAAAATCAGCACTCTCTTAGCAAAAAGTAAGGAAGAAGAATGTCTATGTAACCAGGAACATTTTTCATAAGAGTAATGGCCTTCTACAAGACTCTGTGGAATTGAAAGATTTCTTAAAATGAGGTGCCCTTGTGTTTGCAGTATATTCAATTTTGTCACAGGAGAGAGTTTTGGGTCTACTGAGAAGAAACTGAGGTATACTGATAAGTTTCACTGCTTGTGTATTGTAGTGGATAATGTGGATTTCTAAATAGATTTGCTCTGCCACATTATTAGACAGATGCCTAATAATTTAATGTACATTAAAATATGTTAATAGGGAGAATGTGTAATCATAAATTAATTACCAAGATTATGATTATCCCAATTTTAAACAGTGCTTGAATTAAAATATATCCCTAGAATACAAAATGAATAGTGGCTTATGTGTTCTAAGGTGAGAGATAAGGGCTCTGCAACCACTTGTGGCTTTGGAAAATGACACATTTTGCAGTTTGAAAGCATGGATTTCAGTTAAACGTTAAAAGCAGATGACTGCCATTACTATCTATAACATGATCATGCAGGACAATGAGAGAAATGGCAAAAGAAATTCTGCCTTGTGGCACATATTTTCTCTACTAATATTTGCAATGCCAATTTTCAACAGCACAGGTGTATTTAATTGCCTCTGAATATTGCAATGCAAACCCACTCAATGTTGAAAACAGGAGCCCAAAAAGGAATCTCAGGCTTTGTTGGCCTGCAGAATCTTGTAGCTCCAGATTGATTTTAATATATCCAGGGAATTTTTTTTCTTTGTCATTGCACTTTCTTTAGAAGGGCATCTAAATTATCAAACCATTACCTTATCAAGCACAAATGTGATGCCAATTCTTGTGATTTCTGAGTTATATGTGCTAAAAATTACATGAGTTCTATTGAATATTTTTATCAAGTCCAGTGATAGAAACATGTATTTTCTCATGCTGTAGTTCCAAGAACTTTAAAAGGGGTTGGTCAATAACTCAAAACCATTTTTTGATGAAGAGAGATACACTACTAATAGCAGATATGCTTCCAAAAGTTTATAAACAATAGGAATGCTTCTAAAATTTTTAGTGCCAGTTACTCTGCCTGATACAGAAGAAAAATGCCATCTTCTCAACTTAATTAATCCATGTTTCTCATTTGTTTGCCTTACACTTGAGTTTTATCTGAGTAACAATATTACAAAATGTATTTACACAGTATGAGAATATTATATTTTCCGCAGGGTATACCCATGATTCATCTTTAAATTAACTTCAGGAAATCTCAAATCAAAGCTTGCTAATGTTAACTTCAGCTCCGTTTCCAGAGGAGACCATGTTACTAATAAAAATAGCTTCTAGCAACTTGATAAGAGAGTCTCTGTGTGTTCATGGCCAAGATAAATGATCTTAAAGATTTAGGGCACAAAAGAGAATTTTGTTGAATTTAGCCTTCACAGATATTTAGTAGCATGTATCAAAATTCAATTTTATCTGAAACTGAAGAAAACCCATCAGATATTATAATAAGACAATAACTCAATTTCAGACTTGTAAACAAAGGTGATATTAATCTATTGAAATGTGGAAAAATAGTCAACCTGTATCCTTCTCATACCATAAATCAGCATGTTTGATCACTGGAAGCTTCATTTTGATGATTAGCAGTCATGTATTGAGGCTAAATGATATGTTTGTCGCACAGCTAATATTAACTAAATCTATTTATCATCTTCCAGTGGTACTACAGTGAGGTCACACTTTTGGTGCAGAACAAAAAGAAGCCAGGAATCTGTTAACAGCATCCCATTGTAACATTGCTGTTTTTTGTTTTTTTTGTTTTGTTTTTGTTTCTGAGACTGAGTCTCGCTCTGTCGCCCAGGCTGGAGTGCAGTGGCACCATCTCAGCTCACTGCAAGCTCCGCCTCCCGGATTCACGCCATTCTCCTGCCTCAGCCTCCCGAGTAGCTGGGACTACAGGCACCCGCCACAACGCCCGGCTAATTTTTTGTATTTTTAGTAGAGACAGGGTTTCACCATGTTAGCCAGGATGATCTCGATCTCTTGACCTGGTGATCCGCTCGCCTCGGCCTCCCAAAGTGCTGAGATTACAGCCGTGAGCCACCGCGCGAATAAACCAAGAAAGAAAATCATCTGACTATTAACCTCATATACTTTTGGAAATCGATGTTTGTGTCCACATCCCCTTTGATATACTGGGTTATGGCCTTGGCGGTGAAAATTCCTTACTGTATTTAGTGGGTCAAAAAAGTAGGATGAATGCTAACAAATGTTTTAGGATGTATCACGGCAACATCTGAATTCTCACTTCTGATGCTTAGCATTTTATTTCACAAAAGGCAAGGTTACTAAAAGAGGAAAAAAAATCAACTGTTTAGATGAAGAAGCAAAATTAATTAGTAAATATAAAAAGTGATTATTTGAGTTTTGCTATGACAATAAACAAGATATCTCATTCTCAGAAGAAAGCTAAAGTACACCTTTATTTTACATATTTCTATGGATTACACATTTAAGAATACTAAGGAATAATCATTCTGATTTATTTTATTTCAGAATGACTGCAATGGTGTTGGAAAGCAGGGTTTTATGCTTCTTTTCTTATGTTTTTCTGACTTAACATCTTGTCTGACTTTCAAACAGTTCAAAGGAAAGAGAGTACCAATTAGACAAGGGAAGAAGATGAGAGACTGCCTGAACAGCCTCACTTTTGTAAACTGAGAGTTCTTCCAAGGATAGAGTGTGTAAATGCTGACCTACGTTAAATACAAGTGACATGGATTTCTGGGCATGTGGGATGCCTTGGTAATTTGAGTGACAAATCACGTATGGTGCATTTACTACTCTTTTGTGGCTTTAAAGTTAGGTGATTTTGACTCTAAAGCATGAAAGTTCAAAGAGCTGTTAAGATTTCTCTGTGATGTATGCAAGGGTTTTCTTAGGAATAAAAAGTCTAAAAAATTCCCAAGAAGACACTTATGTGTAATAAAAGCATAAAGAAATGTACAGGAATAAAAGCACTAGATTTTGTGTAGAGGTTACCCCTTAGGAAGAGAGAAAAGGATGCAATCAAAGGTAGTCATATGTGGCCTCAGTAGTACCCATACTTTTTTATTTCTTCACTGAGTGTGGGTAAATAAATAACATAATTTTTTACTTGACTTAATTTTAATAATATTTGAAAGAATTAAAGAAGTCCATGAGGTAATGTGAAAACTTGTAATGAAAAAGGCTGAATACAAAATTGTATATGCTGGGATGACAACTCTAAATGTTTGTGTGGAGATGGGGACAAGAAGAAATAGAAAGAGTTAACTTGCTAAGATGGCAGAATTATGAGAAATTTGGACAGAAATTGATGAGAAAAGTGATTTGCGGTTTTGGTGATGAAGAAAGGGAGAATATAACCTAAGGAAGATTAAAGATTTCACATAAAACTAGGAAATGTT
The DNA here is from genome assembly GCF_029281585.2 of Gorilla gorilla gorilla. Classification (NCBI taxonomy): domain Eukaryota; kingdom Metazoa; phylum Chordata; class Mammalia; order Primates; family Hominidae; genus Gorilla; species Gorilla gorilla. The sequence goes on from NC_073234.2 coordinate 94,601,978, forward strand.
TAGCATAAATCAATTTCACCAATTTGAACCTGGTCTTCCTCTCTGTCCTCTCCCTTGTACTCACCAAATCATTTTACAATCTTCCAATTAAGGAAAAATACTTCCTTTGGTATGAATGTCTAGAATTAATATTTATAGTTCTACAAAAAAATTCAGAGCTCTTAACCTAAAACAAGTGAAAGTACAATCATTGTTTTTAAATGTTACAAATACAATACCTGACATTAAATTGTATTTCCTCTATATTGCATATTCTGAATTTAAAACTGTCTAACACCTTTAAGCTTAAAGCTTAAATTAGGCATGTAAAACAAGATAATGACAAAAGAAAAGAAGGCCGGATGTGGTGGCTCATGCCTATAATCCCAGCACTTTAGGAAGCAAAGACTGGAGAATGCTTTAGCCCAGGAGTTCAAGACCAGCCTGGGCAACATATGGAGACTCCATCTCTATAAAAAAATAAAAATATTAGCCAGGCATGGTGTCATGCACCTGTGGTCCCAGCTGCTCAGGAGGCTGAGGCAGGAGGATCTCTTGAGCCTGGAAGGTAGGGGCTAGAGTGAGCCATGATTGTGTCACTGACCTCCAGCCTGGATAGAAGAGTGAGCCCCTGTCACAAACAAAAAACAAAAAACTCATATTTATTTTCAGAAGGGACTTGATTATATGGAGCCATATGGGGCAAAGTGCAAATATACCTTAGAACTACTTAAAAATACCTATTATTTTTTCTATAAGTATCCACAGCCAGAAAGAGCAAAACTTGCTGAGTATGATTGGCAAAAAGATTTTCTTTCGTTTTGATTCCACCGTTCCTTATTTTTCAGGCCTTGAATAAAGTCAAATACAGAACTCTTATGAAAAAATTCAGTGTAGAACCTATAATTTAGCTGCGATTGTTCTGTTGGTTTTATTTTATTTTGATCAATTTCAGTCAGGTTCCCTTGATTTCTCCGAAATTGGAGAGTATTGTATTTTAAACGAATGACTTGTCTTTGCTAGTTGAAGTAAATAAGCAATTAGAGCAAAAGGCTATTTCATTGAACTTCAAAGAAAATTGTTTTTAAGATTCTGTTGTTGTTCTGTGGCCCTTAATAATGCAGACAGTCTTTATACAACAGAAATCTGTCAGAGAAGAAATTTTTATTGATAGCTAACTTTACACACACACAAACACATGCACACACAACTTCAGAAGCAGAAGCACAAGGTACTTCCTCAGAGAACCACAAATATCATCAAAGTCTTATTTTGACATAATGCTACTTTAACAAGAAATTCAGATTTATGGAATGAAAATTGCTGTAGTAACAAGTATTTTGAAATCCACCCTAATACCCAGAAAGTGACAGCAAATCCCAGTGCTTCAGTAACTCTGAGCCAGTTAAACTGTAGGACAAAATTCTGTTGTGTTCTAGTATTACTGTCTTTCTGACCTAAGACTGTCTTGTGCTTTGGTTGATAGGAAGCAGTGAGGGTCCTGCCTTTCCCAGGTTTGAACTTTCTCAGGTGGTTGAGATCTTGCTTGCAGCTCCTAAATTTTATTATATTTTTCTCCACTCCACAATCCCCATCCAGTAATAAAAATCTATTCAAAAGTTGAAATTAGGAATTCTTCCATTTACATCTAAGTGTTAGATTATTTTTCTAAGGAAAAAATTAAGATTCTGTTTTTACAGAAATCTCATAATTTTTTTTTAGTAGACTTGGGTCTCAAGCCATTCTGTTAAAAGGGGAAAGGAGTAATATCATTATATTAAAATATCCAACCATATCATGAGATCAAAGGATAAAAACATCTTGAGGATCATTTGGTGAGTCCGTCTACCTGCAGAAATCCTGCATGTCTGCATCACTGTGAACAGCTCAGTATGGCTCAGGGGTCACCTCGCTGTTGGAACTTCAGTGGTCTCACATAGTCCCTAAATCCAAACCACTGTCATTGTTCTTTGGGGTTGTAAAGGCCATTAAGTGCTCAGTAGTCTTATAAAAACATGCAGATTCTTCAAACAGAAATAATAGCTTTAGTTGGTATACTTTAGAGCCATAAGTTTAAAACCCAGCAGGAGAATATAAATGATGGCCAGGCAAGAAAAACAAAACTCCCTGCCAACCTTCACTGCCTACAAAACTTAATGATCTATGCCACATCTACTGTTTGTAAAATTCTTTCAGAAAGTATCCATTCTTAACATTAAGAAATGTCTACCTTCCTTCCTCCAATATTTTCAATCTCTCTGCCACACTATGTTTATATTCTCTCAGAATTCTAGTGGATCCCATTGTCTAAGACTTAAAAGCTGTTATTTTATACTGGATTAACTTTAATCATCTGTATTTCTTCCAAGTTGTAGAGATTGCATTGGTCCAATTTTCTTTTCCTTCAATTTTTAAGAGAAGCAAATCAAACCAAGTCTTTAAAGGAAGCACAGCAAGTCTCAGAAAATTTTATTGTTTGGGTCTAATTATTTTAAATATGTTACCAAGGAATATCTTTAGGTTAAAAAAAATTAAATTTTAGAACAGAATTTGATATATATTTCTTATTATTTAAAATGGGAAAGGGCATTAGCATTTATTAAATCTCATCTGTGTGCCAAGTATTCATATGTATCACCTCATGTAATTCTCACAGTTATTATTGCAGTATAATTACTTCAATTTTCATGTAAAGAAATAAAAGCTCAAAGAAGAAAATGACTCACTGAGTTCTGAACACACAATTCTCTGAGTCCAAACCTCTAGCACTTTCTAGAATACCATGAAGAGTGGAAGTAATATGTAACATTATAATTAATGTTTTATTATTTTACTCTTTTATTGTTAAATTTCACACTTAGGAAAATCTACACATAAACATTCATTTTAATTTAAAATCAAATTATACTGACATAGTGCCAAAATAACTGCTCTATGAGATCAGTAAATCCAATCTATTCTGATGTAGAAAGGCAAAACCCATGTGCATTGCTTTGTAATAGTAACCAAACAGTCATTATGTTTCAGCCATTTCAGGAACTTATTTGTGATTGTTGTATATTGACTATAATTCTGGTCAGTTGTGGTTAACAAGCCTTTTTTTCCTTATACTTTCTTTTTTCCAAAGAACCTATTTTGTTTTATAGCATGGTTGGACTTTTCTCTAGAAAATTACAAATGTATTCAATATAACCAGTATTTATCCCAACTTTCTGAAGAAGAAACTTCTCCTACTTAACTCCAACCTTATGACTCTTCTCTGATATTTTTCCAGCCGTAGGTGTTAGCATCTGCTGTTGTATAATCTTTGGTGTTGATTGGTGTGGACTGAGGTGAGGACCAGAGCCAAGATCACTTTTTACAAGAAATATTATACAATTCTGCCCCTTGTCCAACTCTATAAATTACTAGAAGTTTCTGGAAGTGTGTACATCTTCAAGCTCATCTTAATCATTTCCACATTTGTATTCTTGAGATTATACGTGAGATTCTCATCCACACAATCCTTAATTAAAGCACCTGACTCGCTTCTCACAATATAGGAAAATGGGGGTGCCAGCTGCTTTCTCTGCCAACTTCTGAGTACTGTTGAAGCTGAACTAGCTCCTCAACGCTTCTTCTCCAGGAAATGTACTGCAACTCTCATGTTGTTTAGCACCTTCCCTCCTCATTTCAAAAATTGTGCTGATCAGAGACATTCAGAAAAAGTGCAAAAGAACAAAACAGCTCCAAATAGCTTTCCACAGTTCTGCACTGTATTCTTCCCTCTGTTGATTTCCCTACAAAACAAATAGGCAAAAAAGCAGCTCACAAAAAAGATAGAGTACATAGAAAAGAGAAAACCGAGGCATAAGACAGCACTGTGTGCTTCAAGAAAGTCCTGGAGCAAAGCTTGGAGCATAGAGTTCAGGTGAGAACTGAAGTTATATTAGCATAAACATATGGTCACTTGCTGCCTCCTCTGCAATGTCCAGAATGCATTCCTAATTTTCATTCCATTTGTCTCCAATGCGTGATAGGACTTCAAAGAGTCATGATTAAAGAAATTGTTCAGTGCAATCAGTCACCACTTACAAGTCAGTGAGCTCGCATTCTGGGGTGAGTGCTAAGCTTTTTCAATAGGAGATAGCACACTCCATTCACTTCTTTGTTGTTCTTTCTCAAGATCCTTCTTCTGGTGATTTTTTTTTTTTTTTAATGTCCAGAGTTCTACTATTTTCTTTCTTTCTGCCGAATAATACTTAATTTAAAATAAATACATCTTTTCAGAAATAATAATTTGATCCTTAGTGAAAACATTTACCCATATCAGCCCACTATATTTTGTGTTTTATATTCTTTCATTTAAAACTATTAAGATGAACTTCAATTATAAAATCTTACATTGCTTGAAAGACATTTGCCTAAATATGTTATGTGTCTACTGTAGTTTTTCAAAAAATTTTGATTTAAGAAGCCACAAGTATATTAAACTAATTCTATTTCTTCCAGGAAATGGCTGGATTTAGTGATCCTGTAAGGTTAAAAACATTATAATATTTGTATAGTGACCAGGCTCTTGATTTAGATAGTTACATATAAGCAAAATACTGAATGAAGACAAAAAACACAGCTATCCCTTTTATTAAGTTTCATAGCTTTTAATCCCCTAAGGAAATCCTTTAGCTATTTCACTATTTTACTAAATCATATTAAAATGCAAATTTCCACTAATATTACAATTCTAGTCAAAACCACCAAAAGAAAACATGGGCTCTTAAGCTTTTTTTTCTTTAAGTATGAGCACAGACAGCAGAAAATAAAGGTTTCCTGTAAGTGAATATGGCATCTACATTTGAATTATGTACACAGTAAAGGGCTAAAAATTGTGTGGTCCTAAGTAAGTTTAAATTCTATTGTCTTTGATTGATTTGAAATAGAATTATCAGAGATTGGATTAATAAAAAGAGCTTGATAGTTCAAAGAAGTAAGCTTGTGATTGGGCTATGATTTTTTCCAAGGATTTTTTGGGCAGTCATATTATTTTCTGTACCTTAAATTTACCATCTATGAATAAAGATAATATTGACTACATGAAATAATAAGCCCAGCATTTTTTTTTTTTTTTCTTTTTGAGATGGAGTCTCCTGTGTCACCCAAGCTGGAGTGCAGTGGCGCGCTCTCTGTTCACTGCAAGCTCCACCTCTCAGGTTCATGCTATTCTCCTGCCTCAGCCTCTCGAGTAGCTGGGACTACTGGCGCCCGCCACCACACCTGGCTAATTTTTTGTATTTTTAGCAGAGACGGTAAACTATTCAGTGGAAACGTGATAAAGTTGTTTCTCAATGAAAAATGATCATTATAATGTAAATGTGCATGTAACTAGTTATTGAATAATAAAAGTTGAACTCAAGGTAGCTTTTTCAGTCACTTCAAATACTTGGCCAATTTTGAAGGAAAAAAGAAAGCAGCACCCAAAGGTCTATTGTTGTTGATGCACTATAGAATTGAGAGTGTGTTCAAGCAAAATCTAGCATGTTGCCAATGGAAAGATAGTAAAAATCTTGCTACTAATACCTGCACTGCTCTGCTAAAACATTTACCTGAGGTAGTGTTAGCTGGAATGGCTAATTATTGAAAATACAAAGTACTGCATATTGTTTATTTCCATTAGTACAAATTTAGTATTATTCTAATGCTGCTTGCATTATTTGAATAAGATAAACAATTCTCAGTCACTGTGACTTCAAAGAACTATTCTTTATTCTCCCCAAAGTTTGATTTACTCATTCTATTATTTATTCATGAATAGCTGCGTACTACCAAATGTCTTGCCTTTCAGTTTTTCGACAGCAATCTTTACTTTAGAACCTTACTCTCACCTTCTGATATATCATTAAGTTTGAACATGTTGAATGCTTTGACGGTTGTATTATACATGTAAAATTGCTTGTATTTCATCTTTTATCTAGACAGCTTTTATAGTTTGGGTTTTTTTCAACCAAGTTTTCAACATTTTTAAGTTATGAAGTTTAACAGGAATTGCTGACAAATGATAATAACTGGCATTTTTAACTCTTCTTAGTATCCACTACACTAAGTACTTTACATATTATAAATCTATATATTATCACAAATCGTGTACAGGGTTTTTATGCTTATCTCCTCTCTCCACCTGCCTCTCATTTTATACATAGGAAAACTGAAGTTCAGAAAGTTTAACTAACTTGATCAAATTTATTTGGCAATTTAAGTGGCAAAGCTAGGAGTCCAAATCCATGAAACTTCTTATACTCAATATTGCCCTGTTGTTGTTATGATTAATAGCAATTATGTTTTTTGACAAATGATTTTCACTGATTTGGAGTAAATAATTTAAAATTATTTCATTTAAATTAAGCCTGATAGTACTATACTAACTGATACGTTTACAAAACTAAACTCTTCTTAGCTGTAATATCATTAGCATTTGCTCAATTTTCAGCATAGACACAAAAGAATGCCAGAATATATGGAAAGAGTATGAAAGCTGAACCCCAAGGACCTAAATCTGATCCCAACTCTGATAGGAATCACTTTACAGAAGCTACGTTTTAGATCCCCAATGTTATCATCTTTAAAATGAAGATAATGTTAGCTACTTTAGCTATTCTGCAATATGGTGTTTAGGATCAAACCAGTTGAGGTCATGTGAAAGGGTCTCAGAAAGTGAAAAAAACTATAAATGAAAGAATTAGACAATACTGCAAGTGCTGCATGCAAGAAGAGTAAAACTATTAGCATTACTAATACAATGTTAAGAGAATCTTTTCAAGAGGATCTGCTATGCAAAAATTATTTAGAAAAACTAATTGACAGAAAACAATTGAGTCTTTCTGTCATTTCCATAGTCTATCTAGAATAAAGAGTAATGAACACGTGCATACGTTTTCTAAATAATCTGGAAAAGTTGGTATTTTTTAAGTGTACCACTTAGATTTAATAAGGAGTCCAGTGGAGCCATGCTTACACTATAGGTAAACAATATTTGAAGAAAGCTTTCTCTGCCTCTGATTATATTTTTATTTATTCAATAAACATTTTCTAAAGACTTAGCATGTACTTAACTGACATTTCATGGAAGGCAAAGGAAAGGAAGAAAGCAGTATCCCTCTTCAGGTAGCCTCCCCCATGTTAGAAACACAAGTCACAAAGCTACTAGAAAACAAAGATTGAAATATGATAATACAAAACAAAAGGCATGAATACATGCAGATATGAAACAAAATAAAGGGCTTATATATGGTATTAGTCAGGTAGACATTTGGAAGAAATCTTTTGGGAGCAATGTCTTATTTTGGCAAAGAAAAAAAAATAAAGGGGATTCTACATCCTTAAGGGAGATCTGTGAAAACCTACAATAGCAAGAGTCATGCAGGGCCTTGTGGTCATGCGCTTACAGTTGCAGTGCTTAGAATACAAACTCTAAACAGAAGAGGCATATGATGGTAAAAGAAAAAAATCATGAAGAAAAAGTAACTGTGTAAAAGACTGACAGGTATAGGGAAGTCCCTTCAGACGCAAGAACAGACAATAAATCAAGGATCATGGGAGTTGTAGAATGAAGTTGACAGTTTAAAAGCCAGGAAACAAAAAGAAAAACTGCTGCTACACTTTGAAAATTGGACAGATAAAATTGCCATGGAGAGAAACTGATTGACAAAAACAGAGCAAACTACAGATTGGGAGGAAAATTAATAAGCTTGGTCTGTAGCAGCACAAATCCATTGGATAATCAAAGAAAAGTGTCCCGTGGATACTTAGGCAAGTGAGGGGCTTTGTTTTCACTGTTGCCTACCTGTCACTTTGTATAGTAATGAAATTAATGAGCCTGAATCTTCCCTTTCATGACTGTAAAGACTCAAACGCCCTGTTCTTCTCCACTCAAGCACAGCAGCCATGCAATTCTGCTGTCAATGCAATCAAATCTTTCCAAGTTACAGAGAATTCTAAAAACGTCCTCACTTGTTTCTAGAATCTTAAAAGAAAGGTAGTGGAGGAAAAAAATCCTTCCAAAAAACAAGTAATAAGGCATTTTTGTTTACTTATTGCTTATAGCTGTTGGCCTTAAATTATAAAATATCAGGGAATATATCTGCCCCTGTAGCTGATAATCTTTTATCATAATTGAATTTAATCTCAATAACATTAAATTGCTTAGAAAAGAAACAAAGTAGATATTAAGATATTGAATTATTCAGAAGTTATCAACAGGGGCCATGTTCAATTCTTGGAATGAATTTCTTTTTCTCAGGCATCTTTGCCAAAGTTAGAAAACAGGTTAACAAAATTGTTAACCAAATTGAAAGCGTCAAAATAAAGCCAAATACAAATTGGGTCAGAATCCAAGAGCTGCCTATTGTGAAGTCTTCTAACGTAAAAGTTGAGAAGAAATTTAGCTTCCTTGACAAAAGAAAAAAAAGACTAAGAGGTTATGTGTTTTTAGTTTTGAACTTAGAAATCAGAACTCAAGAAAGACATACAGAAAATTTCATAGGATGAATGGATTTCCCTTTAACCACAATATTGTGTTGTCCACAGCATGAAAGAAAACTGTTACAAACTTCCAAAGGCTTCAGATGATTAGCCTGTGAATTGCCTTCACCTCTGCCAACTTACCTGGCATCCTTTACGTTTACCAGCGCACTTCTCCCTGGAGCCTGCAGACAGCAAGCTCCTGGGCTGACTGTGGAGGCTTATCTAAATCCTCTGAAAGTTGTGCTGGGGTTTATCTCTGCCTGAAGACCCATCATTTTGCATGTCAAATATCAGACATTCCAATACTGTGAAGATATAGATGGCTTTGCCTTATCATTTAAAGCAGACAATATTATTATAGGCATTTTATAAAATTAATTATTTGACCAATACATGTGCAGATAAAACGTCCTTCATTCAACTAACTTCCATCATCAAGACTAATCATTGCATGCAGTGAGAAACATCAGTAACCTTAATAAGTTATTCAGTAGGGACTGTGAATTTGTTCAACAGCACAGGAAGTACAGAAATCAGATCAAAGGGTAGAGGATCTGGTAAAAATTTATCGAAGCATAGATTGTGACTTTCTGTATATCAAAACAATATAATATACTTTACAAAAGTTTTGATGTATTGACAGTTGAGTTTATGGGCAAAGAGAGGCAGATTTACGATTCTATTAAATGTTAAGGATTTTAAAAAAATCATCGAAAAAACTGTATTCATTTGACATGTAAAATAAGTTTGCCATGACTATATAGCAGAATCAAAATCCATTAACCATGGATTAATCATTAACCCTTTAATTTGGAATTTAACATGATATGTGGTATTTTTCACAGTATTTCATATATGTTAGTCAAATCTGCCCAAGCAGACTGTAAACTAATAAATTATTTCAAACTTGTTCAAATGGATGAGCGAATGAATGAGTGAATGAATGAATGAATGAGTCTCTCTTCTAGATTGCTGTTAACCACAATTTATCTACCCTAAAAAGTCACAGGTAACTGACCCAAGTCAATGGCTTGGAGCATTTTTACAGTATTTTTGCACAGACATATATTCCAGTTTCCTCTTTGTCAGGAACACAAATTGAAAAGAGAAATAGAGCTATGTGGGAGGAGAATGTGACATGTATTCTTAAGGAGACAATTCTGAAGGCTATTTGGAGAAGGCTACATGAATTTACTACAAGGAAACATCTTTTCATCTACTATGATAGAAAAATCTAATGCAGATTTTGATAAGTCTGTGTCATATTGAAAGCTCTGTTTAACAGAGTAATCACTGGGTGACAAATTAGATTAAAAGGAGTCTGAAAACCAAAGGAAAGAAAGGAAGGAAAGAGAAAGGATGAAAGAGAGGCAGGTAGGAAAAGAAGCAGTGTCTTCCAAATACTATTTTCACCGTGGAGCAAGAAGGGCTTTGGAGCATACCTCAGAACGCAGCTCCTCCATGAAGTCTTTTTTGAATTCCAGGCCCCTTTTATCTTGCCCTTCTCTTTTTCTTTTTTTTTAATTGAATATCAATAAATTTATTGAATGCCAGATTCTGGGCTCAATGTTTTCATACATTTGTTCACTTAATCCTGACAGCAATCCTGTGAGGCAGGTAGTATTCTCTTAATTTACAGGTAGAAAACTGAGAAACAGAGAATTTTTTTATTGTAAATAAAGTCTCTCTCCATGTGCTTTCTATATATGTCTTGCCCTTCTCTAACCAGCTACCTATAAATCCTTTCTGCTCCACTGAATTTTGTGCTTAACTCTGTATTGCCTCCTATCTCTAGTTTTATTTTCTGGGAGTTAGTCTTTCTAAGCTCCTAGGGAAAGGGAACCATCCTTTCTGTGTTCTCTGTTCTCTCACTCCACCTCTGCATACGTTCTCTCACTCCACCCCTGTACAGTTTAAACACACAGCAGATTGTCAGTAGGAAAGAAATGAACGGCTAAATGATCTGATGAAGGAATACGTTTTTCCTTTGGCCTTGGTGTGTCTTGCCTTGATGCTCTGAGAAACAGGTTTTTAATTTGGAGTCCAGTTGTCTTCCAGACCTGGAGAACAATAATCTGCACTCGGGTACCACATATTACCAACTGTATGAAAAAGTACACACACACACACACAATGCACACACGGATATATGCAGTTTCCCATGAAGAGTCCACAACTTTTATCATATTTTAAACTGGAAATATGATTCAAAAAAGGTTTAGAACTATCATTCTAAAGGAAAAAAGATACTTCAATACCCTGGGGCCAAGAATTGGTAGTCTTTGAAGCCATTTTAGGCTATAATGAGAAATTCTTCATTTGGAACTCTGACTGGTTGATTTAATCTTAAACTATGTTCTATGAGACTTTGCATACTTTTTCAAATATGCATTTAATGTTCTGTCTCCAGAGGTGGCTAATGAGTGTATTAATGCACATATTTCCAGAACTTTTTTCCATTTGTATTGTATAATTTAGAAAAAGCTTGTTTTTATTTTTGCTGATTTTTGAAAAATGATTATCCTTGTGTGTTTTTGAAAATTATTCATAAACAGCCCCAAAAGCAAGACTTTGAAAAAGATTTTTTGTGCTAGTTAACAGCAGAATAATTGTTTCCATATTATATTCTGCACCTTGCATCTACTTATAATGATCTAGAAAGATGATGGATTATTTTGAGTAAAACTAGAAATTGGCAAAAAGCATCAGTAAATATAAGAATGAAGAAACATGTAGATTATTCATAAAATGAATAATGCAGACATTAGTGCAGTGGTGAAGCATTCATAAGACAAAATATAGATATGTTGAAGGTAGAAAATGCTTGAAGTTACTGCTGAATTTTTGTGGTGACCATAGCAATGGTATTACCTGTATTGTCTTGAGGCTCTTGGCTGAAATATCTGGGACTGATACAAATGTACAAGCTTATATTTTTCCAGGGACGAAAATATAGCTCATCCTGTGAAAACGATATGGATTTAAGGTTGTTTCTTAATATGATAAATGCCAATGGAACTAATAATACAAATCTGCCCTTAAAAGTGAAACCAAGGCAGAAATACAAAAGACAATGAATTATGCTGTAGATTAAACCAAGATCCCAGTGAGTAAATCTACCAAAGTTTTCCAGCCTGGGGGACAGAAATAGCTGACTATGAATGGGAATGAGGATGAAGAGAATCAGTGCTAAGGAAAAACCCCTTGAGATAGTGGCGTACTTCAAAGACTGTCCACTCTACTTCTACTTGAGCTTAAGAACATGGCTATGTGGGTTTCCTTCAAGTCATCTAATATTTGTTGAGCACTGACTCAGGCATTTTAGGGACTGCAAAAAAGATCCATTTGGAAATAAATGCGTAGAACCGCATAGAGCCTGCCTCCCCTTAGCCATAGGGCACATTGTATAAATTAGAAAATGGGCTCCTCCCCAATTGTTCATTCAGTAGGTGTGAGATTCAATGAATGTCTGATGAACAGGCCTCAGATTTGGAAGCATGAACTTGACATGCACAGCTGCTAGTCTATAATACCAAAGATTTTCCTTTTTAAAATGTATACTCTGCAACACCCTTGCTCTTGGTGAAGATTTCATCTTTGTTTTCACAATGCTCAATTAAAGAGAAAGATATTTGGAGCATTTACTTTTAAAATATATATATGTCAGGACTCCTTAAGTAAATAATTTTTTTAAAAATTTATTTAGTGCCAAAACTCCCTGGAAGAAGAAATAATGACGTTTTTCCATCTGAGAGTTATATTTTTATTGTAGAAAGAATATTTATTAGTTGGCTTCATCAATAGTTGTATTCCTGAAGCACTAAATTTGTATACAGGAGCCTATTAGGCCATGTAGATTTCATTTGAAAAATGTACCGTATTATGTTCTAAGAGCTGAGTTTAGCAAATATGAGAAATTGAGTTCTTTTAGTAAAACAAATAAGAGTGAGATTTTAACACCTGGGAAATAAATAATAAGCTTCATGATTGCACAAACCATCCTTAGCATTGTATCCCAATCCTGAGAAAAATGCCTTGCACATAGTAGATGCTCAATAAATATTTTTCATTGCACAATTTTTAACTGCTCAATTTATGCCTACTTGTCATGAAAAAACAGGCTTTCTTGATAAAGAAGATCTTTTTTTCAACAAAAGACTTGCTAATACTAATTTATTTCTAAATGATTCCAAGTATTTCTATTGTGTTTGTATTAATATCAGTGCTTTGTGTCATGAATAATCTACAGAGAGCCAAGATTTAAGTCGGTGAGAAAAACATTTCTTGTATGGGAAGAGAGTTTATTAAGATACATTTTATACATTTGCACACATTTATCTCTTTTTTTCTTAATGCATCTTTTTATACCCATCTAACATAAACCACTCAATGTATTGTATCACATAGTCAATATTTCTACCAATGGGGAGCAGATTTTAACAGATGTATCCGATATTTTTATTTAAAAATCCATCAATGCTAAGTGAGGCATATGGTAAGCCTTGAAAAGGAAGTATTATTTAAATGACTGGAGAGGAAGAAGAATAGCATTTGAAAAAAGAAAGAATGCACTTTAGAAAACACAGGAGTAGAATTGAGCAGGGAACAACTTACCCAGTCTGATGAGAATAGAGGTGAGTGTGGGGGAACAGTGAGAAATAAACACAAATAAGTAGGATGGGCTAAATGACAGAGGACTTTGAACACTGCACAAAATAATTGATAATTATATATTGGAAAGTTTTATCTGATTACAATGAACGAGTAAAATGGACAGAGGAGATAATTGATGGGAAAAGAGATCAGATGGGAGATAATATCAGGTCTACACCTTATAAATAGACATAAAAGAAGAGTAAAACACATTGAAGGAGAAATGGCAAAGCTTACCAACCAGTTGGATTTGGGAGTATGTATTTCCCCATTTTTCCAATGGGGTAGGAAACGACAGAAGCACCGACAGAGCCATGGAGCTGTTTTGGAGAACTGGTTTGGGAAGGAGATAAAGGATGTACAAAGCATTCTATAGACTTTGGGAATACACTCCTGGAGTATAGAATAGGGAGTAGAACAGAGTAACTGACCGAGTAGTGAGGCATGGGAAAGCATGTGCTCAACAATGAGTGAATGGGAAGATAACCAAGGGGCTGAGAACCACCTTAAGTAGCAACCACATTCAAGCCTTGAGAATAGAAAGGGAAGGAGAGGGGAAAAATGTAGAGATGTAGCAGGACATGCTGGTAGGGAACAGTAACATGAAAATAAAAGCAGAAGAAAATTTTAAGAAGGATTATGATCAAGATTTTCTAATACCACAGACAGTGTTGTTTGGGTTTGACCAAAAAAAGCTATTCATTATCTTTTGGAGAATCCTGAGTACATGTTAGAGTCTTGAGACTGGTTGCAGAATGAATAGATAGAAAGGGTAGATAAGAAGAAAAGACAGTTTTTTACCCCCAAGATAGCAGATTGGAGCCTTTGTTAGTGTGCCTCAGCCACGTGGAGAGAGCAAAATAGTGTGTGTTACCTTTTTTTTTTCTTTTTTTTTTTGACAATATCTCACTCTGTTACTCAGGCTGCAGTGCAGTGGCACAATCATAGCTCATGGCAGCCTCAAACTCCTGGGCTTAAGTGATCCTATCACCTCAGCTCCTACATAGCTGGGACCACAGGTATGCACAACATCCAACCATTTTTTTTTTTTTTTTTTTTTTTTTTTTGTAGAGCTAAGGTCTCATGTTGCCTAGATCTTGAACTCCTGGACTCAGGTGATCCTCCTGTCTCAGCCTCCCAAACTACTGGCATTATAGTTATGAGCCACCATGCTGGCCACACATTGTGAACTTTTATCCAAGAAGGAAAAGAGAAACTTAACAGAAAAAGTGAAAGAAACTTCACTTTCAAAGGAGCAGTAGGCAGTGAGGCAGAAAACTGTGAGTCTCCAAAGGGCAAAAGAGGGAGAGACCATCACCATGATTCTCATTTCCACTGCAAAGCCTGGCAGTTCGGGCCACGGGGGAGCGCCTTAACCCTACCCAGCACTGAAGCTGATTTTGTGAGCAGCGAGGAGGATATGAGGAGTGGCATCAGGACACACTTTGCAGGCACTCCTAGACCCCAGTGAAACAGAAGGAAGACATTCCTGATCCTAACTCATAAAATCCTCCAAAAGTTGGCAAGTTAAACTCAGCCAGTGCTTAGAGGTTGCCAGAAACTCCCAACTGTGGTGGGGCGTAGTGGCTCACGCCTGTAATCCCAGCACTTTGGAAGGCCAATGCTGGCAGATCACGAGGTCAAGAGATAGAGACCATCCTGGCCAACATGGTGAAATCCCGTCTCTACTAAAAATACAGAAATTAGCTGGCCGTGGTGGCACGCACTGGTAGTCCCAGCTACTCGGGAGGCTGAGGCAGGAGGATCGCTTGAACCCAGGAGGCGGAGGTTGCAGTGAGCTGAGATGGCGCCACTGCACTCCAGCCTGGCGACAAAGCAAGACTCCGTCTGAAAAAATAAATAAATAAGAAAGAAAGAAACTCCCAAATGAGATTCGTGATCTAATCTCAAGTGGGGATGAACCCCGAAGGCCAGAGCTAAGCACAAGTGGGAAGTGTGCTCTTGCCACAGGTGCGGGAGCTGGACACCTCTGCTTTGCGGGTCAATCCAGGAGGGGTGTGGCCTGAGAGCCATTGTTTGTGTCTTGAGTGGGAAGTCTTGCATCCTGGGTCAGTTTTGTATTCTGAGCATGAACTGCCTGAGATTCCGCTGGCAGTTACAGCTTTCTTCTGCTGAAGTCTGCAGGTGTGAGATGGCTGAACACCAGTCAGGAGTACTTTGATAAAGTAAAAACACTTAAAAATTAACCTCTCTTCAAAATTGAGAAAATCTACTCTCTTTGCTTTTCCTCTGCATTTAGTATCATTGTGCAGAATACTTACTATGCATAATATTCTGGCTTATGACTGGATACTAGATGTTAACCTAAGGACATAAAACTACAACTTTTGAAATTGTGTTTTCTACCAAAGAAATACTTATGTGACAGTTACAGATAAACCCACACCTAAAGAAGTTTTCTTCCAGTTCTCTAAACTTATTAAACAAGGTAAAGATTAAAAAAGTAAATTATTTTATATAACCAATGATATCATTCATAATTCTTCATTTAAAAGCATCTATCTCCCTTGATTTAGTTAAAATCCTGTCATGCATGAACAAGAGAGTGTATGTATTCATTGCGGGAAAGACAGCATTCATAATGACCCTTCATTTTGAACCTCATAAATTATTCTCCCAGTTGGACTTGTGTGGTGATAGTCGCTCAGAGAGCTACATAAAAGTCTCTTAAATTATACAAGACAAGACAAAGATGATTTGACAAGTTCACAAAAAGAAAATAGTGAAAGCAAAGGAACATCATTTAATCAAAGGGAGTTAAAGAGCTAGCAACATGAGATTACAGGAAGAAATCTGAAATAATGCAACTTGAAAGTAATTTATAACCACTGAAAAACTTTTATTTTATGACTTTTATTTCTTAAAGCACTGCTGTCTTTTAGATTTGCCTTCAGTTGATCTTCTGAATAACTTTAAGTTGGAATATGCTGTATTAAATATAATGAAATTAACAGAATTTTCTTCACAATGTATTGGCACCTTTAGATAGACAAAATAAAAAATGCTTAACGTTATCATTTTGTACAGCTATAGGATAGCTTCACTCATTAGTCATATATCATGTAAAGAAACAGCCATCTTTAGTAAATAGAGTTACTTGGATGCTCATGTTAAAATTTTATTTAATTGTATAGAGTAACCAAATATTTAAAATTTGGCAAGTTTACTAAGAAACAATACCCACAGTATTATTCATCTGCAGTATTTGTAGAAACATGTTTCAATATTGGTCAGCAAATCTTGTGGAATATATTTTGGATCAGGCTAAAAGTTTATTGAAGACCTACCTACCTGTTATGGCCCAGCAATTTGGCTACAGTTATAGATACGTTATCTTATTTATTCTTTGTAGCAGTTTTGTTCAGTATCACTGCAGTTTTACAGAGGAAAAACTATAGGTTGAATAGTTTGAGAAATTCAAATTTATCTTTAGGTCGTTAGGTTAAAAATGTGAATATTAAAAATGTATACAGAGAAAAAATTTGTATCTAGCTTTAAAGTCTCTTTAATAGAACATATTAAATTAAATAATTCAGTGAAGCCAATAACAGCATAAAATGCAGTGATTTTTTAAATACAAAATAAGAGTTTCAGTCAAAAATAGTCTCATCAAAATACTGCTACAGGCAGAAAACTATCAGTTTATTGTTATCGCTACCCAACTACCATTACATGGAAGTTTATAATAACAATTTTAACATTCAACTTAAAGGCCTTTCAGCAGAAAATAATTGACTAGTATAAAAACTCTATTAAAAATTTTATTTTCATTTTCTAGTTAATGAATCAATCTCACATATATTATCTGACCCAAAGGTAAATTGATACATAATAATTAAGTACAAGGCAAATTAATTTAAAACTGCTTCTGATGTTTTAATTTATACCTTGTGGTAGACATGATAATGGCCCCTCGAAGATGACCACATCCTATTTTCTGGAAGCTGTGAATACCTTACCCTGCCTGGTAAGAGGGACTTTGCAAGTGTGATTAGATTAAGGATCTTGAGATGGGGAAATTATCCTGAATTATCTGAGTGTAGACTCAATGCAATTACCAGAGTTTTTATAAGTGAAAGAGGCAGGCAGAAATGTCAGAGTCCAAGAGAGACAGGGAGATTTGAAGAGTCTCTGTTGCTGGTTTTGTAGATAAAGAAAGGGACCATGAGCCAAGGAATGCAGGTGCCTCTTGAAGCTGGAAAAGGCAGGGAAATGGATTCTCCCCTACACCTTCAAGAGAGAATTGGCCCTGCTGACACCTTGATTTCAGCTCAGTGAAACCGATTTCAGATTTATGACCTCCAGAATGGGAAAATAATAAATGTGTGTGGCTTTTATGACAGTAAACTTGGAATAATTCATTATAGCAACAATAGGAACTCAAGTGATACAAAGAAGACCTCAAGAGATTTGTAATATATGCTGTATATAGGTAACTATACATTAGTAATATTCATGTGGGCTAGTCATGTACTTTCTGCTGTCTTTTCTTCCTTATTTATTTATTTATTTTAGTAGCTCTAGGGGTTTGGTTAAATGGATGAATTTTATAGTGGTAACGTCTGGGCTTTTAGTGTACCCATCACCTGAATGGTGTACATTGTATTCAATAGGTAATATTTAATCTTTCATCCCCTTCCCACTTTTGAGTCTCCAGTGTTCATTATACCATTCTATATGCCCACGCATACCCATAGCTTAGCTTTCACTTATAAGTGAGAATATGCAGTTTTTGGTTTTCTGTTTCTGAGTTACTTCACTTAGGATAATGGCCTCCAATTCTAACCAAGTTGCTGCAAAAGACATTATTTTGTTCTTTTATTATAACTGAGTAGTATTCCATGATCTATCTATCTATATCTATCTATATCTCTATATCTGTATCTGACATTTTCTTTATCCACTCATCCATTGATGGGCACTTAGGTTGATTCTATACCTCTGCGTTTGTGAATTGTGCTGCAATAAACATACAAGTGCAGGTGTCTTTTTGATATAATGGCTTCTTTTTCTTTGGGTAGATATCCATTAGTGGGATTGCTGGATCAAATGGTAGAACTGTTTTTAGTTCTTTGAGAACTCTCCATACTGTTCTGCATAGAAGTTGTACTAATTTACCTAATACATCAACAGTGAGTAAGAGTTCCATTTTCACAGCATCCATGCCAATATCTATTTTTTTTTTTGACTTTTTATTAATGGCCATTCTGACTGTAAGGTGGTATCTCATTTTGGTTTTAATTTGTATTTCTCTGATGATTAGTGATGTGGAGCACTTTTTTCATATGTTTGTTGGCCACTTGTATGGCTTCTTTTGAAAAATCTCTCTTCACATATTCCCACTTTTTATGGGATTATTATCTTTTTTTTCTTGCTGATTTGAGGTCCCTGTGGATCTTGGATATTAGCCGTTTGTTGGATGTATAGTTTGTGAATATTTTCTCCCATTCTATAGGTTGTCTATTTACTCTGTTGATTATTTATTTAGCTGTACAGAAGTTTTTAAATTTAAGTCCTATTTATTTATTTTTGTTTTTATTACATTTGCTTTTGGGGTCTTGGTCATAAATCTTTTACCTACACCAATGTTGAGAAGAGTTTTTTCCCCAGGTTTTCTTTTAGAATCTTTATGGTTTCGGGTCTTACATTTAAGTCTTTAATCCAAGTTGTGTTAATTTTTTTGTATATGGTCAGAGATAGGGATCCAGTTTCATTCTTCTGTGTTTGGCTATCCAATTTTCCCAGCACCATTTGTTGAATACGATATCGATTCCCCAGTGTATGTTCTCATCGGCTTTGTTGAAGATCAGTTGGCTGTAGAGACGTGGCTTTATTTCTGGGTATATTCTGTTCCATTGGTCTATATGTCTACTTTCATATTACTTTTATTTTACAACCATGCTGTTTTGGTTGCTAGAGCCTTGTAGTATAATTTTAAGTCAGGTAATGTGATATTGCCAGATTTGTTATTTTTGTTTAGGATTGCTTAGGCTATTCAGGCTCTTTTTTGGTTCCATATGAATTTTAGTGTTTTTTTTTCTAATTCTGTGAAAAATGATGTTGATACTTTGACAGTAATTATATTGAGTCCGAAGACTGCTTTGGATAGTATGGTCATTTTCACAATATTGATTCTTTTAATCCATGAACATGGGATGCTTTCCCATTTGTTTGTGTCATCTATGATTTCTTTTATCAGTGTTTTGTAGTTCTCCTTGTAGAGATCTTTCATCTCCTTAGTTAAGCATATTTTTAGGTATTTTATGTTTTTTGCAGCTATTATAAATGGGATTGAGTTCTCGATTTGATTCTCAGCTTGATTATTATTGGCATATAGCAGTGGTACTGATTTACGTACCTTGATTTTGTACCCTGAGACTTCATTAAATTCATTTATCAAATCTAGGAGTCTTTGGGGTTTTCTATGTATACATTTGTATCAACAGCCAACAGAGACAGTTTGACATCCTCTTTTCCAATGTGGATGCTCTTTATTTCTTTATTTTGCCTGATTGTTCTGGCTAAGACCTCCAGTACTATGTTGAATGGAAGTGGTAAAACTGGGAGCCCGTGTCTTGTTCTGGTTCTTAGGGGGAACACACTCAACTTTGCCCTCATTCAGTATGATGTTGGCTATGGGTTTGATGTATCTGGCTTTTATTATTTTGAGGTATGTTCCTTTTCCTTCTATTCCTAGTTTGTGGAGAATTTTTACCAGGAAGAGATGCTAGATTTTATTGAATGATTTTTCTACATCTATTGATACGATCATATGGTTTTTATTTTTAATTCTGCTTATGTGGTGAATCATGTTTATTGACTTGCATATATTTATCCCTCCTAGCATCCCTGGAATGAAACCCACTTGATTGCGGTGAATTAATTTTTTCATGTGCTGTTGGATTTGGTTTTCTAGTATTTTGTTGAGAATTTTTGCATCTATGTTCATCAGGGACATTTCCTATTCGGCTGTGTCCTTTTCTGGCTTGGTTATTAGGGTGATACTGGCTTTGCAGAATGAGTTAGGGAGGATTCTCTCCTTCTTGATCCACTGGAGTAGTTTCGGTAGGATTGATGTCAGTTTTATGACTGGTAGAATTTGGCTGTGAATTCATCTAGTTCTGGGCTTTTCTTTGTTGTGAGGTTTTTTTTTTTTTTTTTTTTTTAGTATTAATTCAATTTCAAGACTTGTTATTGGTCTGTTCAAGAGTTCTATTTCTTCCTGATTCAGGCTTGGGGGGGCTATATGTTTTTAGGAATTTATCTATTTCCTCTAGATTTTCTAGTTTGTTTGCTTAGAGGTGTTCAGAGTAATCTTGAATAATACTTTACATTTCTGTAGTATCTGTTGTAATGTCTTCATTTTCATTTCTGATTGAGCTTATTTAAATTCTCTTTCTTCTTTTTTTGGTTAATCTAGCTATTGGTCTATCGATTTTATTTATCTTTTCAAATAACCAACTTTTTGTTTCATTGATCCTTGTATTTGTTGGTTTCAATTTCATTTAGTTCTGCTCTTTATTATTTCTTTTCTTCTGCTAGGTTTGGGTTTGGTTTGTTCTTGTTTTTCTAGTTCCTTGAGGCATGACATTAGCTTGTCAATTTGTGATGTTTCTGTCTTTTTTGTGTAGGCATTTAGCATTGTAAACTTCCCTCTTAGCTCTGCTTTTGCTGTATCCCAGAGATTTTGATACGTTGTGTTACTGTTATAATTCCTTTCAAAAATTTTTAAAAATTTCTGTCTTAATTTCATCATTGACCCAAAGATCATTCAGAAGCAGGTTTTAAATTTCCACGTATTTTTTATAGTTTTGAGAGCTCCTCCTAAAATTGATTTTTAGTTTTATTCTGCTGTGGTCTGAGAAGATACTTGGTAGGATTTAAATCTCTAAAAATTTATTAAGACTTGTTTTGTGGCCTGTCATATGGTCTATCTTGGAAAATGTTCTATGTGCTGATGAGAAGTATGTATATGCTGCACTTTTGGGGCAGAATGTTTTGTAAATATTTGTTAGGTCCATTTGTTCCAGAGACCAGTTTAAGTCTAGTGCTCCCTTGTTGACTTTCTGCCTTGACAATCTGTCTACTTCTGTCAGTGGATTGTTGAATTCTCCCCTATTACTGTATTGCTGTCTATCTCTTTTCTTAGGTCTGGTAGTATTTGTTTCATGAATCTGAGAGCTCTGATGTTAGATGCGTATATATTTATGACTGTTATATCTTCTTGTTGAATTGATTCTTTATCATTATATAATGACCTTCTTTGTCTTTACTACTGCTATTGATTTAAAGTCTGTTTTCTGTGATGTAAGAATAGGTGTGTTTATTCGGCTTTTTCTTATCATTTCAGTGCCAAGTATCTTTTTTTTATTACAACAGACAAATCTAATTACTTCTGATTAATCTCAATAGCTGTGATTTGTATTATGAATACTTCCCTTCCAATCTAACTGAAATCATAAATGTTTCCCTGTCACCTTATTTTTTATAAGCACATGGTGTAAGGCATACCAAATAAGAAAATATATTAACTTTTAGCAGAGAGACAACTGTAATAGAAAACTCAATGTTTATTTGAGTATATTTATGTATATATGTTCTATTATTTTAAACAGCCTGTAAACCTAAGCCTCTCCTCTTATCTAAAAATCATCCTTCCTCCTTTCATTCCCTTTGCATTTTCACTAAACTCCCCTCTGTGTATTTATCTTGCTTTTTACGTATTTACTTGTGTGAGTAGTTTATGTTTTTTCATATGTCCTGAGCTCTCTGCCTTACCCACAATGCCTTGACTATAAAGAAATGATAGCTAACTTTGGCCAGGTGCGCTGGTTCACGCCTGTAATCCCAGCACTTTGCAAGGCCGAGGCAGGTGGATCATAAGGTCAGGAGATCGAGACCATCCTGGCCAACATGGTGAAACCCCATAACTACTAAAAAAATATATATATAAATTAGCTGGGCATGGTGGCATGTGCCTGAAGTCCCAGCTACTCGGGACGCTGAGGCAGGGGAATTGCTTGAACCCAGGAGGCAGAGTTTGCAGTGAGCCGAGATCGTGCCACTACACTCCAGCCTGGCAAGAGAGCGAGACTCCATCTCAAAAAAAAAAGAATTGACAGCTAACATTAATTGAGCTCTTGCTATGTTCCAGATGCATTGAAAGCTTTTTAACATATTAATCCCTTTCATCTTCAAGCCAGATGAAATGGGTACCACTGTAATCTTCACTGTATAGAGGAGGAAACAGAAACTCAGAACAGTGAAGCAATCTGAGTAGAGTCACACAGCCTCTAAGTGGCCAAAGCCAAAATGTAAACCTGGGTTAAGAGCCACCGAACACATGAACATCACCCACATCTGGAGAACTTCAGTGCATACATTTCCCCCATGATTGATTTTCAAATCACCAAGTACTTTTAATTAACCTTCACTATTGTTATGATTTGACATTTGTTGTTCTATATATACGACTAATATCTGCCCCATACCATGCCAGAACATAAGAATACAACACCTAGTATTTTATAGATGAGTAATAGCAGCTGCCATTTATTAAGATTTTGCCATGTGCCAGGCACTGCATCTTATTATTTAATACTCAGAAAGATCTATGGGGTACCTACCAATTTATTTCCACTTTAGAGATGAGGAAAGTGAGGCAGAGAGAGGTTAGATGACTTGCCCAAGATCACACAGCTAGTAAATGGTGAAGCCAGGATTTAAACTCAATGGCTGAACTCCAAAGCTTGGCTCTGAATGAGTGAAAAGATGTGTTCCTAGAAATCTAGCTTGGAGAGTCAAGAAAAGTAATAGGGAGGAGATGACATTTGACATATCTGGAAGGGCAAAGTGGGAAAGAAAGGAAACAATACACTCAGGGGAGACAACAACATGGATAAAGTACTGAGGAATGGTGTACCTGCAGCATAACGGGTGCTCAAAAATGCAAATGAAAAAAATGAATATCTTTATAGCCATGAGTTAAAAGGTTTTCCACATCTAAGTGTTGTATGACTAGTGCTCTCTGTGCGTTTCTTTCAGTGCCACCATGGGCCTTAATTGCGATAGCCATAGTCGCAGTCCTTTTAGTCCTGACCTGCTGCTTTTGTATCTGTAAGAAATGTTTGTTCAAAAAGAAAAACAAGAAGAAGGGAAAGGAAAAAGGAGGGAAGAATGCCATTAACATGAAAGATGTAAAAGACTTAGGGAAGACGATGAAAGATCAGGTAATGTATTCTTTCTACATTTCTTCTTATTTTGTTTAAAAAAGATAAACAAATGTATTATTTTATGCCATATAATTATAGAAATAAACAACTTCTGGACCCATATCGTTTTTGAGATGCTTTGCAAACCTTTCAGTCATTGTTCAAGATCCCAAAGCATAATGGAGGCATTTGGCAGGGTTTTCCAATCTCCTGAGCATATAGAACAGAAAAGAGCATCCATGATCATCAGGCCCATCTTGATGGGTTTGGCATATGAGAATGATGCCTGAATATTTTGATTACATCTGTTTAACCAGTCTTCATTGTGTTTAGAGTTAGAAAAATCAGATAAAAACTGCCTGAGTGTTTTGCATTTGGGCAGGGGATCTTTCTAATTTCTACCGTTCACAGTCACTGTTAAATAACTGAGTTTTACAGCTGTTCATCAAACTTGATGAAAGCTGCTTTTCCTACATGTCCATCCAGCTGAAAAATTAGTTCTCAAGAATAATGAGTTACATGGGAGAAGGGAGAGAAATATGAGCCAGTTCTAAAGAACACGACAGGATAGAATTTTTGCCCTATGAAAAAGTTTTTTCTTATTTCTTATAAGACAAAATTCTCATTTCAATTTAATAAGGACAATTACAACCATAACACTGGTTATAAAATCCATCTGGCTGGGTTATCTTTCCAAGCCCAAAAAAGCTATTTGGATGTTCTTTATGTTGCTATCTGTTTTTGGCTAAATTAATTGGACAACTTGGTTCAAGATAATGTTTACTACTATTAATGATAATTATTAAATGCCTCTTCATTTTTGAAATAATATCCATGTTGAATCTCTCTAAAGAATATTTAATTCATATTTTAAAATTAAAATGTAAATGTACAGATTTTTTATAGAATTAATATTTTCAATTATCAGTGTTTTCCATCAAATACAAAAGTTTTATTTATTCCCAAATAGCAAAATATATAAGCAGTTTTATAAATTTCTCTTATACTATTAATTACTATTAATCAAACTCTTAAACCTGAATCTCCTTAAGAACAATTTAATCAGGTGTTACAACAGGCATTTTAAGTACATTTGCGTTGTTTCCTAGTTCATTACACATTCAGGGACATTAACTCCCCTTCAGCTTCAGTTTTAAACTCTTTTTCCTCAAAGACACTATAGTATCTATTGATAATAATTTCACAAAGGCTCATGTTTTACTCCCTGCATTTTTGTTCTGTTTTGGAGCTATGGAATGGATGAAATGCCTGTACTCATACTCAGAGAGTTTTGGCCTGAGCTCGGAGTAGCAAGGGTTTGATTTTTCTGGCAATTTCTAATCACAGTCACAAAAGCCAATGCATAAGCGTTCAACTACAGGTGTCTAATAAAGATTTTTCTCTTCAGTTAATTTAAGTAGAAACTAAAATTTCCAGGCATGTCTTACTTTATTTCCACACTTTTCATAGCAAGCAGGACTTGAGAAAGATTTCTTTAAACAACTTATTGGGAGATTAAGTGTGGAAATAACCTCCTAGATGGACATGGACTGAATAATATGTATGTTAATTTTATCAATATTGTGAAAACAATAATTTGACAATAGATCACTATCTTTTTCATAATTATCATAAAATTTGAATGTGGTTTCCCTGTGTTCTAGAACTAATTAAAATTACTGAATAATGTTAAGTGATAACGATAGCATTTCTTCCTAGGACAATAAATCTATAATATTTGTGGGATTTGTTCTGTATGATGTAAAATTATAATTTACAGCATAGTGGTGGTGTTTATTTCCCCTGTTATGACCTGGATAAATGACCAAGATCTCAAATATAGAGAATTAATGGGGGGTTAATTTTTCATTGATGATCTATTTTTTGGATGGGGAGAGACAGAGAAAATGATTCAAACAAAGAAATATTAAGAAGTCAGTGATAGTTTATACTAATCTGTTATTGCAAATTATTTAGAATTTCAACCACTCAAACAGATGTTTTCAGTTATTTTAGGTAGAGCACTTTGTCTACATAGGACATTAGCTAGGTCTCAATTTTTCTAAGTTATGAACAATTAAATTCACAGAATAAGGTACAATTTGGACAGATGAATATACACTCCAGTGATAAACGTTTATATAACCATAGCTTATGCTACTTTTTGAAGCAGACAAAAGTAGCTAATCATGGGTTCCATCATTTTATGAAGAGGAAGGCTAAAAAAGCAAAATAGAATGTGCAGATTTTAAGAGGATGTTTCATCACATGATGATCGCCAGATCACCCAAAATTCCAAACAGCATGAATACAAATTGAAATTATTATTAAATAATTATATCTTCAAAATATCTTCAGCAGAATGTTGAAGTGAACATGTGGAAGAAAATAAAGATGGCTTATGCCCTCCTCGTTTAAAAACAAGACAAATGTGAGAGGCATTTTAGATATAATTTCTTAATCTTAAGAAATATCTATATATAGGCTCTATATACAAGATATAAAGGCTCTAGGACAATCAATACATTTTTACCATTTTAATTCATATCAAATTCACAGAAATTCAAATTTCAATATTCATGACTACATGTCTCTATAGTAAGGTTTTGCAACCAAGGAAGATTTTTTTAAATATTCTGCAATGACTGCAAAAAGTATAGACATTTATGTTGCATAAGATATATATTTATGTGTTCTTTTGTATGTGTTAAAATTGGAGAACACTAACCAGACAGAGGGAAAGTATTCACATGTAAAGTCATAGGTCTGGAAAGGTCATTTCTCCATGGTTTTCACTAATGTGTGTGGATATTTTAATTTTTATTTCTTCCTTCTATGTCCTTATCTGTGTTGTGTCTCATGACTGTTCTGGACTGCCCCTTGCGGTAGGTTTCCTCTGCTACTTAGACATCCCTAGTCAACGCTCAGATACATTTAGTGGCCTGGCACCTGGGGCTCCACAGCTGAGGGTAAATCATTCTGACACACATCAAGAGGCTGAACTAAATTGATTTTTTTAAAGATAAGGTGTTCTCATTTTAAACACACTAACAGATTAAATATAACAGTATTAGAAAGCTCAAGTTTTAAGTTGATGGACACAAAAAGAAATTCAGTCCCTTGTGCTACTTTTCTAGTGCGCCTTATTAAATCCAAATCTGAACAAAGTAACTGAGAATGAACAAATGCTCCTTTTGATGGTTGCAAACAAAGCACCTGTTGAATGTCAAAGCAAACCATATGCATGCGCACTTAATCTTTGAAATTTAAAATAAGGTCTGATGTTCCCAACCCAGCTTTTTCTACTGCAATTTATCAAACCTCAGTACTGCTAGGTTTACAAGCTTTTTCTTCCAAATTTTGTTCTATGAAGAGGAAAATAGTGCTCTTGAGATATTATAATAGCTACTGATTTAATAGGTCTGAATTTAATATGATGGTACAGAAAATGTCTTGCTTAAGCTCAGCCTTTGGGACAGGAATAGACTTAATCACTTCAGTGATGAACAGTAGCACTGAGAAATTATCAAAAATTTAGCCCTATTTCATGCAGAATAATTGCAGAGATGGTCCTGCCTTCTATTCAGGTAAAAACCACTTAGGCAGAAGGAGATTTAATATATCAGCTATTTCAAATTGCATTGGGCTGAAACATGATACATAAATTCAGTTCTGAAAGAGACTTTTGAAAAGGTATTTTAATCAATGAATTTTTTATTATAATAATAGAGCAACATGCAGATTTATCAAACAGAAATAGATGTTAAATAGTTTGTTATTATTTTTTAAAAACCAAAATCTTACAGGGAGGCAAATTACCTAAGCTGCAATTTCCTGAGCACACCTAAGACAGTGTTAAAGACTTATACACAGCTAGGGTTTTGAAAGGGCAAAGGGATTCCACTGCCTGAAGTTCTCTAATTAAACTCAGTAGTTGTTTTTTTTTTTTGTCACTTTACTATCATGTTACCTTTAGCGACCAAGCCCCTTGTTCACAAATTAAACAATTAAAATAAATTTTAAAATATTTTCATGTTGTTTCCTGCCTTTAGCTATTAGTAAGTCAACATTTTAACATTCAAAGAAACAATGAAGCATAGATTAAACTTTCCAAATTAAGTGGTTTGTAGATAACCAAATTTGATAATGTTTCTACACCGATGTATATCATGATGGCAATTTTCAATTTTCAAAACTCACTGAAGGCTCCTAAGAAATTTCCAGCAAACAAAGGGGAGGCATCACTGACAACAGCTCAATTCTGTTTATATGACCTTCCCACCTGAATGAGTTCTATTAATCTGTGATACAGCTGAGTCTCAGTTTTTTAGAATCAAATTGGAGTTAACTGGGTGAAGACAAATTAGAAAATCTTGTAATTTCAAGGACTGAGGGTGCTATTTTGAAGCACCACTGAAGGTCCCTGAGTAAGTGCATGGATTGAACAGAGAATCTCCTTCCTGAGAATGCTGAACACAGCAAAGAAAAAAGACCATGTAGTCTTGGATGTGGGGGTAGCAGAGTGGAGGAACTGCGGTCTGATGACTGATGCCTATCTACAGCCTGGTTATACTTCTTGCATTTGAGTTCTATGAGAATTCTTAGCTTCAATTTGAGAGCTAAGAAGAGTTAAGATTCCTTTACTTTATCAGAGATATAAAACAGTCTACCACTGGCATATCCATTTTGATTTCTGTGAGATTCTACAGTAATACATGCATGCATACACATATACAAAAATAGCAACGAAAATGCTATAACCTAAAACCAGGAGACAATAATTGTGATATGTAACACAACAATGAAGTTGAAATCATTAAAATACAAAGAGCCTTTGCAAATCAATAAGAAAAAGGCAAACAACACATAGACAAATTAGCAAAAGATATGTACAGGCAGTCCCCAGAAGAAAAAATACAAATGGTTAATATAAAAGTTTTTAATCTTTTCAACCTCAGGAAAATGTAATTTTGTATTTTTTTAATTTTGAATAATGACTGTGTATAGATTTCTAATTAATTATTCTAATTACTTAAAGCAGTAAGAATTGCACATCCCTAGAAACAAAACTTCATGTACTTATAACCTTTGTAACCTTTGATATTTTTAGCAAAATGTTTGCATGTTAGAAAAACACATTATATATTTTGATTTTTTAAAAAGAAGAGCATTTGAATGAAACTTATGAGTTAGTGAGCTTTCTAATATTTCCATTTATAGTACACTTAAGTTTTAGGTTATAAAGAGTATTCAATTGGTCAGACTGAGTTTTGAGAGTTCAATACAATTGATTTTGTTCTTAAATACAAAACGAATTCTTATGCCAATTTGTTTTTGACAGAATTGCAAACTTAACTATCTTTTGATATCAAACAGACTTAATCAATTTAATTCAGCCTAGCTTTTGGTGGAGCTGTTATGAAAATAAAGTGGTAAACTGAAATTGGAAGTGGGGTGAACTTTTCTCTAAACATGGATTTGCTGGTGGCATGTTTTTTTCCTCTTTTTCATACCATGATAAATGTATGTGTGAAACACAGGGAATTTAAATTTTCTGAGGATCATTACTGAACTATCTTTTTCATAGGAAATAAGGCAACAAAAGGCCATGCATTTTATATTAATTATTCCACTGCATGTAGAGATGATATTTTATATGATGCTGAGCATCTCTTTAAACTACATGAATGTGAAACTTGGCCTGGTTAGTAGCATGTTTATCTTTCCTCTGAAAGCAGCAGTTTTATCAGAGCCAAATACAACACCAAGTTGACACTTTCTTTGCAACAATGTTACATTTTTTGCTTGCAATATTCTGAGGGGCTTCTTCCATCGCTTCCATTTTGCTTGCTGATTGGGGAAAGAAATTCCGTGCACAAAAGGAATTTTAAAAATATGTAAGCAGCAAATGTGAATGTGTGTCAGACAAACAGATTTCCAGCATCTTAGTGCTTGCTTCGAACAGCCTGGAAGTGTAACTACAGGCCCAGTTCAATTTGAGTTTTGATGAAAACTCACTGAAATTCACATGTGATCCTTTCTCTATACATAGGCCCTCAAGGATGATGATGCTGAAACTGGATTGACAGATGGAGAAGAAAAAGAAGAACCCAAAGAAGAGGAGAAACTGGGAAAACTTCAGTATTCACTGGATTATGATTTCCAAAATAACCAGGTCTGAAGTGGAGAAATGTCTTCTAATTCCATTACATTTTCTGAAATTACCAAGTAGAAATTGCAGCAAGATACTTCTTAAAATATTTTGTTTGCTGCGAGGGGAAAATGCAATTATCAAAGCTATGGATGAAATAATTTCTAAGAACAGGCAGTCCCCTACTTGCTAATTTAACTTCTGCTAATTAGAATTCACAGTATTCAACCGATTACATCTACTTGTGGCACTTTCAGCAGGCAGACAGAATACAAA
The DNA here is from genome assembly GCF_029281585.2 of Gorilla gorilla gorilla. Taxonomy (NCBI): domain Eukaryota; kingdom Metazoa; phylum Chordata; class Mammalia; order Primates; family Hominidae; genus Gorilla; species Gorilla gorilla. Next base: position 94,631,765 of record NC_073234.2, read on the forward strand.
TTAACTTGAAGCAGTCGGTCTGCTTCTGAGAGCTTCTAGCCACAGTCTCACCTTCTCAGCTTCCTCAGCCTGAGCTGCAGCAACCTTCCTTGGACTTTACAGATTTAGAACTAGACAGGGCTAGGGGCCTTTGAGTTGGGCCACTATTCTAGCCAAATTTTTGAAAAATAATATAATGAATTGATAAGGGATCGAAGATGAAAAATTAATTCTTGTTCATTAAATTTAAAAGCAGGATGGCCTTATATATGATACTAGGTGAAACTCCTAGTGCTAATGAGATAGCAATTCTAAAAGAGTGAGAAAACCAGAGACTTACTTCTAGTGCCTAGGAATATTGCCCAAAAAGTGACAAGGAACTAAAGAAGGTAACAAAATGGGCATTTTTGCTTCAATTTCTCAGGAAGTCATGAAATGCCACCTAGATGAATGATAATATTGGCTACCTTTTATTGACTGCCTGTCAATAAAATAGAGATTGCTGAAAGATAACTGTTAAAAATCGCTTTTCTTTCGAAGACATTCCAGGATCCACAGCGTTGATGAAAATGTTCCTTACCTTCTGAATTGTTAAAGAAATGTGAAAGCTGGATAAGAATTAGGGGAACAGGCTAAGTTAGAGATCAGGTTTTTAAAAATCTGTAAGACAGGCAGGGTGCAGTGGCTCAGGCCTGTAATCCCAGCACTTTGGGAGGCCAAGGCAGGCGTATCACGAGGTCAGGAGATCAAGACCATCCTGGCTAACACGGTGAAACCCTGTCTCTACTAAAAATACAAAAAAAAAAAAAAAAATTAGCTGGGCGTGGTGGCGGGCGCCTGTAGTCCCAGCTACTCAGGAGGTTGAGGCAGGAGAATGGTGTGAACCCGGGAGGCAGAGCTTGCAGTGAGCCGAGATCGTGCCACTGCACTCCAGCCTGGGCGACAGAGCGAGACTCCATCTCAAGTAAATAAAGTAAATAATAAAATAAAATAAAATAAAATAAAATAAAATAAAATAAAATAAATAAAATAAAATAAATAAAATAAAATAAATAAATAAAATAAAATAAAATAAAATAAAATAATCTGTAAGACATAGCCCTTCTCCAAGTAGGAAAGTTTTAAACCTCTCCAGTTCATTTTGCTTCTCTCATCTTTTTGGGTAAAGAACTGATGAATGTAAAATAAATACAGTTACTAGTAATGCAGCATTTGCTAATGATTTCCAGTTTGATGAGAAATGAACAATAAATAAATGAAACACTAATGCTCATGTTTGATGACTAACATCCAAAGTCAGTAATGCTGTGAGAGCTCTAAGCAGTTGCAGAAATTCTGTGCTTTATTTAGGAATTGACAGTTCAAATAATGTCTTCACTTTCTAAAGTTTCCAGAGGGTTCCTCATGAAGGATGTACAAATATACTGTCATATTAAAAATAATTTTTTGATCAGCTTCATTATAGCCCTGGCTAGTTATTACATAATACATTCTAGAAAACTACATTATTGGTTTACAGGTTCAGGTTTGTAGTTATACCATTTTTAGTTCATTACATCTGACATTTGTGGTCATTTCTATCACTTCCATGAAAATTTGAGCATCAGGATTTGGTTAGGAGCAAAACCTCTTATTTATATATTCTAGGAAAGATCAAGGACAACTTATATTGGTCTTAATATATAACATATTTTCCAAAAATTTAATCTGGTTTTCTATATGCATCCAGTATTTTTTTCATCATATTGACCATTAATATTTTCCAGTGGAAATCTAGTGGTGTCTCATTCTGATTAGTCATAATTTTGAAGCTTTCAAGTTAGCTTTAATTATTAATACTATAAGTATCATTTTATAAAGTAGTATTTTTAAGAAAATAAATAATAACACTGAGAATTTTTTTACTAAAATATAGTGAGAGTACATTTACTATTCCCTTTTCAGCAAACATCAAATCTAAAAAGTTATTTCATTCTGAGAAACTGATGAATTTTTAAAATATTACGCATTGATTTTTCCCAAATGTTCTCAGCTAATTTGATTTATAAAGTGATTCCTAAGAGGCAGGAAGTTAAAGTCTGAAAAACTTCATAAAGTTTGGATCAAATATATGTTTACCAAAACTAAAAGACAACCCTAAAATATTCTAATTAAGACGCTTTCATGGTACAGAGAAATGTGATATTTATCTCTTAGGCAGAAGTCAGAACAATGTTGTAAAAAGTAACCTCATTCTTTATTAACAAAATATCCAAAAACTCTAAATTATAAATCATCTAGTTTCTAAAGAGTTTAAGCCATCTCTCTAGCATTTTTTCTGCTCAAAAGAAAATTGGTTATAAAAAGTGAGGATGAGGAAATAGAATCTTACTTATTCGCATTACTACATAAAGGTAAATACCAAATACCTACTTAGCAAACAGAGACAGACTGTTTGCTTTACTAATCATGTCTTTATAATCCGATGCCTATTTTAGCTGTTTTTTGACCATCTGTCTGTGTTTTGTTTACCTACAATCTAGTACTCTTATTGCCACTGTTGTATCATGATTCCACAAAAAAAAAAAAAAGATATTGAAGCATTAAAATAGAAACAACATAATCATTCAGGTTATTGGGCCATGTTAAAAATTGAGCCACCTAGCCAAAATGCACTGAAGTACATGGTGGGTCACAATTAAAATGGTTATGCATTTTTTTTAAGAGGGCGAATTGCTTTTTTACCCTACTAGCTAAAAAGGCATGAACTCAGATTTTCAGGCTGAGATGTAAAAACCTATGGTGTTACTGCATTTACAAAATAGCATATACCTTGAATAACAGTAAGAGTCTGCTTTGTTACCTATATGGATCTAAATCAGTCTGTTGACACAAAATCTCTAATGGCAGAGTATCTATGATAGTCTAGTCACACCTCTTTTTTTCTTTGCAAAAATATTAGCCATACCATAATACCTTAATATTCATAATGAGGCTTCAGAATGCATCAGTGAGAAAACAGACTTAAACAAATGTAATAGTTCTGTGGTGTTTGGAAAAAATAAAAAACACAGTTACTCACCATTAAAAAACCTCACCTCTAATCTCCCTTCCTTTCTATGAAGCTGAAATTACATTTCTTTTACTCTGTGTCCTATATTTAAACACAGAATCTCATAGATAATAATCATTCTACTGTAAGTTAAAATAAATGTAGTCAGCACACCAGTGAAGGTCAAATATAATAGAAACTAGAAGATCTTATTTTTTATCTCAAAATGCTACCCAATTTCTAAGAAATTTCTACTCAGCTAGCCTGAGGCTTTGATAAAGAATAAAAGTTTCCCACTTTGTAATTACAAACTTGTGATTGCTTAACAATGCATTTTCACTTACAAATCATGCTCTGGAAAGAAAAACAATGCACAAGAGCTTTTAGCAACTGGAAAGTTATTTGATTACAACTCTTTTGCAAAAATGAACTCCATATTTAACTGCAATCAGCAACCTTTTAAAAGCCTCTTTTGTGCTTAAAACCAGGCTTCCCAGAGCCTGCATCTGTCATAATTGGGTTTCTGAAGTCTACATAGCTCAGTTCATTTGCCTTCTGTGTTCAGATTCATAAGAGAATCAGAGTTTATTAAAAATAAATAGGAAGAGGGAGAAATCCCAATATGCAGCATTGTGAACAAATCGATCTTTTCCAAAATGACCACTGATATTTATTTATGCTGTATTCTGTCATTGATTTCAGCTGCTGGTAGGGATCATTCAGGCTGCCGAACTGCCCGCCTTGGACATGGGGGGCACATCTGATCCTTACGTGAAAGTGTTTCTGCTACCTGATAAGAAGAAGAAATTTGAGACAAAAGTCCACCGAAAAACCCTTAATCCTGTCTTCAATGAGCAATTTACTTTCAAGGTATTTGTTAACATTTATTTATAACCTTTCCTTTGTTGTTTTACTTAAAAGACTGATCTCATCCTGACACATACATAGACATGCACATGAATGCTTGTTCAGGGACTCACAATAATTCCAGTCAGAATATGCAAAATTCTTATCTTCACTACAGTCAACATTCAATATTGCCTTTCAGTGTGTTCAGAGTAGGATTCGGTTCAGTCATTTCAGAATGGAATGGACTAGAACATGACTAGGATGTCATAGTCACATCTAAAATGTGAGATCCCTCCCTGAAATAAAGCCAAAGGAATGAAATCATTATTTTTCTGAATTTCAAAGTTTGTGAAAATAAGTACATCTGTTACAATCCCAGGATTAAGTAAGCTATGTCCCAATGCTTAAATGGTACAAATAGACATGACTCTTGTAACAAAATTGTGTGTGTAGAGGGCAATTTGAGCACTTCAAAGTCATTCTTCTTAACTAATCAATAAAAGGAATATGAACATATTTTTTATTGCATTTCTAGCCTTTTTCCTTTACTCTAGGTTCTGCCCTGATGTTCTTCATCTTGTTGAGGCACCTCAGTTGACAAACAACAGAGAGATTCCAGCCATATAATATCTCATCAGGAAAACATGTCCTGCAGGTCTCCAGGATCTTCGTGGATCTTGGCTTGAAATCATTCATAAAAACAATTCTTTTGGTGGATATCTTTAACATGCAAAAAAAACTTTTTAATATGTTACTTAGAACAATATGTTTCTGAAAAATGAAATGTCTGTGAATATGCCAGCAGGCTAATTCAAAATCATCATGTCCATCAGCCAGGCTTAGCATGTGCCTTGTGTTGGCAAACATTCTGGGATGAAACAAATTGAAAATGAGGGCATGAGTCATTTTCTCAAACCTTGTTTTCAATTATGTAAAGGGGAAGTGTCTTTCTATTCACTCTAAAATTTCTGAGTTTTCAAGACAAAGGTCCCTCACGTATTGTCAGTAATCTTATTTAAAATCTGGTTTTTCTTTACCTAGACAGTGAATTTAAAGTAGCAGTAAAGACATTCTGGAAATACTCAGTTCATGAAGAGTATCTGCTCATGAAGCTTAATCACTATAGTCAACATACCACAAAACATAAAATGGAAATAAAATTTTAAAAATATTGTAATAGTAATCACAGTTGTTTTATTCATCTATTTATTAACCTTAACTTAGGTCAGCAGTTTCTGACCAAAACTTAGTAAGGAAATTCTTAAATTATATGAGCTAATGTATTGGGGCTTTGTTTTGTATTGCATTACCTACATTATTATTTCTTTAAAAAATGCTAATAATTTTATTAGTAATTTCTATAAAACCAAGTATAATTATTGAAATTTTTGAATTCTCTATACATTTTTATCAAGTTTCATTTTATTTCAGAAAGGTTGATCAAACTATACATAAATCCAAAGTATAATATATTCTGCTATATTTAAAAATACTTCAATTTTTCTAGAGAACTGGTTAGACATTGTAGATTACTCATCCTGAAATGCCAAGAGGCAATATGATACAGGAATGGAAGTATAAAAGACTTTAAAGAAGCCTGGCTTTACAATGGATTTAAATCACTTAACAGGAACTCAACATGCCCCAAATTAATTCATCTTCTTTTCCCCCAAAACAGTTATCTGAAGGAGCTACTAATCATTCAAACAATAAATATTTTTAAGTGCTTCTTCTGTGCTAGGTGTTTTACATATATCATTCATCCCTAAAACAGCCCCATGAAGCAGTCATTATTACAGTATTATCACAATTTAATAGATGAATAAACTTATGTTTAATCACGTGCCCCAGGCCCTTTAGTTGGAAAGTCCAAATCTGGTACAAGGTCTGTCTGACCCCAAGTCCAGGTTTTTGACTGTTGCTCTTTGAATACAATCACTAGAAAGTCTAGAGAGATTTTAGATATACAATAAAATTTTCAAGGGTTTATCCTTACTCTAAAAAATTTTGTTTCTTTCTTTGAGAGTCAGCTCTTTGGAAGGGTTTATTTTCCATTCCTTCTAAAATGGAAAAAGTACGTTGCTTATTTTTTAATCATATCATTTTAATAAAATAATCAGGTTCCAAACAGATGGTAAATTAATGACAGAAAAGAAAAACTCTTTGGAAAACTAAAATTTCTTGTATGTAGATGGCCCAATATTCTTCCTTTTCTTCCCTCCTTAATATACAGAGTTAATTGAGAAATGTTTGCTGAAGCATAAGACAACCATTTACACTGATAAAATAATAGGAAGTGTATGAAAATTGATCAAACCTTTAAGACAAGTCTAAACAATTTCTTAATTAGGTATTTCTACCCAGTTACTGAAGTGTAGCTTACTTGGATTGCACTGCTTTCACTGAATATTAAAAATGTCACTAATAAACATCCCAACCCATAGCATCTGTCCCAGATATATTTGAACAGCTGGAGAATTCATCAGTTCTTGGCCTTTTGCCACCACTCATCCTAAGGCATGTCATACCCAAGAATGAACTTCAAAACCCCTATTATAATGCACCTCTTATATTCAAAACATCAATTTCCTAGTCAGTTCTTGTCAATCAGCAAATTATTTTAGGGAGTAGGTGAGGCACTTGTGAATATCATTTCAATCCTTTCAGACTCCTAGCATAGCCTTTAATAAATCATTGCTCCATTGAACTGTGGCATTTAAATGCCTTGAAAGAGTTAATGGAGCATTTGAAATAAGTTATTTGCCCCTCAGTAAGTTACACCCTGACAATGTAACTTAAAACAACAATAACAACAAAATATTCTACAAGAAAAACTTACTTATAGTCAAATGCAATTGGCTTGTTTATTGTTTTATTAATCTTAAGGCTTTATAGTATAACTAACAGCAGGATCCATTATTAATAATGCTAACAGCTTCTAGAACTTTGAGATAAAGCAATAAATCACTAAAATTTCCCATTTTCTCTCAAGCAATTTTAGCCTCAAGCAGTTTGTCAAAAGTCTCAATTTAAAAAATAACCAAAAACAAAATTATCTCCCTGTTCTGTTTATGCAACGTAAATATTAAATTAAGCACCATGAACAAGTAACATGTTTTAAGCATTTTTGTGACTGGATATTTTATCCTCATCTCTTTTAATTTAGGTACCATACTCAGAATTGGGTGGCAAAACCCTAGTGATGGCTGTATATGATTTTGATCGTTTCTCTAAGCATGACATCATTGGAGAATTTAAAGTCCCTATGAACACAGTGGATTTTGGCCATGTAACTGAGGAATGGCGTGACCTGCAAAGTGCTGAGAAGGAAGAGGTAAGGGAATTACTAGCATTTCTAACATCACAAGCTGTACTCGCCAGTTGCTGCTCATATAATAACTTATTGAGAAATACTCTTTACAAAGGGGGATGTGGGCCTCTAGTTGTTGACAGCTGGTAAAATAGGGTCAAGGGCACTGCACCACCTCGTTAAAAAGTGTACAGGTCTTCTGGGTGTTATCTGAAAGAAGAGAGAGACATTTGTGTACTGGATCTAGAAACAGCAACCCTGGACACAAACAAACACACATGCCCACAGGAACTCTTTCTAAAAGCTTACAAAAGGCCACACACACTCATAAACTACTGCTTTAAAATGACAACGAAAAATTATTTTATTTCTCATATTTTTCCACAATCATTTTGTGTTTTCTGCATAGGTTATGTAGCTATTACACAGAAATAAAATGGTACTTTTTCCTTGATTGTTTCTGCATATCACAGACAGTTCATTGTTTCTCCTAAAGATACGAGAGCATGATTGGTCAAACATCAAATATAATTCACAAAGCCTGATATTAAATCCATTTTTTAAATGACTCACATTTTTATGCTACTCCTCACATTGTTTATTCCCAGTTTCAGTAGTTTAGCCCAGTATTTTTCCATGACTTAAAAAGGGAAGTTCAATATGTTTAGTGCATTTAAGCTTCATAATAATCAATTGTATCTGATTATGCGATGCCTGCCTGGCACCAGCATTTTTCTCTGCAAACATTTCAGTAGACCAATACTAGAAAAGCAAACAACCCTTAGCTTCTCCAAATTCCTAAAACAACTCCTTTCGCAGTCACTCTTTAGTTCCTGACGTAAGGCTGTAATTACCCAAGAGATTGCTGACAGCTCAGTCATTTAGGATCTCCAGGTCCCTAGGATTCCCTGGCCTCTTGGGGTCACCAGGGAGATCAGAGAGAAGGTCAGGCCTTCAGAGAAACTCAATCAAGTCCATCACCTGGGAATCCTCTCAGCCTAAGGTTTTCTGTGACCAATCCGAGGCTATGAACTTCATACCCCCTATATGATGAAATGAGGTTTTAGAACAGGCCTATTAATTCCCATGCTGAAATTGAACTTTTCACTCTAAAATTGCTGTTTGCTATTTGATTTTACAAAATGAGTCAAAAATACTTAAGTTAAACTCTACTTTTTTTTTTGGAAAAAAGTATATATACTTATACTTTCCAAAAAAGAGAGCATAGCTTAAGTATTTTTGTATATAATATTCATGTATACTTATTTTATATATATATATATATATATATATATATTTACTGTCTCAATATCTAAGAATGTTGACTAACCTTTCTTAGACATTGAGACAGATTTAGCCCTACTGTGGATATTCAAGAATACCCAAGAAAAATACTGAGTTTTAAAATTATATGATTTTATGGATAGTTCTTTCCTATAAGTGAACTAATAGTAATGTTACAGACATCTTCATGAAAAATAAAATTTGATCATTCAATTACAATGTTTATAATTATTTAACAAAGTAGTGGGATGTTTCATTGAATTTTTTGTTGAAGTGTTTGACTTTGTGTAAATTTTTTGGGTGATAAAATAGGACCATAAGAAATGTTTATTAACTGATTGGTTTTATTAATTGACTGGTGTTTGGTTGGCTTGTTGGCTGAATATGAGAACATGAACCACTGGTACTTCACAATGCCCACCTGTGCAGGGTGCATGGCTCACACTTGTTACTTTCACCTGGATAATTATCAGGTGGTAATGACATCCAAGATCACACCCAGTGGGTTTCTGAAAAATTGTGAAATGTTTTTTTCTGAGCTAAGGGAATGTGGACCATTGAGCAAGTTTCCTCTTTCAGAAATCTTTGAGTACGAGCAGAGTTTGAAACTTAACACCAGGCTGACGGGTTTCACTCTAGAATCTAGGGGGTTAGGTAAACTGCCCATTCAGAATTTTAACCTAGAAAGTGGCCTAACATGATTTACCCCTTATCTTACTTACTGATGAAATAGAATAGAACGTGAAGTACCCAGCATAGAGTCTGGCATATGGTAAATGTTCACTAAGTGAGCGGTCTCTCATTACCTTTTTCTTGGTTAATTTTGTGTGTGTGTTCTCTTTCCCCATTTTGTGTGTTCATCTCCTCATTTGTTGTGTCTGTTCCCTCTATTTTTATCTACTTCGCCATCCTTTTTCTCACCATTGCACTTACTGAGTATCTGTAGGAGTTATTAATGGGAAATATTAATTTTATCATTACACTCGTAAAACTCTAGAGACTTTCCTCTTTGATTTCTACTCAGGAATAGAAATTTTTGGTTTTCAGTTAGACTATTTCTCTTTATCAAGGTATAGGTTATAAAAAACTGTATAAGACAGATGTCTAGCTTACAAAGTATCTCTGGATGACTAGACCCAGTTAGAAACTTTTTCATTATAAAGGAAGTAAGATTCCACTTACATTTTATATCTGAAGAATTACATATTCTCAATGATATCTGCTCTAACTTTTCATGCCACTGTCCATTAATTGTAGAAAATTATAATTGTGTGAATAAATTGAAGTCTTAGATTGACTTTAGTTTTATGATTTTAAAGAAATTGTTTTTCCACTTTACATGAGCAATTTTGTTCATGATTTTAGTTTTGCTTTCATCTAGCAGTGTTAAGCATTATTTTTAATGTCATAATGAGATGAAAGATATCAAAGAAAGTGAGAAAAAGGAGTTCAAGGAACAGCTTTGGAATCTAGAACAAGTACTGCTAATCATAGTAAGCTGTTCTGCCAGAGACTTGGATTTAAACAGGTTAAATCAGACCCACTGACAGCCAACTCTGTGATGTTAATTAAATGGAGTAAGGTTTTATTGCCAGAAAGTTGACAACTATAAGTCATAAGATGATGAAGTAATTGTGTAACTTAAAGGATTATGTACTATTTTAGTGACCAAATAATGTGCAAGCAATTTAGAAAGAAATGGGAAGGAACATGGATAGTGTAAGAGCCTCATTTGGAAGTGACTAGGCCCATGTTTAAAAGGAAGTGATGTGGAAGAGATAAGCTGTACCAGGAAGAGCCACAACAAAAGCACATTGTTCCCACTATTCGATTCTATCCCCAGGTGGAAACATCACTGGTGAGGTTTCCATTTGGCTTGATCGTGTTCGGCAAATTTACACAATCAAAGCCACCTCACTGGTTTCCGTTCACTTGCCGGTTTGTTTTTTCAGTGATGCATGGTCGACTACTTTCTTCCTCCACTTCCCCACCTTCTAATAGATGAAGGTGGAATTTGACCTTGGAGACAGGTCAACCTTTCTCTTATTTTTGTTTCTTTAAATCAGAAATATGTATCCTCTGAGTTCCTAGAGATGGTTATATATAAAACTGTTGTTTCTTAATTTTTTTGTTTTTCAGTATATGGCTTCAAAATCATCCTTGGTAATCAGTATACAATTCTTCAGTGTGCAAAAGGCTACCAATATGTATAGCCCCAAGCTGAATCTTTGAGATTTTCTTCTCTTTAATCTTTCAAAAAATAAGTATTTATTGTATACACAAGTCAAACCTGAAACCAATCTTTATCTTTTTAGAATAATCTATTAAATATTTTGACTTATTTCAAACATTACAAGCAACAGCTATGACTCCATTTTTCCCTTCTTATAAATTTCACTTATGTCCAGTTTTAAAATTGTCTCAGTTCTGCACCCCAGGATCAGGTATATCATCAAAGTAGTTAAACTCTTTTTATTTTAACATTTTGTTCCTATTTATAAAATTTATTTTTATCTCCATGCCTTCTACTGATATTTGTTATCTCTAAAAACAGCGTAAGGAATAGATAGCACCAGAAAAAAAAACTAAGCCTTTTTTTTTTAACATTCCGCCCTGATATGCTGCAAGCTCTCATGACTTGAGCAGTACTGTTTTATTGTTTTGTTTCCATTAGAGAATAAGTCTATCACCTCTGCTTTGTGTAAAATTTGGTAAAGAGTGATTTTTAAATGAGATTCTGTAATCTAGTGCAAATGGAAAAAAAATCGATTGCAGAATTAAAACAAGTTGGAACATAATTTAATTAGTATCCAAGCAGAAGGGAAGAGAAACTACTTTAATGCTTTAATGGAAAATCAATTTTGCAAGAAAATTTCACATTTTTAAGCCTAATTAGAAAAAGATTTACTTCACAGAAAAGCATGTGAAGAATACATATTCAATCAAATGGCAACAGTTTTTTTAACTTCCAGTGGTCAATTCCTTAGTACTTCCTTGGAATGAGTTAAAGTCATTGTTCCTTATGGCATCTTTTATGCCCAAGGATCATGAAAGAAGTGATGCTGTTTCTAAGTACATTTAGCGATCAGACGGCAACTATGCTCTCCAAGAATCTCCACCCAACGATCAATGCCCTGATTGGAAATCCTTATAAAAGGTTAATTGTTGGAATTTTAAACATGGATGCCAATAAGAACCTTCCTGGTCATTCATTCACAACCTATCACATTTGAGAAATGCAACAAAAACATTAATTTGCATCCATAGCATTTCAGGAATTATACTTGTTTTTCTTTACTTGTTCATTGCCTATCTTCCTCACTGGACTGAAACTCCATCCAGGCAGCAGCCATGTCTATGGATCCTCACCAAGTGTAATCACAGGGGCAAGAACACAATAGGCATGAAAAACTATTTTTGAATGAATGAATGGAGATGTTTATTGTACTGTAAGAAATGTGTCCAAACGCCCTTTTTAAAGTCCGTGTTAATAGTCATTGTGTTCTTATTTTACAAATAAAGGTTAAAGTATTCTGAAAGCTAATCAGCAAAATGTCCTAGCTCTGAATGCTGAAGATAGTTTAGTGCCTTTCTGGGTTTTTTTGGTATGTTTCTTTAAAGATAGAGGCAGTACAGATGCTTAGCAAAATCAACCTTGTTATTGTTTTTATTTTTGGTTTTGAAAATGATAATAGATTTTGTCTCAACAACTTTTGTTTGTTTGTTAAAGGCTTATTTAGTGTCTCCCTGTTTGTAACCCTCTTTTTCATCCTGTTTCCATAATGCACGTGGAGCTCATAGATTACCTTAATTTAACTTTTATTTAAATGTAAGACTGAAAGCTATGGTGTAAGTCTCTGCCTACATCATGGAAATTGATCCAGAGGAAAATGGGAAAGAATTAGTTCTAGGGAGAACTCAAAGAGTGGGAATAAAATCTAAGTTTATCATGCCTAGAATATTTGTTGTTAATCAATTTTATAATATAGTAGATATAGTTTAGTAGTATTGAATTATTTTATAGTATATTAAAACTATAATATATATTAGTGTACCTAGTATCTATGCGTCCATATCATGGGACTTGGAACATATTGATTTCCCTTTAAACTGCTACAGAAGTATAGATGTGTTTTATTTTTTACAGTATCTTGGGTCATAGCTGTGGTTTATTTGAGTTTGAGTCTTTGGTTAGAATTTCTGTCACCAATTATAATTGTATTCTTATGTATAATAAATGTTATCCACTTCGTGATGTGGTTTCCAAGAACATGATAGGAAAAAGCAAATAACTTGAAATATCTCTCTAGTATGTAGGACTGTAATTTGCTTGCCTTTCTGGTTAAAAAGACTTTTCAGGCAGAGGTAGAAGAAATCCAAATTCTCACTTGAGAGTTTCTAAACAAAAATCCAATATTTTTTATTTTAAATTCCCTAGAAAAGTAATATAAATTAGACTCTAATTTGAAGCAAGAATTAAAGCGAGGAGAGATCCTGGACATTTTCAAAATGCACTTTGGCTACCTTCCATTTTCTCCCTCCCGTTGTCATACTTTAGCCTACTGCACCTGCCTTCCTTGTCACAGTGATAACCACCCAAAGGTCTGGTCTCACAGACTGGCTCTCTAGCTTCCAAAATTCATCTTCATTAAAGCTTATATTAACTTCTCTACCTATCCTATAAACACAAATAATAGCTATCATTTACTGAGAGTCTACTATATGCTGACAAAAAAAAAATCTCATAACATTCTTCAAAATTGGCATTACCAAATCTGTTTTACAAAACAGGGAAGGAAGGGAACTGAGACCCAGGAAAGTTTAAGTAATGTGTCCAAGTTTACACGGGCAATGCCGTAACTACAATTCAAACACAGGTCTAAAAGCCTACACTTTCCATTTTCTGAGATTGAGTCTCGCTCTATCGCCCAGGCTAGAGTGCAGTGGTGTGATCTCAGCTCACTGCAACCCCCGCCTCCCGGGTTCAAGCAATTCTCCTGCCTCAGCCGCCCAAGTAGCTGGGATTACAGGTGCCTGCCACCATGCCCAGCTATTTTTTGTATTTTTGGTAGAAATGAGGTTTCACCATGTTGGCCAGCCTGGTCTCGAACTCATGACCTCAAGTGACACACCCACCTCGGCCTCCCAAAGTGCTGGGATTACAGGCGTGAGCCACTGCACCTGGCCCACACCATTTTCTTTAAAGAGTCTCTCTTGGTCTTTTCAGGTCTGTCTGGCTCCCAAACCCATTTTCTCTCTACACTGCCATATTGCCACTAAGAGAGTGCAAGGATATTGTCTGTTTTGTTTATCTACTTAGGCCCAGCACATTGCACTGTGACTGAAACATCCAAAGTGCTTAAATAAATATTTTCAAGTAGATTGGTTGAACAAATTAGAATTTAACATGCATTCTAATGTTCTATCACCTTTGAGAGAGTCATCTTTAAAAGATACCCAGTCATTCCAGTTGCACTGTGGTATCCTAAAATATTTTTGAATTCCAGTCCCTCTCTCCAAGTATCTTTCTCAGTGTATAATACATTATCTGTTCTCAATAATGATTTGTCTTTGCCTTGAAAAGGTAAATCTCACTGAAATGGCCATAACTATGTAGGGTCAAGTATAGGCTATTAGTTGATGATCGAATTGGGTAAAACAGTTGTAATTACTGTGGGAAAGTGATGAGATGGATGTTCTTGTGAGTTTTATATTCTGATTCTGTCCTAAATGCTTTGAGCATTAACATCATTACATGGTCTCTCAAATAGTTTGCTATGGGGAAAATTCTCATTAGGAGATATAAATTCTGATACACATAGTACCAAGAAAATATAATTGTTTTAATAGAAATCAATGTAAGTATTAGGTTTTCTTTTTATCCAAAGAATAAAAGGACCGAGAGTTTTCAGCTGAATTTTAAATAAAGCAGAGCAAAGTGGATTTGGGAGCCTGGATTTCATGTGTATAAGCTGGCAGAGCAGAAAGTGAGGAGTGGGGGTTGAAATGGGAACAAATATAAAACAAAAGGAGAATGAGAATAATGATGTAGACAAGAGCAGCCTTGTTTACATCTGGTTTTTCATATTACTGAAATAATGAAAAGGGTTTTGAGTGGGAAGCAATGTGAGCAACACAGGAGAATGTTTTGTTCTGTCTTCCACACATTTAAACCTTTTCAAATGTAATCTTTTCTCTTGAGTTCATCATATGCTTGGGAGCAATATTTTTTATCTTGTTTGTGAATCTTAAAATTAGATGTTTTTACCTTCTGTCTTACTCCTACCTACCTTTGAGCAGGCCAAATGTTTGTGCTGTAAAATCTTTAATCCATTACAATCTGTTACTCTGCAATTAGATGAAATGTCAGTGATTGACTTGTACTAGTTGTACTACAGAATAAGGGAGGAGAATGAGGACTCGCTGAAAAACAAGAGCTTAAATAATTAAAGAATGCGAGAGAGAGGAAGCATACACAGACACACAAACTTACTTGCTTTAAACATGATTAAATTCTTGCCAATTATGAACAAGAACTTTTAAATACTGTAAATTAATTTTATTTATTCATTCTTTAATTGATTTCATCATATATTAAACCTCTTTTATAAGCCAGGTATTGTGCTAACTTCAGGGAATACAGTGGTGAATAAGATAGACCCCCACGTTCGGCCACCTGATCTCCCGAGCTGGCGGGGCTGAGGCTGGAGTCCTCCCAGGAGCCACAGGGGAATGAAGTTTGCAAACTTCCGGGGCGCCTGGCCCTGGGCGTTGCGCGAGCCCGGGGATGGTCGGAAGGGCTCGGGGTGCGGGGGGTGAGGGGCGTGGGGGGGCGGGGGGTGGAGGGGGCAGGAGGAGCCCGAACGAAGCCTTTGCGATTACAGTCATGGCCACCCAGATGGGGCAGTCTTCTGGAGGAGAAGGGCTGTTTACCGGCAATGGCAACATTGGAATGGCCTTGCCTAACGGCATGTATGACTTGCATGATCTCTCTAAAGCTGAACTGGCCTCACCTCATCCTGTCTTGCTGGCAAATGCGGCCTTCAGTGGGAAAGTAAATGGCAGCTGCTGTGATTACCTGGTGGGTGAAGAAAGACAGATGGCAAAATTGATGCCTGTTAGGGATGACAGCTTTTCAGATAGTGAAGAAGGAGAAGGCCTTGAAGAGTGCTGAAATAAAAGGTGAACCTCATGGGCTGAGACGTTTGGAACTCAGCGTTGTAGAACTTCAGCCTGCATTTGAAGCATCAGCTGCTCCAGAGATTTACAGCTCAAATAAAGATCTTCCTCCTGAAACACCTGGAACAGAGGACAGAGGCAAGAACTCGAAGACCAAATCCTTTCACTGTAAGTCATGCCAATATGAAGCAGAATCTGAAGAACGGTTTGTGCATCACATCAGAGTGCACAGTGCCAAGAAATTTTTTGTGGAAGTGCGGAGAGGCAGGACGCGGTGGCTCACGCCTGTAATCCCAGCACTTTGGGAGGCCGAGACGGGAGAATCACCTGAGGTCAGGAGTTCGAGACCAGCCTGACCAACATGGAGAAACCCTGTCTCCATTAAAAATACAAAATTAGCCTGGTGTTGTGGCGCATGCCTGTAATCCCAGCTACTCGGGAGGCTGAAGCCAGAGAATCGCTTGAACCCGGGAGGCGGAGCTTGCGTGCGGTGAGCAGAGATCATGCCATTGCACTGCAGCCTATACAACAAGAGTGAAACTCCGTCAAAAGAAAGAAAGAAAGAAGAAAAAGAAAGAAAGAAAGAAGGAAGGAAGGAAGGAAGGAAGGAAGGAAGGAAGGAAGGAAGGAAGGAAAGAAAAAGAAAGAAAAGAGAAGCAAGCAATAGCCAAGGAATCTGGCTCTTCCACTGCAGAAGAGGGAGATTTCTCCAAGGTCTGTATTCACTGTGACCACTGTGGCTACAATACCAATCGATATGATCCCTATACTGCACACCTGAAACACCACACCAGAGCTGGGGATAATGAGCAAGTCTACAAGTGTATCATCTGCACATACACAACAGTAAACGATATTTGGAAAATGTAAGCCTGGAATTAGGAGACATAATTATTCCTTCAAGTTTTATAGAATATCACTTGGGAGATTCCAAAGCCATAGCTATTACATGGCAAACCTAGGATAAGAGCAGTAGTATGAGTGCTGGCAGACCGGCTGCCACTTTCCTATACAGTGAAAAAGGCCGGTGAAACAAGTACAGGCCAGATTTTTAAAAATCATACTTTCTCAAGGATCTCCACAAACTGGAGGGTGTCCTGGCTGTCTGTGTGATAGCCTCTTTCTACAAGTGAGGCCTCAAATGAACTGCAGCTATCCTGGTGTTCCTGTGGGGGCACTTTGTATGAAAAAAGGGCATGTACTCCAAAACATTTTTGTAGGTTCTTTGGCCAGGCGCCGAACAGTACGAAAGAGTCCAATGTAGGATTTTTCTTACTGATAGCAGTTATTCATTGCAGTGAAATAAAATATGATCCCAGTAGGGAATCTTGAATTCTGACCTCCCATGTTCTATTTTGAAATAACCATTTTATGTTTCTTTTTTTTTTTTTAATCTGATGATCTCTTTGAGGCCAGCTTCAGATTTTGGTGGTACAACATGAAAGATTAGGAAAAGCATTAATAATCTGTGGGTGGAAAACTTGTTAAAAATCTGAGAGTAAAGTTTGAGTTAAAAGTTGTTTGAACATGGAATTGACTGGGAGGCCAAAGATTTTTAAAAGCAGAAGATTCTTAAGACCTGAGGAGTAAGTTGTGTGATAATGGTGTGTGTTTTGTGTGCATGAATGGAAATTGTAAATGTTGAATTCTAGGCTCCGATAATCACTGTCAACAGAAGATCAAGCTGCAAATATTTATGCTTTAAAACTTAAATTATAAAGCTAGTTAAATCTTTCTAACAACTAGTTTTAATGTTCATGGGTACATTTTACCTAAGGTACTGTTAACATTGTATAGAGAAAGATTCATCTTAAGCACAGATTGGCTATCAGGAATTAGTTTGGGGATGGGGATTTTGTTTTTTTCTTGTAAATTTGTTTGAGTTCATTGTAGATTCTGGATATTAGCCCTTTGTCAGATGAGTAGGTTGCGAAAATTTTCTCCCATTTTGTAGGTTGCCTGTTCACTCTGATGGTAGTTTCTTTTGCTGTGCAGAAGCTCTTTAGTTTAATTAGATCCCATTTGTCAAATTTGGCTTTTGTTGCCATTGCTTTTGGTGTTTTAGACATGAAGTCCTTGCCCATGCCTGTGTACTGAATGGTAAGGCCTAGGTTTTCTTCTAGGGTTTTTATGGTTTTAGGTCTAACGTTTAAGTCTTTAATCCATCTTGAATTAATTTTTGTATAAGGTGTAAGGAAGGGATCCAGTTTCAGCTTTCTACATATGGCTATCCAGTTTTCCCAGCACCATTTATTAAATAGGGAATCCTTTCCCCATTGCTTGTTTTTCTCAGATTTGTTAAAGATCAGATAGTTGTAGATATGCAGCATTATTTCTGAGGGCTCTGTTCTGTTCCATTGATCTATATCTCTGTTTTGGTACCAGTACCATGCTGTTTTGGTTACTGTAGCCTTGTAGTATAGTTTGAAGTCAGGTAGCGTGATGCCTCCAGCTTTGTTCTTTTGGCTTAGGATTGACTTGGCAATGCAGGCTCTTTTTTGGTTCCATATGAACTTTAAAGTAGTTTTTTCCAATTCTGTGAAGAAAGTCATTGGTAGCTTGATGGGGATGGCATTGAATCTATAAATTACCTTGGGCAGTATGGCCATTTTCATGATATTGATTCTTCCTACCCGTGAGCATGGAATGTTCTTCCATTTGTTTGTATCCTCTTTTATTTCATTGAGCAGTGGTTTGTAGTTCTCCTTGAAGAGGTCCTTCACATCCCTCGTAAGTTGGATTCCTAGGTATTTTATTCTCTTTGAAGCAATTGTGAATGGGAGTTCACTCATGATTTGACTCTCTGTTTGTCTGTTATTGGTGTATAAGAATGCTTGTGATTTTTGTACATTGATTTTGTATCCTGAGACTTTGCTGAAGTTGCTTATCAGCTGAAGGAGATTTTGGGCTGAGACAATGGGGTTTTCTAGATATACAATCATGTCATCTGCAAACAGGGACAATTTGACTTCCTCTTTTCCTAATTGAATACCCTTTATTTCCTTCTCCTGCCTAATGGCCCTGGCCAGACTTCCAACAGTATATTGAATAGGAGTGGTGAGAGAGGGCATCCCTGTCTTGTGCCAGTTTTCAAAGGGAATGCTTCCAGTTTTTGCCCATTCAGTATGATATTGGCTGTGGGTTTGTCATAGATAGCTCTTATTATTTTGAGATACGTCCACGTCAAAAAGTGGGCGAAGGACATGAACAGACACTTCTCAAAAGAAGACATTTATGCAGCCAAAAAGCACGTGAAAAAATGCTCACCATCACTGGCCATCAGAGAAATGCAAATCAAAACTGCAATGAGATACCATCTCACACCAGTTAGAATGGCAATCATTAAAAAATCAGGAAACAACAGGTGCTGGAGAGGATGTGGAGAAATAGGAACACTTTTGCACTGTTGGTGGGACTGTAAACTAGTTCAACCATTGTGGAAGTCAGTGTGGCGATTCCTCAGGGGTCTAGAACTAGAAATACCATTTGACCCAGCCATCCCATTACTGGGTATATACCCAAAGGACTATAAATCATGCTGCTATAAAGACACATGCACACGTATGTTTATTGCAGCACTATTCACAATAGCAAAGACTTGGAACCAACCCAAATGTCCAACAATGATAGACTGGATTAAGAAAATGTGGCACATACACACCATGGAATACTATGCAGCCATAAAAACTGATGAGTTTATGTCCTTTGTAGGGACATGGATGAAATTGGAAATCATCATTCTCAGTAAACTATCGCAAGGACAAAAAAGCAAACACCGCATGTTCTCACTCATAGGTGGGAATTGAACAATGAGAACACATGGACACAGGAAGGGGAACATCACACTCTGGGGACTGTTGTGGGGTGGGGGGAGGGGGGAGGGATAGCATTAGCAGATAATACCTAATGCTAAATGACGGGTTAATGGGTGCAGCACACCAGCATGGCACATGTATACATATGTAACTAACCTGCACATTGTGCACATGTACCCTAAAACTTAAAGTGTAATAATAATAAAATAAAAAATAAAATTAATTAATTAATTAACTAATTTAAAAAAAGGAATTAGTTTGGGGAAAAGGTTTTTTTGTGGATTCTTTCACACTGCAAAAGTAAAACCATTTGCCTTCTGGGGAATTGAGCTAAATTCTCATCTAGTCTAAGACTAAAATGCTAAAAACAAAAACATGAAGGAAATTAAAACCCCTTATTATTAAATCGATTTGTAAAAATGTTGTTACTGGAAATTTATTGGACTTGAGGCCTTCTTCCAGAAAATAAGGACTTGATTGTCAGGCCTGTATTAGGTTCTGAACCTTAATGCCATGTATTCGTACTTATCAGAAATTATTTCAGTGAAAAGTACATTAGCAGTATGAACTTCTGATCCAGTTGGAAGTTCTTCCATTTGAAAAATGTGATATTTGCATGGAACTGTTTGCATCTTTTTGTTTTCTAGTCCCACTCCCCTACACTGGATAGAATTTAAGCTAGAATTTTCCCTTTTGATAAAAGAACAAAAAATGAACATGTTATTTGTAAGTTGGTGTGTAATATCTAGTGATAAACTTGAAACACTAGAATACATCACAAGCCTAATCTTAGGTAGTCTTATGAAAACGAATCTCTTACCTATCTTTTGAACCTATATTCACATTGATTTTTAAGATTTTTTAAGTTATTTTTTTCCTTTTTTCTTCAGAGCTGCTTGTTATTTTGGCACCACTTTTTTCTTTTATTGTGTAATTCACAAGGGGCTGCATTTTTTTTTTCTTTGATAAGGCTTGTAACTATGGCTGGATGTTTTGCTCTAGTCTTCTAAGAAAGGCCATTTTATTTTTCAGAGTCACTTATAAAGTCATGTGTAATTAACTTTGTAGACTGTTTTGCATACGACTGCTGCTACAAATTAAAACCCAAATAGACCTCATTGCATGTCACCCTATGAATGTTGACAATGAAAGGAATACCTTGCCTGTGGTATACTGTCACTTTTGGACTGAAAAGCTGAGGAAGAAACTTAATTTTCTTTTTTGCATAAGTCAGAAAAACTTACAGCTGGTGTTCCCAGTTTCCTGGTTGACTCCAGCAGATGAAATGAGCAGATAGTGTTAACTCAGACTGAAGAAATTATCTGAACCTTGGCTTGTGTAGATTTACAATCTACATGCAATATTAACTAAATCAGATAGCTTTTACAGTTTCACATGTGTACATAGGTTCCCTCCCAGTCCCTTCCATACCCATTAGTTATTGAACTTTCTAATTCTAATTCTATTGAAACATTACAACAGTGTTTTGTTGCACCAATTTTATAAACTTATGCCATGCAATACGTGTTATTTTTCTGAGGCAGACCAAAGGTAAATTTCTCAAGGTTCTTGCTGCCTTCTTTAGCAGCATTTGAGGGAGGATCTTTTATACATTTGTAACAGATAAAAATAAAGCAGATTGCAAACCTTTTTTTAAAATCTTAAACCATGTACCAAGTTTTTGGTCCAAATTGTGTAGGATAAGTTAACCTTAAATTGCATTCTATTAACCAATATGAGTGTATTTCCATAAGCATAGTTATGTTGAAATACAGTTTTAAAAAGCAAAAAAAAAAAAAAACAAAAAAAAAGATAGACCTGCTAAGCCTAGTCAATTAAAAATTAATGGTGAGACAGAACTACAGGGTAGATTAAAGCTCAGCCTATATGGATCACCATGACTCCGCTTACTACTGATGTGCCCTTCGGCTTGTTGCTTAATCCTTTCATAAAATGAGATTAGTACAACTCCATGAGTTGTGACACACTGTAAATGAGAAAATTAATGTAAAGCACTTAGAACAATACTTGGCACCAGAGAAGCTCTCAAAAAAATATTAGTGGTTTTTGTTATTAAAAACATTGGTCAGAGCCCTTATTTCCTTGCCAGCTGAAAAGCATTGCTCTGATGACTAGATTTACATCCTTCCTTTTTTGAGGACAGTGGGACAGCCTAAGTGTTCAGAAGGCATTGTCATACATGGTTTTAATAAAAAAGTGGATATCTGAGCCTAGATACCATGTGCGAGAGTCTGTGGGATGTGAAAAGATTGCACAAAGACGAACCCAGTTTAAGGCTCAGCACATGTGAGTGGAAGATAGTGCTACCATGGTGTGACCTCAGTGATTGTGCACCAATTAACTCCTCTAAGCTCTGACACCCCACAAAGGAACTCAAAGTTTCAGGCTCTGCTAAAATAAGACAGACAATAACAAGTGTTGACAAAGATGTGAAAAAATTGGAATTCCTATACGTTGCTAATGGAAGGTAAAATGATGTAGCCACTTTTGAAACCAGTTTGACAGTTCCTCAAAATGTTAAATAAAGTTGCCATGCTATCCAACAATTCTACTAAGTTCTACCCAAGAAAAATGGAAACTCATGTATACACACCAAAAAAATGTACAACAACAGTAGTAGCATTTTTCATAACAGCCAAAAAAGTAGAAACAACCAAAATATTCATCAAGTGATGAATGGATAAGCAAAATGTGGTATATCCATACAATAGAAAATTACTTAGCCGTAAAAAGAAATAAAGTCTTGATACATGCTGTAACACTCATGAGCCAAAATAGGCAAATCCACAGACAGACAGAAAGTAGATTCATGCCTAAGGGTAAGGATAGGATAGGGAATGGGGAATGACAGGTAATGGGTATGGGATTCTTTTGGAGTGATGAAAATCTTCTAGAATTAGATAGCAATGATGGCTACATAACCCAGTGAATATACTAAAATCCACCAAACTGTACACTTTAAATGGGTGAATTTTATGGTGTGTGAATAAATACCATTTTTCTCAAGCTGTTTCTTATTTTTTATTTTCTTTATTATTTTTATATTAAATACAATTAAAAAAATTATTTGAGACAGGGTCTCTTTTTGTCACCAAGACCAGAGTACAGGGGCACAATCATAGATCACTGCAGCTTCAAACTCCTAAACCCAAGCAATCCTTTCACCTCAACCTCCTGAGTAGCTGGGACTGCAGGCTGGCACCACCATGCCCAGCTAATATTTTTTGTTTGTTTGTTTGTAGAGACTGGATCTTACTATGTTACTCAGTTTGGCCTCAACTCCTGGCCTCAAGCAATCCTCTCACCTAAGCCTCATAACCTGTGGATCACCACAGCCAGTCCTAAATCTGTTTTTTAAAAAAAAGTTTCAGGGACAGAGATCCTAAACATCAAAGTGTGATGCTCCAGGCTGACTGGGGTTCCATGTGAAATAGCCCTCAGGTGTGCTGGAAATGTCTTTCCTGGGGCTGTTTCAAAAGTTTTGGGATATTCGCTGAAAATATTCTAGTCTCTCTTTAAAGTAGAACACTTGTCTCCAAAATCACACTCCTTATTACCATTTCTATTGATATAAGGGCAGTACTAAGGTTCACTTTTTAGAGATGAGGAACCCAGGCCTAGGACATATGCTAGCCAATGAGAGCTCAAGATGTAAATGCTAGTTTTTCTGATTCCACAGCCATTTTCTAGTAGTCTACTCTCCCTTAGGATAAGAAGTTTATGCCTAATTCTCCTGATGTAAAAACAAAGTTTTAAACATGAGAACCAATCTTTTTGCAGCTTGTTTTCATACTGTAGCTTCTCAGAGATTCTCCCAAGTTGCTCTTTTCCAGATCTTTTTTCTAGTAACATCGTGACTTTTTAAATTGAAATAAAATTGGCATGCAATAAAACACACAGATGTTAAGTGTACAGTTCAATGAGTCTTGACAACGCTATACACAGTGTAACACCAATCAAGCTACAGAACATTTCTTATCCCCAAAGAAGTTCCTCATACCTCTTTCCAATGTGTCTTAGCGCAAGCTCCTAGAGGTAACTTCTGTTCTGATTTTTCTTACCACAGATTAGCTTGCCTGTTTTGAACTATATACCATGGAATCATGTTATTTTGTGTCTGGCTTCTTCAGCTCAAGATGATGTTTATGAGATTCTTCATACAGTAATATTTCACTCCTTTTTATTGCTAAGTGGTATTCTATTATGTGAATATATCAAGATTTATCCATTTTCCTATTGGTGGACTTTTGGGTTGCTTCCAGTTTGAGATTGTTAGGAATAAAGCTGTTGTACAGCTTTCTGTGGACATATGCTTTCATTTCTCCTGAACTGCTGGTTCATAGGTAGGTGTATGTATCACACTTCTTTAAAGCTAAAATGACCAGGACCCCAGGTAATAGTCTATACAGGAATGTATTGTGATACCTACCGTACAGGCTTCAGTCATGTTTTCTTTTTATTCTCACTAGCCTCCACGATGATGCTCGGCACCACCTTGATTCTTGACCTGGGCACTATGTTGTCTATCGTCCACCATACAACTGGCACCTCATAACACACGTTTATTCTCTAAGTGTAGGTGCATACGCACACAATGCTGTTAGATAAAAAGATGCCTTGTTTACCTGTTTCGTTGTCTCAATAGGTAGAACATAAGCTTCTTATAAGTGAGGAAAGCATCTTAGCACTTTTGCACATCATGGTAATTAGCTCTTAGGAGAAAGTATGGCATGGATCAAATGAACATAGAACTCGGAGTCCAAGTCACATCAACTCTCTGAGCCTCATTTCCACATATGTTAAATATTATTGAAAAAATGTAAAATAAATTATATACCTATGTGTTTGAAATTTAAAAGTTATTTTTCAAGCATAGGTCTGTCCAATGCCAAATGAATTCCTAAAATAAACAATCGGATACATCGAGTAGCTATTCACTTCCACTATTTTATGGGGGGAAAACAATCCATTGTTTCCAGAACCATTTAAAAAGTTTAGGAGTATTTTCACTCTCACTGCAGGGCTAGTGAACATCTCAGTATCTTTGTCACCACTTCATTCCATCCTTCCCAGATTTCAAGTGCCTGAAGGCAAAGTGAAATGACCCCTAAGCTTTTTTCAAAAGCTGATGGAAGAATTCCCTGTCAGCCTACTTTATGCAAAACAACTTCTGGCACTGGCTGTCACCCTGCCAGCCATATCTCCACTCTTCTTACTTTTTGCTCTACTTTAAATGTCTCTCAAATCATTAATCATATACAATTATTTTCCCCCTGGGACAGGCCACAGCAAGACTGTGAACAAGAGATGGCAAAGTACTCACTGGGGCGCCTTGCTCCTGGGCTTCAGGAGCTGGCAGACTTCTGGCTTGGAAAAGAGCAGGACATTGCACAGTGGGAGAACCTGGGGCACACAAACCCAGCTCAAGTCAAGCTATCTACTTACAACTTTAAAATGCTTATAGGGCACTGTTGTCAGAGGTGACTGTCGGGCAAAGTGTCAGAGCCCTGGCATCAGGAAGTGCTCAACTCACGTGTTGGTAAAAAGAATTTACCAACAACAGCATAGGTTTGAAAAGGAAAAGTTTATTGGAAAGAAAGAACACTGCAGAAGAGTGCAGCAGTGCACCACAGTGAGAGGACTGAGCGCACTGCTGTGGGTTTTTCCTTAGGGGTATTCATGGACCTTAAGGCGGGAGCTTAAGGGTAATTTGGACCATATTAGTCACATAGATCATGATAAATGATCATGTTTGTAGACATTTTGGTGTGTTAATGTCAGCAAGGGTTGTAAAATGAGTTTTGGAATGGCATTACTGATATAAGATACTGAGCTGTGAAGAATTGCCCCAAATTTTAAAATTTTTAAACAATGAGAAAGCTACCAAAAATGTATGGTTCCCTAAATGTACTGCAATGGGAACTATGGCACTGACCATTCTCCTAAATTTCCATTTCTATATAAAGAGATGTATAGAAATTTTAATTACTTAGAAAGATTGAAAAAGGCCTGGAACCAGAGGCCAACTTTGGATATTAGGAAAGTCTAATTACTTCTAATTTTCCCAGATAAGGAGTTGTGCCTCTGGAGGGCCTGTTTAATAGTCACCGGGTGACCCGTACTCTCTTCTAAATTCCTCAAATAAGGAGTTTTTGTCTCCGGGGCCTTTTCAATGGTCACCAGGTGATTTTCACTCTCCTCTGTGACCCGGTTTGTCCTCGAATGGAACCCTGCTTCCAGCATCCCTTCTGAAAGCCTTCTACATCAATATTTCTCTTTTCATGTGAACTATAACTATGTTATATGCAAGAATAAATTTCTGGGCCCTGGATAACACTAGAATACAGACAGGAACATTTATGAGTGAAGCGAAAGGCCCCACGTACAATTCTAGATGAGGACAAAAAGGAAAATTTGAAACTATCTCTAGTCAACTTTTCTTATTCTCTAAGCTGCAGATACTCTGGAATGTAGTCAGAGGTTGAGATTTGCCACAAGTTAACCAACTGCTCTTCACTTTAAGCTGTGATTTCTACATGAATAAATCAATATTCCGACAAGGTGCTTCCCTGAATTTTAACGTTCTGCTAGTGTTTTAAAGATAGGAGAAAAAAATGTTTTTCAGAAACCAACATAGCATCAGAAATAGTCTGCTCTTAATCGTATCTCAGTGTCAAAAAACAAAAACAGAGTGAGATTAGAATATTAAAATAGACAGAGATTGTGGAATTTTATGTTTTTATTTTAGGACGTATTTTTGGATAGCCTCTCAAGTCATAAACAGGGAATATAGAAAGCAGACTTTGAAATGCCTGCCTGAGATAAAATCAACATTAATATTTAACTTAGAATCAGAGGAGAGATGTATGCCTCTTTTCAAGGTCATCAACTTTCCAAGCTGTGTCACACTGATGTTCTGTTTATGTTGAAGCCATGCCGCCATGTTTGAAGATGACATAAAGGCAATGGAACCTATGTGTCGCAGTAGGATTACCTAATTTTGGTTTAAAAAATGCCATTTTTGTTTCTTTTTGGTAAACAGTGCTCTCTGTTTCCTGGAAAATCACGTATAGTGCAAATTTACCTTTACTCATGTTTAAGCTCACACCATTGAGTATCTGTTTAAGTCAAGCACTGTGCTAAGTGTGTAACTCATTTACTCACAACAACACTGTGGGGTAGGCGCCATTATTATCCCCAATTTATAGACAAAGAAGCTGAAACTCAGAGAAGTTGGAATTCCACGTGGCCAAGTAGCTAATAATGGGAGGGCTGAGATTCAGAATTTTGTCTGACCGCAAGGTTCTTATCCATCGTGTTAAATTTACTCTAACTTAGAAATAGGTCACAGGGCCTATGCAAGGGATGATGTTTTGGTCTGCAATACATACACTCCACACATGCCCTATAGTTGTCTGTTTCCTTACTCCAAACTCCCAGCAATTCTGCCAACACCGCAACACCACACAGTACCAAGGGAGGGCTGCAACAGCCGACATCCATTCAACACCACTCCCAAGTCTCTTAGCTACTCCCAAGATTTCTGGGCCACTCTTTCCATGATACACATATGCATGAAAAATCTCACATAAAATTCACGTGCTTCTGTTTTCAAGTCCCTCTATTCCCCATCCTTTGCTTTATTCCATTCCACAATAGTGCAAGTTCCTGGAAAAACGCAATAATGTCTTCCATCTCTTTCATCACCTTCCCTTTTACCAAATAGGATGAGGAGCATGGAGTAGAATATCCATCCCTGTAATTATACCTAAAACACTAAAGATCAGTGAAGTGTGTATTTTAATGTTCTCCAAATAGTATTTAATTAGGGGTACTTGAATATGTGAGAAATGTCTTTGCAAAGTAAATGTTTTACGTGCTTAGAGTTTTCTAAGCCCCTGTGTTTCATAATGCAATATAAGCTCTTTATTAGTACCCTCTGGCTGAGATAAGATATTGAGCTGTGAAGAATTGCCCAAAATTTAAAACTTTTTAAAGAATAAAAAAGCTACCAAAAAATGTATGATTCCCTAAAATGTACTGCGATGTGAACTGCAGCACTGACCATTCTCCCAAATTTCCATCCCAAAACCCTGCTTCTCATGAAAGAGAGAGAGAAAAATAGGGAGAAAAAAGCACATGCTGCATCTTACAAAACCAGATAGTTACTAAATGCTTGTCATTTGGTCCCCAAATTATCCTTTCTTGAAATCCAAATCTTTAATATTTTAAAGAATAAATTGCAGCATTTCTGCCTGGAGGTTTTTATGTCATCTTCATAGGAATCATTTTGACCAATTTTACATACAACTTAGCTAAATTTTTGTGTTAGATCTGAATCTTGGAGCATAACTAGTCTGTATTAGATGAGGAACAGTTGTCATTTTCAGTTATGACTCTCCAAACTTCATATCAGCTGGTGCTATGGCCCTGACTTCCTGTATCGGCAGCACCTCTCTCAGGTAATTTATCTTTTTTTCTTTTACCCTTTTTTTTTTTTTTTTTTTTTTTTTTTGAGACAGAGTGGTGCGATCTCAGCTCACTGCAACCTCCGCCTCCTGGGGTTCAGGTGATTCTCCTGCCTCAGCCTCACAAGTAGCTTGGACTATAGGCATGTTCCACCAGGCACAGCTAATTTTTGTGTTTTTAGTAGAGATGGGGTTTCACCATGTTGGCCAGGATGGTCTCTATCTCTTGGCCTCGTAATCTGCCCAACTCGGCCTCCCAAAGTGCTGGGATTACAGGTGTGAGCCACCACGCCTGGCCTCTCGGGTAATTTCTGAAGACCTTGATTCTTACCACCACTGCAAACCCCCAAACCCAACCCATTCTACCTGCTGGCTTGTGTTCCCTCTTCAGAACTTTCCTAATTTTGTGATTCTAATTGCTGTTCAGTCCCCTTGAGAGGAAAAACAATGGACAAACAATTTAAATCTGAAATAACTAATTAGTTCAATGAAATCTCACAAACTGTGTTACAGATATTATTAAACCAAATTTGCAAATTAGGAAACTGAGACTCAGAAAGGCTAAGAAATTTATCTGGAATCATATAACTAAGGAAGTAATGGCCAAAAATTTAAATCAAAAGTTTGCCTTACTCCAAAGTGTGTGTTAATTACTATTTTAAAGTTCTGTAAAAGCAGGGACTTCATGTTAAATTCCTAGTATTGGGAGTTCAGGAAATGTTCAAGAAAAGCATGAGGGTCCCTGGTAATGAACTTATGAAAGAAATGTATCATGTGAATATGGTGACTTTTCCTCTTTTAACAAATGGATTGAAGGTTTTCCTGAAAAAGTGATGAGGGATAACTTTAAAAGGTGCCTATTTAAATTAGCATACAGGCAGTTTGAGTTCTAGTTCTTCCTCTTTTAGTATGTTAGAGGGAAGGAAATGGTTTATCCCAGTGACTGCTACTCCATAGACACCTGAACTGAACCTGAAGGTAGAAAAGGAATGGGACTTAGCTGAATTTTAACAAGGATTGTTTAGGCCAGGGCTGCTGTTCAGGGCACTGGGTTTGAGTCTGAGACTAGTATTTACCAAAATGTGTTGTACAAGTCATCAGGGGATACATTCATGGAAAAACTCAGTACGCAAGGACAAGGACCAAACCTTCTTTCAGATCCTCATGTTGAGCACATAATGAATTCAGTGCCCTGGGCTAGAATTTAAGTAACTGGGAGCAGAAACCAGTTCATCCTGTGTAATTTCTATAGGAAGATAATGCTTCAGATATTGTGTGATCTCTTCCAAGTGGAGCACAGCCACTTGCCCAGCCATTAGTTAGAGTGCCCGGACGAGAGGAGAGAAGCAGAGGCTGGGAACGTAACAGGGGAGTGCAGTTGATTGTTCCTCTCAGGGCCAAGATGAAGTGACCCACCGTTTCCCACCGCCCCTCCCATTCTCAGTATACAGTCTGGTCAATGTTCCCTAAGAAAATGATTCATTCAGCATGCACCCTTTCCAGTTGAAATCACATACACTTGACTTCAGAACTGAGAATGAAAATGGTTCCTCCTAAATGCAAGTTCTGGCATGCCTAAACAAAAATTTCATATATAGTAAGCTAAAATCTCCTAAAGAGTTTAAGGCATAACTTATTCAAACGTATTCTGAGACTGTGAAAATTGAGGACTCATCTATCCTCAAATGGAAACTGCTGCTGGCCTCATCTTCTGCGCCTTATCCTTCCTTTTAAAAAAACTCTGAGATTTACCATTTGCATGCCTACATCTGTTTGGATTAACTTTCGTGTTCCATATATTTCTGTTTTTATTAGTTCATCTTTGTCCTCCAAATGTGTGTCATCATACAAGTGATAAGTTTAAGTAAGATTTACATTCTCTTTGTTCTTATGAGTGTATCAGTGAATATTATTAATATTGCCTCACATTTGCAGGACACTTTCATGTGCTATGGAAGCCATTGGAACCCAGCCCCGTATTTCTGAACCAAATTCTCTCCTCCCTCAAACTCTCAGGGCATTGGGCATTCCCTCAATTATGTGGCATCTATGGCGGTTTCTAATCTGATTGGGGCTCTTAAAATAGAACCAGAATCTCTTTTTTGGAGCTAGAGAGTGCAGTGATGAGTATTTATTAATTAGGGAAAAAGCCTCCACTTGAGGCAGCTGGGAATGACTTTCTGAAGACACTAAAATCCAAATAAAAAGAAAGACATTCAAATGTGGGAAGAAAAAGTAAACCCAGTAAGACCCTCCTAAAAGTGTTAAATGTTGAAACAGATATCTGAAAGAACCAACTTCTTTGGAGGATTTTTAAAAATAAGAATTGGGGCATAGATTTGTAGTCTTGCTTCAAGGCAAGGGAATAGACAAGGTGATCTCCCGTGGGATCTAACAGCCCTGTAATTCATCAAAGAAAGTATTTAAAAGCAAAGCCATGGGGGAAAGAGAACAGTAGCATCAATCTAAATCAAGCCTCACATGCATTTTCTCTCTCTTTTTTTTTTTTTTCACTTCTAATCTCTCCCTGCTTTTTTGTAAGACCCATCACAGCAGGACATACTCTCTACAATTACTTTGACAAACAATGGTAACAGCACTTGGGTTTTTAGTGTCTTCCAAAGCAATCTATTTTTGACAGTGAAAAGTAGAGGAAACTGATTCCTGAAGCTATGAACTAAAATGACAGATTTGGGGATCTGATTTACCAGAGTGGGTTTTCCATATATCAGCCCTTGCTGACATTCCTGGGCAAGTACCCACAGGCACAAACTCCCAATGGAAAGTCGGATAAATGTAACACAAACAACAGTCATAAGTTGACTTTCCTATCAGGTACCTTGTAAAAAAATAGGTACGACATTTTATAAATCTTTTATTTTAATGAAGTTTACTTAACACCGAAACCGTCAGTCCAGAGATGTGAAATCTTCCATTATAAAGAGTTATGGCAAATAGAAACACTAACAAACTGAGCCTTTAGCTGTCATATCTGAAATACTATACATACACATATTCATGGATGCCAACATGCTGTAACATAATTTTACATATTAAAATAGGCTCAATTTTCAACGATAATAAAATGGCTAGTTATACTATGACTTCATGGAATATTAGATAGCCATTAGGCATACTTATATGGAAAAATGTTTTAGTATGTTAAATAGAAAAAGCAAAATATAAAATTATATATAAATTATATATATATACTTTTGTAGTGGGTTTTGAAAATATTTGCATATGTATAAAAATAATTTGGGAATCTATGAAATTAGAATAATTATCTTAGGAGGCTAAGATTATGGTATTTTTGTTTCTATTTTCTTTTCTTTTTTTTTTTTTTTTGAGATAGAGTCTTCCTCTGTCACCCAGGCTGGAGTGCAGTGGCACAATCTCAGCTCACTACAAGCTCCTCCTCCCGTGTTCAAGTGATTCTCCTGCCTCAGCCTCCTGAGTATCTGGGATTACAGGTGCACGCCACCACTCCCGGCTAATTTTTTTGTATTTTTAGTAGAAACGGGGTTTCACCATGTTGTTCTGGATGGCCTCGAACTCCTGACCTTGTGATCTGCCTGCCTCGGCCTCCCAAAGTGCTGGGATTACAGGCATGAGCTACCGCGCCTGGTCTGTTTCCATTTTCAATATACAAAAATACAAATGCACACACACAGGGAGATAACACATTTGATGTAACAAATGACCATGGTTTCAGAATTCAGTCCAGTATATTATGGTTTAAGAACAGACTTATATTAAGTGTTCTGCCATGAGTTATCAGAAAAAGTAAATAGACCCACATGACCCCGCCTTCATTCCCTTTTCTCCTCTTAACACCTCTGCCAGCAAGAACACACACATTGAGTGGGCCATTGTAACTTAGATCCATCTGGTAAGATTCTTTTTCTTCTTCCAAATTAGTTTGTTCCAAAAATTATCCAGTAGATTGTTCAAGAGAAGCATTTAATATTTGCCTTTAAGAAATGAGAGAAGCATTTAATATTTGCCTTTAAGAAATGAGAAAATAGGGAGGTCAAAATGAATTAGCATTTAAAAATAAGACCTATAGCACCCCTGCGGTGCATCTGTGGGGTTTGAGATGTGCAGCATCATACAAATATCACTAGGAAACTGAGACATTTGGAAACCGCTAAGAAGAGCCATGTTGCTGGAAAAAATCATGACTGGCAAAAAAAAAGCTTTTTGTGAATATTCCATACCCTACAAAGAACGGGACAAAAATAAATACATAAAGACTTATACCCTGGAATAACACAGCAGAAAATATCTTATTAAAAGGTTTTCACTACCTTTGAGATACCATGACATAATCATATTAATCCAAAATACTTTCTTGAAGCATGGATTTTTAAAGCTTGACTTTTTAATGCCAGTTGGGCTGTGTTATAAGCAGCCATCAAATTTTTTGTTTCCTTTTCCTGGCCATCACAGAAAAATCTTTGGTAGTTGGTAAGTTTGCTCTACTACAAGAAAACCTGGTAACCTTGGGATACTCTGCTGTTAATATCCGATTCCTATTTAAGTATCTTCCCAGGAAAAGCATGGGGGTTGCAGGGGGAGGCCAAACCATCTGCTTATTTTAACAAGGCTTTTGGCCAGCTTCTCATGGTTAAGGAGCGCTAACTCCCTGGCTAGCCTACCAGAAGCTCAGAGAATGAGAGTTCCTGGTATTTACAGTGTTACTTTTTGAATCAGTTTCAGAATGTGACTAGTACACCTTCCTAGGTAGGAAAAAGCTATGTTATGGCTGAAAAGAAAAGAAGCAAATACTCTTATTCTTGGTGGATGTGGGAAAACAAACAATTTGGATACTGAATAAAGAATAAATACTGTTAAGCACTTAATTTCATGCACAAAATATATAGAGAATTTATTTTAAGCTTTCAATTGCCTTGTAGATGCCAAATTCAGATCTATTTATAGATGCCAGCTTTGAGTAATTCAAAAATTTATATAAAATCATTTCTGTGAAACTTACAGTTTATGGAAAACAGAGAAAGGATTGCCCATTTCATGTAAGGCCTATGATTTCCTCCTTTTACACTGATTTAGTATGGCTACAGATAAGGTTCATGGAATAAGAAGGTTTTTGTAGTCAGACCTGGGTTCTGATTGCCTCTGCCATTCATGAGCCGTGCAAACCTGAAGACAGCTAACCTCCCTGTGCTTTAATGTTCTCATGCATAAGATAGAGAATATAAAACCTCATCACAGTGTTATTGTAGGGATTAGATGAGATGCAATATGCAAAAACACCCAAAACTAACAAGTATGCAGTCAATATTAGCTCCCTTTCCTCTTTTCCTTCTTCCAGGCTCTTGGGCTACTGTAATTTACACGTTAACTCATTGTGTAACTTAAATTTCCTACTACCTCTTTAAAATACAGACCATATTTATTGATGGGGGAAAAATATACAAAGCTTAAAGCATGTGCCATAAAATAGTTCCTTAAAGGGTAGTACAGCAAAATGGAACAGATTTTCTTGCCCATTCACAGGACGACTGTGAATTTTAGCATAATTATTGAAAAAAACTCAGCTACTCTGACTTTTTACAATATCTAGTGATCAAGAAAACCTTTAGATCATATTACTTTTCCTCTCAATGTTGTAGTTAGGCTATTCACTCAGGGAGGCCTGTGACAAGTTATAGTTAATAAGTCTTCCATGGTGTCAAAAGTAATAATATTAACACGCCGTTGTGAGTTAAATTAATTTTGTTTTGTGCACTGGCCTGCATAAATGTGAATGACATTTCAAAATATGATCAGGCAGAAGCTGAGAAGGAGCCAAGTGGCAAGGCAGAATGAGATGCGGTCATTAGAGCAGAGCAGCCAGCTGCAAGCATTTGTCAGTGCAGGCAAAGAGGTGCAGGATATTATTACAGCAAACTTAGGGGGTTGTTCTTTCAGTTCATTTTGCCCTTTGAAAAAAAAATACTGATTTTTGTCTTTAGAGAAAAATAGAGATGTTTGACATCCAGGCTCTCCAAGTTTGGAAATGAAAGACCATCTTCCTGCTAATCACTGATTTCAAGTGTCTTTCAACCCACAGATTTTTTTTCTCTGCCTGCAAGAGGCAGCTGATTGGTAATAGCTTTTAAACTGATGACCAAAAAGTGGCATTTTAAAGTCTTAATGGTTGTGTTTATTTCAGAGACTTCTTCAGATTCCCCACCACCACCATACATAAAGGCATATACCTCCTGCCAATAGAACAAATAAATATGCTGTCTGTAAACAGTTAAAAGATACAGGTTGAACCTAGGAAGAAAACACCTCAGGATGACTCAGGGATCAGATGACCAAAATGACTGGTGTAATAAGTTTTATACTTATTACCAAATGGCTGGACAAGCCCTTTTCCACTTGAGTTCTAGTATTTTGACTACTGCAATCAGAAATCAAATTATAAGAAAAATGGAGATGTTCCTATTAAGGCAGTCACCGTAGACAAGAACTGGATAATAATTTAAGGGGCTCTGTACCTCTTCATATGTTAAACTTGACAATTTAGGCAACATCCCATAGTAATGAGCCTCTACATTTCTTTCATATATCTAGTATCACAATATTTTTGTCTGTTCAGAAGTACTACACATGCACCAAACAATTTTTAAATTTGTCTATAGAAGTTTCTCTATTTTAATAAAATGAGCACTATATTCAGAGCTCTACGTATTGTTTAGTATCCACAGCAATCCTACATGATATGAAAGCATTGTTATCCTCATTTCACAAAGGAAAAGTAAAGGAATTCCCTGAAAGCTATAGGACTGTTAAGTCACAGAATCTGTGTTTTAACTCAGATCAATTTCACTCCAAAGCTCTAGGTAACATATAGCCACAAATACCCATGCCCTATTTCCTTCTGGCAACCAATCCACTGTGACTTCTATGGTAAACAACTATGTTCTGTAGCTTCTGCATTTAACTATCTCAAATCAAAAGGCACCAGCAAAGGAAATGGCTTATTCTGGAAGATTTTGCATTAATCTGATGATTCACTTCAACAAACATACATCTTCAGATCATTTCATGCTGGGCACTGGTGATGTAAAGATGAATTAGACAGTGCTAGGCTCAAGGACTTCATAGGCGATGAGGAAGGGATGATGCTATCTGGAAGTGAAGAGAGTTCAGAAGAGATGGTCAGAATGTAAATTTGAAATGAGTTCTAAAGGATGACTAGGAATTCAACTGATTGAGAATAAGGGTTTCCAAGACGAGGAAGCAGGGAAAGCATTGGAACATGTAAAGAACAAGATGTCCAGATCTGATTATAATCTAGTACTGTACATGTGAGAGGGGAATGGCGTGAGGGGTAACCCAGAAAAAATAAATAAGGGTAATATTTTAGGGCCTTGAAGGTGGGAGTTAACATTTTAAGTCTCACATTTGGGAGGCAGGGAGGATATTAAAGCTGTCAGTGGCCACATCAGCTCTGTGTGTAAGAAAGCCAATTTTTTGGCAGTGTGAAGATGAATTGGAGGCTCTTGCCTCCATTTAGGAGTCCATGAACTATATGGCTGTGAAGACAGAATGTGAACTAAAATTGAAAAAGTATTTTCAAAACAAGAATTTGCAGAATTTTGTTATCGATCAGATAGAGAGGTGAGGGGCAGAGAAAGCTATTGAAAATAATTTCAATTAGTTTGGTTGACTGAGAAATGAGCAAACAGGGCAATAAATGAAATTACAGAAAGATGCACTAATTTTAAGGGAAAATATTAAATTCTGTTTTGGACATGTTGATTAAAACAGAGTTCATTTCTATTTAAGATGATATTACATCCTCTTTTACCCCACCACAACTTGTTTTAATGTTTTATATGCAGTATTTAATGTTCTCCTAAATAGTACCATACCCACAGTCAAGGAGCATTATTTAATTTATCTGATTCCACTATCTCTTTACCAACCTAACACTTTTTTAAAATTACTCATGGCCGGGTGCGGTGGCTCACGCCTGTAATCCCAGCACTTTGGGAGGCTGAGGAGGGCGGATCATGAGGTTAGGAGATCGAGACCATCCTGACTAACACAGTGAAACCCCGTCTCTACTAAAAATACAAAAAATTAGCCAGGCGTGGTGGCAGGCACCTGCAGTCCCAGCTACTCAGGAGGCTGAGGCAGGAGAACGGTCTGAACCCGGGAGGCAGAGCTTGCAGTGAGCCAAGATCACGCCACAGCACTCCAGCCTGGGCGACAGAGCGAGACTCCATCTCAAAAAAAAAAAAAAAAAAAAAAAAAAAAAAAAAAAATTACTCACAAAGAAATCATAAAACCATGTTTTTTTCTTTCAAAAGAATTCCAAAGGAAAAAAAATGCCCTGAAGAATAGCAAGCATGGCCTTCATCCTTGCAGCTTAGGATGCTGCATTTTCAAGTTTCTTCATGGACTTTGTGATTTCCATTTCAACACATCCCAGTTAGCAGCCAGGTATAATAAACCGCTACAATCATCTGCTCTTTATTGTGCTGATCCAAGCTCATGGCCACAGAGCGGTTAAGTGGAAAATGAAATCCAAACTGTGTTATCCAAGCACAGGATTCAGTGGACTTCAGCTCTGAAAGACCCACTGGGTGAGGAGGCCGTAAGCAATCCTGCAGAAGGAGAGCCTTGGAAAGGGCCCAAGTGTGGTAAGATACACACCTCCACATAGATGTCTTACAAGGCCTCACTCCGTGTGCTCTTCTGTGTGTCTAAGAAAAACCTGGTAAGAGAGCTGACTTAGGGGAATGTCTCTATATGAACACTTACATGACATTATCTTTCCATTAATTAATATACTGAAAATATAAGTGTCTGCTATGTGCCAGGCACTAGCTGAGCAGGAAATACACAAAGTTGGATAAAACATTTTAAAATTATTCTTAATTACCTATGGATGGGAATGCTACTGTACTTGAATAATAATGAAATAACTAGCATGCATTTACACTTTCCACATTCTAGGCACTGTTCTGACCACTTTATCTCATCTCATCTCATTTAATCCTCACAACCAGCTGAGATCAGTACAATTATTATCCCCATTTTATACAATAGGAAACAAGCTTAGAGAAATGAAACAATCTGCACAAGGTCACCTATCTAGTAAGTGGCAAGCCAGAGTTTCCAAGCTGTGTCTGTCTGACTTAAGGCTTCAGCTCCAAACCCCTACTCTGTGTAACCTAACAGGTGCTTCACTCACACAGCCATCTCTACACTGTATCCATTGACCTTCAGCCATATGGAAACGGAGAAGATAGCACTTATCACTTGTTTAGAGAAGGTGGCTTGCTTTTATCTTTTCTAATTCACTCCTTAAAATAATCCCTTTCTTGCATTTATCCCTCTTTTTTGCAGAAAGCATATCTTTCCACCTATTTTATCGTATTTGACCTCATTAAATCCCTATAAGGAGAGAGGAATAAATTTTATTACCCCTCCTGAGTCAAGGCACTGTAATACATCTCCTCTTAGTCAATCTGTTTAACTCAGGCAACCTCAGGAATGTAAAGGAAAATCAGAAGCTTGTGTTTGGACATGCTTCTGCTCCTCTGAGAAACCCTTTCACCTCAACAGTCTACAGATTTCCATGGAAGACCTTGAGACGGTCATTCAGGAATTGTAGCCTGCTGTTTCCTGTGCATTCAGGAAGACATGAAAGCAATTACAAATTGCTTAACAGATGATGCATAATATTAGAGATGAAGAATCTGGCTGTGAACACTTGCACCAGGGAAATTCTGCTGTGTGATTTCTTTTCCAGATCAGCACCTTGTGCTAACAGTATCGTACTGGCATGATGCTGAGTACTCCTAAATAATGATCCAGTATAAGAAGAAAATTAAAATTTCAGAAACTTTCACTACATAGAAGAAAGAGCATGGATGTCTGTGCTTCACAGACCTGTTTTCTGAGTTCTAATAACATTAGGAAAATTACCTCACATGGCTGACTCTCAATTTGTTCATTCACAAAATGGAGATAATAACTATATTTCAGGGCTGTGAAGATATGAAATAACTTACGTGAAATACCTAGCATATAGAAGCTGTTCCATAAGTGATAGCCTGTTATTGACATTGACTAACATTTATTGAGCACTTAGTATATGCCAGGTGCTGTTGTATGCACTTCATATGTATTAATCCGTTAAATCCACAGAACGGTCCTTTCACTTAGATACTATTATCATTCGGATTTTCCTGATGAGGACATGAAGGTCCATAAGGTTTAAGAATATTACCAGATCACATAGCTAGTAAGTGGTAAGCCGGAATTTTTGAACCCAGGAGACTAACTGTAGTCTTAATTATGGCACTCACTCTCTCTAAAATCATCTTGGGAACCTAACATCTTTCAGGCATACAGACTTAACTTCCAGTCCATTTTCGTTTCCTGCAGTTCCTTATTCATAAACCTAGGAAATATTTCTCAGTGACCCCAGGAAAAATTGCCCCAGCTTAACTCTGTAACCTGTTCAATTTTACCCTCACGTGCAGTTGAGAAGTGTTCTTAATTTATAACAGCAACAGCTTCTTTCAGAAAGCTTTCCCACCTAACTGTACCAATCTCACCTATAAGCGACATAATTGGCTCATTTCTCTACCTTGAATTTCACTCTGGATAAATTTAGAAGTCACCTTTTATAATTTTACACATTTTCTTTAAATTTTTCCCACAACATAAACCTACAAGATTCTTCTTTTTTCTTAACAGCTTGCAAAAGTAGTCATATATATCTATGATTCATCTCCTTCAGCCAAATGGTCTTGAAATATTCAAGGACTTCAACTGCCTAAAGGCTTTTTTCAGATAACACAATTGTGCATATACTCTTTTCAGCTTTAAATTCAAAATACTGTCCGTTAGATTTTTCATATTCTCCTAGTTGAAAGACTTTTTAGGACATCTAAAATTTGTGTGAATTTTTAAATTTATGTCTTTTGAGTTATTTTCTTCTTTTATTTTGCCAAGAATTAATATGCATTTTAAAGCAATAGAAATAATTTGTCCCTTTGCAGCATTTTTTATCCCTTTGCAGAATTTATTAAACAATAGTTACTACCTTTATGAAGCAGATTTCCTGGACATCTACAAACTTCTTTAAATTACAGTGTTAGTAGTAAACATGCTTTTATGAGATTCCACATGTGGAAAAAAATAACTTTTTAAGAATGTTTAGTTTGGTCTCCACCCAATAGGATATCATATAATAAAATTATAGGTAAAAGCCACAAAAAAAATAAAGTCATAAAAAATGATAAAAGTTATCTGGTGAAATTGATTAGCAATGTATGGATCATTTTTCTCATTTACATTTTTCTAGAAACTTTTTAATTTTTCTTCATCAAAATGTGATGCTCAAAAGTTGAAAGCCAGAATGCCATCACAAATAAGGAGGAAAATTGTCATAGTTTAGAATGCCTAAAGTTACAACTGCATAACATATGCTGTTAAAAAAATATACCCTCTATTAGTCATTTCTCATAAAAATCTGTGATGAACTTTACATAACCAAAAAATCCCTGGTATCTCAGCAGGGTCACTCCAGCTGTCAGTGTGAATACATGCAAAATGAAACAAACAAGATATACCTATTTTCTTTCTTTGTCTGAAAAGGATGGCTTTCATTCAAATTCACATCATACATTTGCAGATAAACTATATTTTTGCATTGTGTGATTTAGTGACATCACATTTTCATGCAAAGGACCATTGAATTCCCTAATGATGTTCTGATTTTCTTAACAATGAACACCAGTGAACTTTCCCCTAGGCAAACCAGATGGAAACGAAATCGTTTCTGCACAATGAACGATTTGTGAAATCTTGGCAAATTGAATTCCAAATATACTTAGAGATGATCTTGACTTTCTCTGTAACTCTGCCACAACATGCAATGCACTTAAGGCCTACATGGGAAATACACTAATTAGTTGCATAACCTTTATGCAGAAATGAATGAGAACAGAAGATCACCATCAAAGGAATAAAAGTCAATAACTCTGAAAAAGAAGTAATATGCAGATGGGACATCTTCACTAAGAAAGTATGAGTTTAATGTAGATATTGTGGGAGGTATTCCCTTGTCATCTTTGAATTGGTTCTTTTTAACCTGCTTTGTGAAGGAGGTAACTCATTAAGCACGTTTCTTTACATTGTTTCAAATACGTTATTTAGCTAGTTATATGAAAATCTGAATTCAAATTCTTAATCTATGTGTCTACATTTTCTACTTCACACACTCTCTTACCTATACCCCAAAATGGAATTAAATGGACTGTGCATGAAAAAGATTTTGTTTCTATTACCCACAATCTAATTATATTATTTTCACAGTGACATTATGAAACTATCCAGTAGATGCAACATGTTTGTCACACAAAAGATAATTTGTGCTTTCTTCTTTATTTCAAGTAAAGAATCCTTACAATTCTCATAGCATTCCATCTACAGAGGGTTATAATTTCCCCAGATGTGACTAAAATGGCCATAGTTATCATTAGGTTTTATATCTTGTCTGAGTCCATTTAGGCTGCTATAATAAGATACCATAAACTGGGTGGCTCATAAACAACAAAAATTTATTTCTCACAGTTCTGGAAGCTGAGAAGTCTGAGATGAAGTTGCCAGCAAATTTAGTGTCTGATGAAGTCCGCTTACTGGCTCATGGTCTTTTCACCATGTCCTCACATGTCAGACGGGGCAAAGGAATTCTCTCTGGCCTCTTTTACAAGGACTCTCATCCCATTCAGGAAGACTCAGCCCTCATCACCTAATCACCTCCCATTGGCCTCGCCTCCTAATACCATCACCTTGGGAGTTAGGATTTCAATGTATGAATTCTGCGGAGGAGACACAAACATTCACAGCACAGTGTACCTATTCAGAAATTCAGATATTCCACCTCAACTACTATGTCATCAAGTAATTAGGGCTTTTTTGCATTTTTACAAGGTTCACTCATATCTAAATCTAAATCTAAAGAGGGTTTTTTTGCATCTTTACAAGATTCAGCCACTCAGTGTCTTTAAAAAATAATGAGGCAAAGTCAGGAAAACGCTTTTTAGAAAGGGTTATTCTACTGGCATTAAACTAGCAAGAAAAAAATATTGGCATCTTTCATTTATAGAACAGGTTTAATTTATCAACACTTTTATATTTTGACTTGTTTATTCCTACCAGCTCTTTGTTATAAAAGATAGTTACATTATTATTTATAAATCTAACAACAAACAACAAACCAGCCAAATTCCCAATGTTGTTTATGTATCATTTTTCAAACCTATTCATTTTTCTCAAATTGTGATTGTTTTCTCTTTGTCTTGTTTATATGTTTTCCTGCCAAGTTAATTCTCCAATAAACTTTATACATGGTCCGTGACATTGCTCCCCTTCTGGAAAGATTGATACCCAAAATCCTACTTTATATTTTTACCTTTGCTTTTAATGAGAAACCCAAATGTATCTTAACTCTTCAAAAAAAAGTTACTGAGTATCAGCTATGTGCTAGGCAGCTTTTTCTTTTTAATATCACTATTGCCTATAGCTTAGTTTTTCATTTTTTCCTCATGGTCTTGACCAACTAACTCCAAACTTTTCTTACTGAGGTACAAACTAAGAATGACTATTTTCTCTGTCCTATGCCTTTCCCACAGTTAAAAAAAAAAATCTCTCTTGCCTGTAACTCTATATTCATATGGTGCACACTGTTAGGCAAACCGATTAAAACCCAGGACATATTTAATGAAAGAGGGAGAAAGGTGAGCAGATATTTACGGCACAATATTGCAAGTGCTATACTGAGGGTTTGGGAAGGTGTTACAGAAATGCAAAGAAAGAAGAAGGGCCAAACTTGAACGAGAATGGTCAGGGAAAGGCTCGGTGAGGATATGATAGTGAGAAATAAGTAGGAGACCAGTAGGAAAACAAGGGAAGGGAAGTTGTACCAGGCAGATGAAGCAGCATGTTCAAAGGCTTGGAGGCACAAGAACATGGTGCAATCGAGAACACGCAAGCATCCGCTCTCCTTGTTCTATTTCCTGCAACCCTATATGAATTTGCTTTCATGTAGTAAGATTTCTGTTGTGTAAGCTTAATCTCCTTTGATATTTCTTTGATAATACTTTCATCATTTTTCTTCTTACGTCCATAGACTTCATCCTCTACTCTGGCATCATCTTCATAGGTTGCCCTTTGTATTCTTAAAAATCTTTTCAAGTGGGATCACCTTTTCCAAAAGCCTGTCAAGAGGTCAGGTTATGTTTAACCAGGACCCTCCCATGTCTACTGTGTTAATCCTTCTTGCTTATAAATATTAGGAGAGCCAGGAACATTCACAAAGCTGGTCTTTTTTATTTCTCACGACACATTGACACATCTAACTCACTTTTTCCTTCTCCCACAATCCATTCCCCCACTCCAGGTGACATTCTTCCCCTACTGATGAGTATCAAAACATCCTAAGCCTATCCCTTCAGGTGTGTTGACCTCCCTCTTTACATTATAGTAAAGCGCTTGTGCTTCATAGTAAATTCCATTCTGCTTCCAACACGGCAAGCAGTGCTTTCCTACACTTGTACGATTTTATTTAGGCCCCAAGACCCTTTCAACTAGATCTTTCTTTCTGGAATCTAATGTCTCCTCTTGTCAGATAGTCCTTTTTTCTGGAACTTGGGTTTTATCCACAGAAAGCCTGTTATGTTTGTCTGTTTTTCCAGCCTTTCCTCGTATTTCTTCTGTGTGTTCTTATGCCTTTCCTTTCCTTGTATGCCTTTGCTTGTGTTCTCTGATGCTTTTTTTTTTTTACTCCCAATCTTTTCTTTAATCTTCTGTGGACTTGAAACACAGGTCTGTGTTTGAAAATGCAGTGGTTTCCCTTTCCTCTGCAAGAACCATCTTCTCCAGGCACCTTTATCTTGGCTCTTGCTCTTTCTGACTAGCTTATTTAAATTCCTGCTGTACCTTTCAATCCATTTTGAGAGAAGTATAAATAATATGTAACATTGATAACATTTTCCTCCATTCAATCAACAATAGTTTACCAACACACACACATACCCAAAATACCCAATGACAACCTCTTTTTAGGGTCCATCCATTCAAAAACACATACCCTGTGCTAAACCTCTCATGCTACCTTTTCCTTATCTGAGACTTTTCTCCAAGCACTTTCTTCTCATGTGATTTGTCAACACACGTATAAAGGACATCTCTGGCTCTTCCAGCAACAGCCAGAACTTGTTTCTGTTCTGGATTAAAAGCAGCTGGAAAGTAGAATGCCCATGTTCACCTTGACAGCTTTCTGTTCCATACTTATGTTTCCCTATCCTAATGCCAAATTTCTCTGCTGCTGTTAATGAAACTTTACTACATCATAATGGGATTTTTCAATGAAATTGCCATATGACCTATCTCCTGTGTTACAGTTATGAAAAGAACTAACAGCCTTTGGCTTTAACTTGCTTGGGGAAATCACCAGTGCCTCCTGCTTTTTCTCCTGATACAGCCTACAAAATATATCCATTTTCTCTATCATCTGAGGTTCACATCAAACTCTTTATTTCTGTGGATTTGAATC
The DNA here is from genome assembly GCF_029281585.2 of Gorilla gorilla gorilla. Lineage (NCBI taxonomy): Eukaryota > Metazoa > Chordata > Mammalia > Primates > Hominidae > Gorilla > Gorilla gorilla. The sequence goes on from NC_073234.2 coordinate 94,675,296, forward strand.
ACTGCAAATACGTCTCCTGGGTTCTTCCCAATTGAACTGATAATTAGGGTCCTGCCACATAGTCCCTCTCCAGGCAACAGCTCTCATCCATTATGAAGTAAGTCCACAAAAAAAGTCTTTCAAAATCCTTCCACTGCTTTCCCCACGATTCCTGAGTTGATTTTCCTTATCTTCTCTCTTCCTTCTGTCCTCTTCCTAATGGAAGATAAAATAGACAAATTGGCACTTTTTCCCCTTTATTCTCTTCCTCAAGCTTCTTTTTTCTCCTCTATATCTTTCTCTATTTTTCCTACAGCTTTGCCTCTCTAACTACAATTCTTTGCCTTTTTTTGTGTCTTCTCTCCTTTTTTAAGTGTCCTATTTGCATTTGCTGTTGACAGATGCCATGGCAAGCTAGAGCCAAAAGTAGAGAAGCTGGCTTTGGCCCCCTCTGACCTCCCTAACACTGCACTCATTCATTCATTCGTTGAGACAGGATCTCAGTCTTTTACCCAGGCTGGAGTGCCGTGGCAATCATAGTTCACTGCAGCCTCGTTATAACTTCTGGGCTCAAGCAATCCTTCCACCTCAGCCTCTGGAATAGCTGGGATGACTGGTGCATGCCACCATGCTGGGCCAATTTTTTATTTTTTATTTCATGTTATGTATTTATTTATTTTTATTATTTTTTATTTTGGGGGGTGGAGACAGGGTCTTGTTTTGTTGCACAGGCTGGTCTCAAACTCCTGATTTCAAGAGATCTTCTGCCTTAGCCTCCCAAAATTTTGGGAGTACAGCATGAGCCACTGTGCCCAGCCCCTAACACTCCTTTAAATAGCTCTTCTCTCCTCACCATCTTCTGTGTGACTTGCCTTAGTCTATCCCATGTCTTTCATGTCCTCCTTTTTGGTTCCCCTCCCCACAGTGTTGGGCTCCCCTTGGCTCACAGATAGATTGTGTGCCATCCTCACTGATAGGTAAATAGACATTTACAGTCAATATCGCAGTAGACAAAGCAGATATTATTTATCCATTTTAATGGTGGGAGGAGAACATGCTCAGAGTGCACCTAGGAGCTGATTAGTGGCAGAACTCAGGTCTGCTGGGCATTCCCCACAGCTCCTCTTTTATGACGGCTCCCTGACAAGAAAGAAAACTTTCTTGGGTAATGACATCTCCAAATTGTGTGGCCATTCCTATTCCCTCCAGAGATTTCTTCTTGGTTACCATTGTCCCAGAACTAAAAAGAGAAAAATATTCTTTGGATAGAACAACATCCTAGCTTCTAAGCTTTCTGCATCAAGACCCCATTTTCCCCATGATATCCTCTCAAGTTAATTAGGATGCACTAGCAGAAGTAGCTACAGAGTGACAGAACTTCAGGATACAAAGTCCTTGCAGTCATTGAGTATCATTAGTAAAAATGTAATGCTGCTCTGTCAGGAAGCCTGTGTATAAATCATTCAGATACATATCTCTGCCACTAAAGATTATGCTTCTCAGAGTTAAAAGTACTAAACAATGCCTTCCAAGGTTTATCTGCCACTGTTTTTCATGAACGCTCCAGGATCAAGAGCACACTTTCTGGCATATTGCTTTAAAATGCCTCCTTTCTAACTGTGCAGGTCAAATCTGCATTGTTATTTAGAAATACATGTTTCCCATATTTCAAAATTACTTGGTATCCACATTCACATTTACATTTACATTTTAATAGAAGATAATACTGGTTCCCATAATCCAAATCACTATGAGGCAGCTTTATCCCAGAGCCTCAAAGTCAGGTGAGGACAGGAAAGTAGAATGTTTAAAATTGGATTTGACCCAGAAAACCGAGGACATGTGGTTGACAGAGGGAGAATGTTAAAGTGACAAAGCAACTTGGTAAAAGGCTTGTCTTTGGACGCCATCCCCAAACTGTTCTCCATTAGTTTCTTTCCACTTTGCATGTCCTTAGGCATTTGGCCATTTGCCTGGATTCCTACTTAGCTCTCTACCGAGAGCAGCACCCAAGCTATGGGGCTCACCTACTATCTTCCCCATTTTTCACCTTTCCATTGACTTAGAGAAATCACCCATATTCCAAGAAAATGTCAGCTAATTTTTTTTTCTTTTTTCTTCTTCCTTTTTTTTTTTTCTTTTTTGAGACAGGATCTCACTCTGTCACCCAGGCTGGAGGGCAGTGGTACAAATCATAGCTCACTGCAGCTTCAAACTCCTGGGCTCAGGCAATCCCCCTACCTCCTACCTCAGCCTCCAAGTCACTGGGATTACAGGCATACGCCACCACTAATTTTCTTTAATTTTTATTTTTAGTCGCTTTGTTGCCCAGGCTGGTCTTGAACTCCTGAGCTCAAGTGATCCTCCCACCCTGACCTCCCAACAAACTGGGATTACAACTGTGAGCCACCACACCTGGCCAACTAAAATTTCTCTCTTTTTTTCCTCACTCCCTCCCTGCCTCCCTCCCTCCCTCCCTTCCTTACTTCCTTCCTTCCTTCCTTCCTTCCTTCCTTCTTCCCTCCCTCCCTCCCTTTTTTTTTTATTATACTTTAAGTTCTAGGGTACATGTGCACAACGTGCAGGTTTGTTACATATGTATACATGTGCTGTGTTGGTTTGCCGCACCCATTAACTCATCATTTACATTAGGTATTTCTCCTAATACTATCCCTCCCCCATCCCCTGACCCCACGAGAGGCCCCAGTGTGTGATGTTCCCCACCCTGTGTCCAAGTGTTCTCATTGTTCAATTCCCACCTATGAGTGAGAACATGCAATATTTGGTTTTCTGTCCTTGCGATAGTTTGCTCAGAATAATGGTTTCCAGCTTCATCCATGTCACTGCAAACCACATGAATTCATCCTTTTTTATGGCTGCATAGTATTCCATGGTGTATATGTGCCGCATTTTCTTAATCCAGTCTATCATTGATGGACATTTGGGTTGGTTCCAAGTCTTTGCTATTGTGAATAGTGCTGCAATAAACATACGTGTGCATGTGTCTTTATAGCAGCATGATTTATAATCCTTTGGGTATATACCCAGTAATGGGATGGCTGGGTCAAATGGTATTTCTAGTTCTAGATCCTTGAAGGAATTGCCACACTGTCTTTCACAATGGTTGAACTAATTTACACTCCCACCAACAGTGTAAAAGCGTTCCTATTTCTCCACATCCTCTCCAGCACCTGATGTTTCCTGACTTTTTAATGATCGCCATTCTAACTGTTGTGAGATAGTATCTCATTGTGGTTTTGATTTGCATTTCTCTGATGACCAGTGATGATGAGCATTTTTTCATGTGTCTGTTGGCTGCATAAATGTCTTCTTTTGAAAAGTATCTGTTCATATCCTTTGCCCACTTTTTGATGGGGTCGTTTGATTTTTTCTTGTAAATTTGTTTAAGTTCTTTGTAGATTCTGGATATTAGCCGTTTGTCAGATGGGTAGATTGCAAAAATTTTCTGCCATTCTGAAGGTTACCTGTTCACTCTGATGGTAGTTTCTTTTGCTGTGCAGAAGCCCTCTAGTGTAATTAGATCCCATTTGTCTATTTTGACTTTTGTTGTCATTGCTTTTGGTGTTTTAGACATGAAGTCCTTGCCCATGCCTATGTCCTGAATGGTATTGCCTAGGTTTTCTTCTAGGGATTTTATGGTTTTAGGTCTAACATTTAAGTCTTTAATGCATCTTGAATTAATTTTTGTATAAGGTGTAAGGAAAGGATCCAGTTTCAGCTTTCTACATAATGGCTAGCCAGTTTTCCCAGCACCATTTGTTAAATAGGGAATCCTTTCCCCATTTCTTGTTTTTGTCAGGTTTGTCAAAGATCAGATGGTTGTAGATATGCAGCATTATTTCTGAGGGCTCTGTTCTGTTCCATTGGTCTATATATCTGTTTTGGTACCAGTACCATGCTGTTTTGGTTACTGTAGCCTTGTAGTATAGTTTGAAGTCAGGTAGCGTGATGCCTCCAGCTTTGTTCTTTTTGCTTAGGATGTCTTGGTGATGCGGGCTCTTTTTTGGTTCCATATGAACTTTAAAGTAGTTTTTTCCAATTCTGTGAAGAAAGTCATTGGTAGCTTGATGGGGATGGCACTGAATCTATAAATTACCTTGGGCAGTATGGCCATTTTCATGATATTGATTCTTCCTGTCCATGAACATGGAGTCTTCTTCCATTTGCCTGTGTCCTCTTTTATTTCATTGAGCAGTGGTTTGTAGTTCTCCTTGAAGAGGTCCTTCACATCCCTTGTAAGTTGGATTCCTAGGTATTTTTTTCTCTTTGTGGTAATTGTGAATGGGAGCTCACTCATGATTTGGCTCTCTGTCTGTTATTGGTGTATAAGAATGCTTGTGATTTTGCATATTGATTTTGTATCCTGAGACTTTGCTGAAGTTGCTTATCAGCTGAAGGAGATTTTGGGCTGAGACAATGGGGTTTTCTAAATATACAATCATGTCATCTGCAAACAGAGACAATTTGACTTCCTGTTTTCCTAATTGAATACCCTTTATTTCTTTCTCTTGCCTGATTGCCCTCTGGCCAACTAAAATTTCATACCATGATGGATGCCATGTTGCCCATTAGGGGGTGAAACAGTGTTTCATATTGTTTTAAAGGACCCATAGAGATCTAAAGCTTTAGCTAAAGGTAATAAATGGTAGAATTTCAAGTACCTCAGCACACTATAGCATAAAGAATCTTTTGACAAGGACACTTTTGGAATTCACTTTTCCCTACTCTCCACTAAAAAGTCACAGTAGTAATTATTTACAAATTCCTCTACTTTCTCTACAGTGTTCCTTCCTAATATATGTTTCTATAATGACACCTACAATTTTATGTTGAATTTTTGTTTATATGCCTGTTCACGCCAGCACTGAAAAAGCTTCTTAAGGCAAAGACATGTTTTAATCATCCTTTGTTTCTAGTTCTTTGTAGCATGACTGGCATATTGAAAACCCAGCATAAGGGTTTGACATATAAGACTAAGCTTTACTCATTTTCTACAAACCACAGATTGTTAAGTGGATCACTAATTATACTTCTGAAAACACTGTTTAGAAGTCATTTATTTATTATTAGTATTAATTATTTCAGGCTAGGCTACAATAACAAATAGGCCCAAACACGTAATGGGTTCTGCAAAAGAGAAGTCTTGGCAGGTAGGGCTCTGCTTTATTAAATCTTCAAGGATCTTGTCTCACTGAACCTCTGCCATCTTCAGCATTTCAGCATGTAGCTTCCAAGGTCACTCTGAGGTCACTATCACAGACATAGAAAAGAAAAAAAATCATGGGTAGGAGTTCTGGGGGACTGGGTCTAGAAGTGGTGCACATCACTTCTGTTCACATTCCATTAGCTAGAACCCAATCACAAGACCACATCTAACTACAAGAAAGGCTGGGAAATGTAGTCTAGCTGTGTTCTCAGGAAGAAGAGCATGGACTTTTGGTAAACTACAGAGACTCTGGCAGTCTCTGCCAGAGTGGAATACTTAATAAATACATTCATTCTTTTTTTTTTTTTTTTTGAGACAGAGTCTCGCTCTGTCGCCCAGGCTGGACTGCAGTGGCGTGATCTCAGCTCACTGCAAGCTCCAACTCCCAGGTTCACGCCATTCTCCTGCCTCAGCCTCCCAAGTAGCTGGGACTACAGGCACCTGCCACTATGCCCAGCTAATTTTTTGTATTTTTAGTAGAGACGGAGTTTCACCGTGTTAGCCAGGATGGTCTTGATCTCCTGACCTCGTGATCCACCCGCCTCGTCATTCAGAAAGATGTGAAAGATGAATGAAAGTTAACTAAGTAAACGGGAGGGTGGCAAGAGGGCAGAATGTCAAGCAAAAGGAACTGTTTATGTGAAGCCTCTGAAAGTGTAGGTGGCGTGGCACAGTTAATGATATAAAGAAGGCTTTCCCCTTGTGGCTGTTGCGCAGAGGGAGAAAGAGGCATTTGATGAGGCAGAGGAATAAGTAGGAAATAGAACTTGAAGATTATTCTAAATGATCATAAGAATTTGGGCCTTTTAACTCAAGAGAGATAGGAGACCTACTTAAGGATTTTAAGATTTGGTTTTTTGATGTTTTGTTTTTTAGAGACAGGGTCTTGCTCTGTTGCCCAGGCTGGAGTGCAGTGCCACAATCATAGCTCACTGAAGACTCAAACTCTCGGGCTCAACTGATCTTCCTGCCTCAGCCTCCTGAGTCACTGGAACTACAGGCATGCACCACCATGCCTGGCTATTTTTTTGTTTTTTGTAGAGATAGAGTCTGGCTTCGTTGCCCAGACTGGTCTCAAAATCCTGGTTTCAAGCTATTCGCCCTCCTTGGCCTCCCAAAGTGCTGGGATTATAGGAGTGAGATACGATGCCTGTTATTTAAAAGGTGACTCTGTCAATTGTATTCTAAGAGTAAATTTCAGGAAACCAATTAAGAGGGTATTGGAGTAATCTATATGAGAGATTATTTGATCACATGGTGAAGACTACAAGGATGGAAACAAGCGAACTTATTGAGAGATTTTATGATAAATAAAATCAGAACTCAAAAGAAGTCAGTGATCAATGATCAGTGATAATGCCCAGTTTTCTGGCTTAAGCAACCCCTTGGATGCTAATATCATTTGTTGAAATCGAGTGAACCAGATTTAGAAGAAAGATCATAAATTCAGTTTTTGGCATTTGAGTCTAAAACGAGTGTGAGATATTCAATGACTAGTGGACAGTTGGATATAAAAGTCTGGGGCTTAGAGAAAATATCTAAACTAGAAATACAAACTGGAGAATCACTTCCATATTAGAACTAAAACCATATACTGGGATAAGATTAGTTTATGAAGAAAAGAAGTTAGTTATAACTACGCCCTGCAAAGGGAGACCAAGAGTGAGTGGCCAGGGAGGCAGAGAAACTAAAATCAGGAAAGCATTGTATTACAGAATCCAAGGAAAGAAACGGAGTCAATAAATTCTGCTGAAAGTTCGTGGAAATGAGACCTGCAAAATATTAATGGTTCGGTAATATGGATGTCATTTGAAATCTTAGTAGCAACCATTTTAATAAAATGATGGAGAGAGAAATCAATGGAACATGAAAAAATGGGGACAGTGATTGTAACCAATTTCTTCAAGAAATTTGGCTGTGCAAAGGAGCAGAGAGACATGGCACATGTAGAGAAGAGGATAGTTGAAATAGGAATTTTGTTATGATAATAGTGAACACTCACACAGTACATTTTGTGAGCCAGGAACTCTTCTAACTCCTTTTTTACATACTAACTGATGTAATTCTACTGACTCCGTCACTATTCTTCCATTTTAGAGATGAGAAAAGTGAGGCACAGAAGAGAAAGTACATTGCCTGAGGCTTAGTAGGTAATAAGAAGCAGACCTGGGAATTGAACCTGAGTAGCCTGACTATAGAGTCTATGTGGTTACAAAGTCACTGAGGAATCTTATAAGCATATTTTAATTTGAAGGAAAGATCTCAAATGTTATTTTTGTCTTTTGTCAGTAATAAAATATTTGGCACATACTCTCAATATTTCTGTCTATCTATAAATCATATATATATTGTGCTATACCAATATATGATGTGTTTTATAAAACATATAAATGAAACACAATTTTGAAAATATGGGATAAAAGTAAATATAAATAGAAGGTCTAATATTTTCTTCTCATACTCCAATGGATTACCTTATGAAATCTGCAATGAAGATAACTAAAGAAGAGAGGGAAAGGATAGAGAGAAAGAACTGAGTGCATTTACTGGTTTTGATTGCATGTGCAAATTTCCACAAACTCCGTGGCTTAAAACACCCATTTATTAGTTCAGTCCAGTAAAACAGAGAGAAAAACTAGACAGGTAGCTCTAATAAAGTAAAATCATGGAAATATATGATTTCCCAGCCAGAAGAACCTTCAGGACCATGTTATCCAGACCTGTTTTATAAAGACAAGGAAGGTGGATCCCAATGGTTAAGCAGTTGACCACATTTCACCTCCTTCAAATCCTTCTTATACATACCTTCCCTGAACTTCCTGTTTCAAATTGCTATCCTTATCCCCCACCTACTTTACATGTTTCCACAGCACATACCTCACCAAACATGCCTTTTATTTTACTGTTATTTTGTTGACTTTGCGTGTCTTACTGACCACTGTGCCCAAGTGCCTAGAACAGTGCCTGGCACAGAGGAGGTACCCAATAAATATCAGTTATACCAAAAAATAGTGAATGAATACCCATGGTGGTCCAGTGCTCTTTCCACCACTCTATACTGTACTTTACTGTCACTTTTTTTTGTTTTTGTTATTGAGACAGGGTCTCGCTCTGTCTCCCAGGCTAAAGTACAGTGGCACAATCTCTGCCCACTGCAACCTCCACCTCTTGGGCTCAAGTAATCCTCCCACCTCAGCCTCCTGAGTAGCTGGGGCTATAGGCACGCATCACCACACCTGGCTATTTTTTTGTATTTTTTTGTAGAGACAGGGTTTCACCAAGTTGCCCAGGCTGGTCTCAAACTCCTGGGCTCAAGCAGTCTGCCCGCTTCTGCCTTCCAAAGTGCTAGGATTACAGCCATGAGCCACCACACCCGGCCTACTGTCACTTTTAAGAAGCATTTTGATTTTCTATTTTCATCCTTATTTTGATCACATCAGAATATCCACTTTTCTGTGAATTATTATTTCTAATGGGACCACAAGTGTATCAGTTAATCAAAATATAAATTATGGACATCATGAGGAAATTTTGGATTTCTAAATCATAAAGTGGAAATCCATTTTCAATTAAATTACATGAATTTTACACTTACAGAAGAGTAACTTGGTTTAAGCTGTTCAAGGGGTATAGTACTGTGTACATGCATTCCTGTGCCTAGAACACTCATGCCCTCTTGTGGACAGGGTTCATCCTGACTTCCTGCGGAAACTTCCTTATCTCAGCCCAGGTAACCGCTCCTCCAGGACACCTGGCCTCCTCCTCCTCCCACAGACACCAGCTCTGGTTAAAAGGGGAAAACTAGAAGGCTTGTCTTAAAGCTACATTTGCATGGCCAGCACATTGGTTTTACAAAGAACATGCATTTGGGGTGGCTTGCAGAAATTTATAACGATTATTGAGGGAATAAATCTCTAAAGTCCCCCTCTCCTTAGTTCTGTTACTAGACCCTGGAAGGTTTCAATCTTCACCTCCTATAGCATTTGTGCCACTTCTGTGGTACAGTCAATGCATAATATTTTTACTCATCTAGGTATCCATAGAGCCTAGACTAGAACCTAGAAGAGTCTGTGGTGGAATTCAGTAATTATTTTTTAATAAGAAATGAACGAATATAAACCAATGAGTTATAGAGTATGCCTAAAGAATAAGCATCCAAAGATACACTCTCTTTCACCTGAACAATTTACTATACATTTGTAGACTAGGCCAGATTCAGTCTTTCTAGCCTGAACACATTACACAGCAACATTTCACACTGTGACCATCTGGTCCATTAGATGTAAATACCGATTTGGCAGATACTTCAGGAGTATGAGAGTAATGCAGGAATAAAATGAAGTTGAAAAATGCTACCACCCAAAAGATATATTTAAAGCCACATATTATCTTCTTAAAATTAAAAACCTAACATTGTCCTTCATATAAGTGAAGACTGTTTTAGTATTTTTACTAATGGGGACTATGCAAATGGTCTGAATTTTCATTTGAGAGATAATTGGGTCTCCATTTGTATGTCACCTCTAAACAAGACTCCCAACCTCAGAGAAAAACCATCTACTCATCAAAGAATCTGTTGCCAATTTAACACATAGAAAAATCTTCCTACAATTAACATAAATAGAATGTCCTTTTAAAATGTCACAGCATTAATTCAGGTACTTTTGAAAAACTCACTCAAGAGTACAGTGTTTCCATCAAATGTATGAACTTAGCCCCATTTGCAAAGGTCACTAAAATGAACCCATCTTTTTCCACATAAAACGATGTATGGGGCTACAGAGCCATTAAATAAATATTCATTTTAAATCAAGCTTTTTATTTATCCATTGGAGATGACCTCTGTTCTAATTATCTATAATGCTTTTCAAAAAGGAAAGGTATTTTTGTCGTTGTCTAGTAAATCATTAATTTGTGTCTATTCAATGGCTGCATTTTTTAAAAAATAATGAAATTATCAAGCTGCTCAGAACAAAGCTGCCTTCTGATTGTCAGCTGTATATTCTAAAAGAGCAGGTTAATTTCTCTGAATCTCACAGCTGGAACTTTTCTAACACTAACTGGCAGTTTCCACCTAGTGATCAAGGCAATTGACTAAAATAAATTACACATAAAGCTGAAATTCCTAATAGTAATAAGGCCCCTTCATGAGATAATCACACCAGCAAAAGCACTCATGTGTTGGCTGCAACCCTACAGGGTCTTGAAATTATCTTATAAAAACTATACCTCCAGAAATGGTTTTGTTTCTAGTTTCATGACAGGGCTAATATGACAGTATCCATAGCACTAGGTACAAAGGAGGAGCTCCAAAAAAAATTCATTACTTGACTGGATTAAACTGGAAACACTGTTGTTAAAGCACTAACATCAGTGCTATTTACAAAGCAGATGACTGGTGAGGACCTCATTTCAATACAGTCAACTGAAAATTATTTAGAAGCCTTTATTATGTGCCTGGAGCTAGGCATACAAAAATAGTATATAGTCCCTGCTCTTCTGGAGTTTAAGGTGAGTTGAGCTCACGTGTAAGAAATAAATAGGGAAAAAGTAATCTCGAGGCACCATTCTACCAGCTATAAAGCAATTGTTTGCAGAAATCCAAGTGGGCTAGAATAGTAACGAGGTTTGTTTGTTTGTTTGTTTGTTTTTTGAACATGGACTAGGGCTTAATGGTTAGGAGTAATTTGATTAGGCAGAAGGGAATAAAGGATTGCAGATGGATTTTCCAACTAAGCAAAAGTCTGGTAACTGGAAGGAATATAGCTCACAGAGAAATAGTGATTGCTGTAGCAAACTTCCCAATCTTTGTACCATCTTCATGACCAATGCATTTATTAACTGGGCTGTCAGGAGTGTTGATGGCTTATAGCTCATAACTGAGTTCCCCCTTCCTGGCATCACCCTCAGCTGAAAAGATGCTCACCCAAGACGTAGGAGCAGCCCACATCCAATGTTTGGGGGATTCAGGATGATAAAATCTCATCCTTGTTGCCCCATTTCCAAATATCTTTGAAGAACTCTCCCAGCTCCAGAGTTCCCCATAGAATTGACTGAGGTCTTGATGTAACTGTATCACAGCCCAACTTCTCAACCTGTGTAATCCTGATTCCCTCACTCCCAAAGAGGGGTTGATCTAAAGGACACACCCCTATAAACCTCATGTTGAAAATCTGCCTGAGTCTGCTTCCTCAGAAAACTCAACTTATGATAAATGAAGATGCTGAAAAGACCAACCTGACTTATTCAGTTGTAGGGAAGCTGCATGTTCTCATTCAGTAGGCATAGACACTATTCTAATGCTGGGAACACAGCAGTAAGAAAAACAAGTCTTTTCTCTTATGGATCTGATATTCTGGTGAGGAAAACCTAAATAGACATAATAGAATGTCAAGTAATGATGGGTACTAAGACAAAAAAGAAGCAGGGCAAGAGGAGAGGTAATGTTTGTGTTTAGGACTGCATTGGACTACATTAGATAGAGTGGCCACAGAAAAAGTCCCTAAAGAGGTAACATACAAGCAGAAAGCTGAATAAACTAATGAAACAATTCATACCAGTATCTAGGAGAATACTGCTGACAGATGGAACAGCAATGCAAAGACCCTCAGATACAAGTGTGTTTGGCATGTTTTGGGAAGAGGAAGTGAAATCTGGAGAATAGTGGTAGGATACTAAGGGAGCAGATCATATCAGGCCTTTTAGTATAAGGAACAGATGTTATTCTAAGTAAAAAGGGAAGATCTCAAAGGGCTTTGAGTAGGATTGTCCTATGATCAGATTTCCATTTTAAAAGGATCATGCTGCCTTTTATGTGAGAAGGAAACTAGAAAGGAGCAAGAAGAGATGCAAAGAGGCTATTATGAGGCTATTACAGAGGTCTAGGTCAGAAGTGACAATGACATGGACTTAAGGTTGCCACTGGTCATGGCTTGCCTGGGACTGAGGGGTTTCCCAGGATGCAGGACTTTTAGATCTTAAACCAGGAGGATCTTGAACAAATCAGGATGTTTGGTCACCCTACTTGGACTAGAGTAATAACCCTATGAATGAAGGCATGTGGTCAGGTTCAAAATGTATTCTAAGGGTTGAAGAAGCAGTGAAACAAGAGAAAATGGTTTAGACATTTAGGACAGAGGCAAAGTGTAAAACTTCTTGAAAGTCAGGAAGAGGAGTTCAGACCTTTCAAACATTCACTTGGCATTAGTATGTAGTATGCATTGAATTTTGAAGAGACTATAACTAAAGAGGTCTTTAATCAGACTACTTCAGAAAATATGACAGAAATGTCACTAGGGCTTAACCACAATGGAACTGATGGTAAAAATGGAGGTGGAGGTGATTGAAATGGTGGTGTTGATAGTAGCAGAGGTCATAGTGTAGGATGGTGAAGGTGGTAGTGATAGTGACAAGTATCATATAGAGATGGTGGTCATATTGACATGGATGTGGAAGTGGAAGGAAAGAAAGAAAGACAGATGAAAAAAGACAAAGAAAGGAAGAAAGGAAAGAAAAAGAAAGAAAAAAAGAAAAGAAAGAAAAAGGAAGAAAGAGAAAGAAAGAGAGAAAGAAAGAAAGAGAAAGAAAGAAAGAAGGAAAGAAAGAAAGAAAAAGAAAGAAAGAAAGAAAGAAAGAGAAAGAAAGGAGGGAGGGAGGGAAGGAAGGAAGGAAGGAAGGAAGGAAGGAAGGAAGGAAGGAAGGAAGGAAGGACAAACAGGAGGAAGGAAGGAAGGTAGGAAGGAAGAGGAAGGAAGGAAGAAAAGGGGAAGGAAGGAAAGAAGGGAGGAAGGGAAGGAAGGAAGGAAGGGGAAGGAAGGAAGGATGGAAGGAAGGATCTAACTTGAGAGACATTTACAAAATGAGAAATATCAGGACTTGTGGGTTAAATGAATAAAGGAAAACAAAGAGAAAGGAAATGGAGATGAGTTAGTGACCCTGACAGAAGGATGTTGGAAAGAATAGTTGAGGGGAGGGATTGGTATTGAACATTAATTTAGTTACAGATATAAAGTAAGAGTGGAATAACCAAGTGGATGGCCAGCTGGAATATTAGTTTCTATCATTCCAGACAGCAGTGTACTAGTAAAGAAAACTCATGATTTTGAGTTAAAAGAGTTTGCCCCAGTTCCTCTCTGAGACAGCTATGTAACCTACACCCTCTCAGTCTCAAAGTCTTTATATATAAAATGGACATAACAGTACCTAGTTCACAGGGCTATTCTAGAAAAAAGTAGACAAAATTGTCAAGGAGCAGCAAGGATCTGACTTGGGATCTTCTTTTTTCTTTGTAAATTTTCCAAGAACCCTTTTAGTCCCCATCAACATAATCCCACCAAAGAAAAACATTCTTTTTTAAATTTAGAAAACCTTGGTTTCTAGAACTTTAGTGATAAATAAAATATTTATATTAAATGTTTATAAATTACTATGCAGCCATCTTTCTTCCAAACTGGCATGCCAAAACTATGAAATTAGAGTTTGATGTAAAACTGTTCATATAAAACTATTGAGTTCTTCTAATTCCTCTATGTTGATGGACAAGAGATATAGTAAAAGCTTCACATGCTAGAACAAGACTCTAGGGACAGAAGTGCTTTTCTTCTCATCACAGAAGTTCAGTGAAAGACTTCACTGAGGAAATGAAAATATTGGTTTCCAAAAATTCGTACTGGCATGAGTCTTTAAATCTGATTCAGGGTAACAACACTGGCTTACTATATAAGCCACAAATACAAGTCTTGTTTTGACTGGGGCAGAATAGAACACACCTTGTGGGGATGACACAGAAGTCCAGATCGTCCTGCCGTGAGGGTCCTTCTTGCGGGCAGTATCAGGGCCTCCCCAGGATGCATATTCTTTTTTCTTTTTTTTCGAGACGGAGTCTCGCTCTGTCTCCCAGGCTGGAGTGCAGTGGCGCGATCTCGGCTCACTGCAAGCTCCGCCTCCCGGGTTCACACCATTCTCCTGCCTCAGCCTCCCGGTTAGCTGGGACTACAGGCGCCCGCCACCATGCCCGGCTAATTTTTTGTATTTTTAGTAGAGACGGGGTTTCACCGTGTTAGCCAGGATGGTCTCGATGTCCTGACCTCGTGATCCGCCCACCTCAGACTCCCAAAGTGCTGGGATTACAGGCGTGAGCCACCGCGCCCGGCCCTCAGGATGCATATTCTTGCTCTTGTTTCACATAAACTTCAAGTCCCTCATCCTCCCCAACATGTGAGAAACACATGACAATCATATTTGCAAATGTCCTAGATCAATTAATCTTGGATCAAACCACCAGGTAGTAAAAGAAAGCTGCCCTAATTTTCAAGCTTTTGGTAGACAATTATTAAAGCTGATTCTTAGGGCATTAGGGAAAGCATATACTTAAACCTCCAAAAATTTCACTAACAAGAAAATGGTTAGTATAAATTGGGTATTTTCCTTGCCTTTTTCTGGAAATGAGTTTTTCTCTATCTTGTTGATGCCCATAAAGGACACAAATTTCAGGAAAATCAAGGACTAGCTTTCAAATATCTTGGAGATCCAGAAGTAATAAAATGTTAAAACTTTTTGAAAAGTAACTTCAGTTAATTAATATAAACTACACATTCAATTTGGCATATCAATTACAATAATTTTATGAGCAAATGAAATTTTACATGTTAAAGTTCTTAAACTAATGAAGCAAGTGTAGATCTGTAAAGGGTGCTTTAAAAAAAGCACTTTTCCATATTTTTCTTTCTCCCAAAATGCCCATATTTTTCTCTTAAACACTCATTCTTCTCCCATCCCATAACTTTAAAATTACAAGTAACATCACAGATTTCTCCTGCTTCCGAGCATGCTTTTTCAAACTGTACAAATACTCTCTTCTGAAGATAAATATTATGTAAAATCTTTTAAACCTCCTATGTGTCATAAGATTGAGGAATAAAAAGGTATTGGAAGAAGACATTTGTGACATTTCTTTGTTCAACACAATTGCAATGCCGCTAAATTAATCGTGGAATTAGATTATGGCCCATAAAGGGAGATGTTATTTAAGAGAGAGCAGTCATGTCTGAAATTCCTGATTAGAACAGTTAGAGTAACCTGATCCTGCAACACAATCAGTTCCCCAAGGAGGCTATTGTGGAAAATAGACAGAATTCTGCGAAAAAAAAAAAAAAAAAAAAAGAGCCCTCCTCCTAACGAGCATTTTGAACAGCAATTTTGTTCATTTACATTTCTCTTGTCCCATAAAGTTCAGATAAATTTGTCCATATTTTATATTAATTTCCATGATATTGTCTCCCATTCATTATTTTCAGATACTCTGAAGAGTAATTTATTCCACTAGCCTCTCCTGTTGTATAAATTAATTCCTAGGAGTGAGTAGGCACATCAGGTGAATTCAGCACATTAGAAGTAACTCTTTATTATTTATATTAGTGGAAGGGGGTTATGACCTAGATAATTCAGAACAGGTATTTTCTAAAGTTTCCACTTATTTAAGTTTTGAAACTGTGTGGAAAGTGATAATTTAATGATGGATCCTGTCTTCAAGGAGTTTACAATCATGTGGGAGAATTAAGACATATACACACTGAGACAAAAACAGAGTTCTTGGTAACATAGAGATGTATGGTAAAATGCTATGGGGACTCAAGAAATGAAAGACTTGGAGCCATAAACATATTTGGTGATGTTTCCAGTACAGACATTACTTTAGCAGAAAGAGGCACTATTTCTCCCTCACACATTGAATGTATTACCTCTCAATTATAGAAAAATTACAATCTTTCTCTTTTTAAAAATGGATATAATGAATACACCCCCCCCCAAAAAAAACGGGGGGGAATTACATTTTCTTACCTGTTAAATTACATCTAGGCACCTATTTCCACACTGGAGACTCTGGCTGACTTAACACATATGTCAAGTTATAGATAAAGACACATATAGTCATAATAAGGGTATTACTTGAAAGTGCCTTAGTATATGGCTTTCTGTAGCTCATTCCTATGTTAAAAGTCTATCTGCAGAAGTCTGACATAACTGTTGCCTTCTATAGAATCAGAATTCACATTTTATTGTGGGAAACACTAAAATAAGTCTTGATTTGCCATATAGCTAATTCTGCATGTCAGAAAGCACTCTAGAGCCTCCAGTATCTGAGGGGCATACAACAAACTCTCTCTCTTGCACTCTCTCTATCTCTATCTCATGCTTATAAATATGAATGCAAATTCTACTTATGTTGAACAATAATTTGGTTCTTAATTATTCACCCTAGAAAATAAAACACTTAAGGCAGGAGAATCAGTAGGAGTCTTTTCTGAAAAAAAAGTAAAATTCTCTATACCATCATCATTGTAAACACTTGATCAGTTGTTCAAAAATGCCTGAGTACAGGACTGTTCAATGTTCTTTGGGCCTAAAGTATGGTATCAGTGAAATAACATGAGAAGTTATGAGATGCATTTGCATTGTGTTACTATGGGTTTCAATTTTCTAGCCTGCTGCTCAGATTTTTAGAATTAGGAATAAAAGTTAGACCTCACTTAAGATGAGTAATACTAAAAGTGCAAAACCTTATACTTTGTTACATTTCAGCTATCAGGAATTCAGAATTTCTCATCAATAAATAGAATTTAATGACACACAAATGCAAGTCCTTCTCCCAAAAACCTGAATATAGAGTATTAGAGGTAATCCTATTTGAAATGTAAAAGGACAAAAATTTAGGTCGATTGATTCAACTAAAGTGTTAGGCTTATTTCAAAGCTGTTTAATAAAAACATGAAAATTTTGCCAAGAGTTTTGCAGTGCTATTCAGAGCACAAAGTCTCTTTAAAAAGTCATGTTGTTCTCATTTCCTGCACCATTGAATTATAGACATATTTTGATGAACATTAAAGTATAGATGATCTTTGTTAAAAACTGAAATAGATGGTCTTAAAAAAAAAAAGCTGTTATCACTCTTGCTTGATACCTTAGTCAATGAAAGGCCACTGTGTAAATGCCAATGGGCCTAAAATTTTCAAATTCTAATCAACATAATCCTCCTCTTGAAGAATTTACAATATATATGTTAAAACTCTATTTACTTGTATTTGAAAAATTGCTAATACTTTCTTATTGGTTTTCTTAGCAAGAGAAATTGGGTGATATCTGCTTCTCCCTTCGCTACGTACCTACTGCTGGTAAGCTGACTGTTGTCATTCTGGAGGCAAAGAACCTGAAGAAGATGGATGTGGGTGGCTTATCTGGTAAGCCTGCAGTGTTTATTGATTTTTTTCAAATGCTGTTTCATCGTGGATACCAAATGCATGGCGCACATGCTGCGACTCCCCACTCCTTAATTGATCACAGTTCTCTTTCCTATGGAGCCTAGAAGCAGTCTCAGAATTCATCCCAACACAGTGCCCCAGGAAGCCACTCTCAATTTATAGGAATTGGCATAGAAGATGAAATCTATTTTCCTTCTTTGGAGCCAAAGTATCAATTGTCTTTTTAACGGCATTGAAAGCTGAAAATGTTTGCTTCTTTTCTGAAAGAGAGTGTTTATGACAGATTATAATTTTGTTGAGCTTAGAGGGGGTTTTTGGTCAGAATTCACCCACAATATAAAAAACAATGTTTTCCATGAGACTTATTTATTAGGTATTTGATAGCCTAACATAGTTCCTATGATACCATTTATTAAAGACACAGCATTTCAATACATATGCATAATGAAATCTCTGTTCAGAGTGAACCCCTATGGTAATGCATTTAATTCCACAGCTGACATTGAGGATGGGAGAGATGTGGGGATTGAAATTTCCATACAACCCAACCTTAGTAAAACATGGTGAATAAAGTATACCCTGGCTCAAAAGCAAAGTCAACTCAAGGACTTGTCACTTCCACGGTTGAACATAATTTTTCTTCTTCTGCATATGATTAAATCAATTATATTTTTAATTTTCCGCTAAATCATTAAAGTGTGAGGAATTTTCTTGATATGCCACAAGGTCATCATAAATTGACTGCAGTTGTCATTGTTTGTGGCTATGGAATTACAACCAACATTACTGGTTATTCAATGCTTTCTTTAATAAAAATATTGCAAACTTCAAAAGGTCATCCTAAGGCAGCATGGTGATTTTTTATTCTAAAGCATAACAGCTAAAAAGTGCTACAGCTGAGCTTCCCCTCACTTACCCACTAATTTGTCGACCAAATTCTCCTGGTACCTGAGTGTATTTCTCTTTATAAATAAGTCACCTGGGGAAGCTGTACTAATTCTTTCATGTCATTAAGACCCTATTTAATAACTTGCTGTTTTTATTGTGCCTAGCAGTGTAACACAGCAAATTTAAAGCAAAGAGCACAGTGTTCTCTAGAAGTATATTTAATGTGACTATAAGTGAAAAACATGCAGAGAAATTTTTAACTACAATAACAGTTCCCTCCTAGATTATTACTTAGTTTCCTAAGGTAACTTCAGACACCTTTAACATTTTCCTGTCCTTTGGTTCAACAGCCAACTATCATGACATGATTTCTTTGTATCCTCTCTCTTATGCTTTGTCCCAAATATCCATGCCAACCATCCCCTCATAACCTATGTCTAGTACTCTGCTAGTCTTCCTAAGTCATCCTATCTGCTTCAGCAGATAGGATTTGTCCTGGCTTCTTCCAGGGTCTCAGAAATGAGTTCCCATCATCATAGAGAGATATTTCAACCACAAGTTGTTCATCCCAGTTTGCTCTCTGTTTCCACTAGGACTTCTCCGCCGTCTATCCCTTCTCGTTCAGTGGCTTCAGAGAGGCTGGCTGCAGGCATTTTTGAAACTTGGCTAAGGGAAGTTAGGTCTAGCAGGTTATTTTTATGGGGCTTACAGTCATATAATGTATAGTGAGGTTATTGCTAGCTATCCCAAAGAAGGAAGGGTACCTGCAATGCACTGACTAACTCAGCATTGTGAAATGAATAAGGAAAGGCCAAAGGTCATACCTAATTTAGTATTCATAACTTTATATTCTTTTTTTCTGAAGAGAACCAGCAAAACCGTATTAGCTTCAGGATCCTCACAACCTGGGTTCGCCCCTACATTTGAATTACCTGGAAGAAGTTTAATTATTAAGTAAGAATATTTAAAGAGTAATTATCCTGAAAAGCCCTAATTTTAAGGGCTTCTCACTGCCTGTGGAATTAAGCCATAACCACTCTAATCACTTGAGTCTACGTAATGTGGATATGTCCAGCCTATGTCATGCCATATCTCATTTTCACCAAATTGACCAGCACACTCTTCTGCAAACAAACTATACAACTTTCTGCCTCTATTACTTGCTTAGGTCGTTTCCTTCACCTGGAATTCTCTTCCTTCCAACAATGTCTAGCCAATTCCTACCCATTCTTTAGGCCCAGCTTAAGTATTATCTCCTCCATTCATTCAATAAACATATATTGTGTCCCTACTTTAAGTCAACATTGTTCTGAGCACTAGGTTTACATTAGTGGATAAAACAGTGCAAAAGACCCTCCCCTCCTGCAGCTTGCGTTCTAATGTAGGGAAACAGAAAAGAAGCCAACAGATAGCAAAAGCATGAGTCTACCAAGAGGTAACAGGTGTTACGGAGCGGTAAAGCAGGAAGTAGGATAAGGAATATTGGGGATTCATCTTAGATGGGGTTCAGAGAAGACCTCATGAGTAGTTGGCATTTCAGCAACAACCTGGAAGAAGTGAAGAATTGAGCCATGGGGCATCTGGGAGAGAGAGCAGCCACGGGCGTCTGGGAGAGAGAACAGCCACGGGGCGTCTGAGAGAGAGAACAGCCACGGGGCGTCTGGGAGAGAGAACAGCCACGGGGCGTCTGGGAGAGAGAAGAGCCACGGGGCATCTGGGAGAGAGAACAGATACCTCATGGCTCACTTCTTCACTTCTTCCAGGTTGTTGCTGAAATGCCATCTACTCATGAGGTCTTAAGACCTCATGGTTTTAAGATCCATCCCAGTAGAACAAATCTTTGCCTTTTTTTAAATGCCACTAGCCATTTGTTTACACCCCTCAAACATCATGCTTCTCTCTCACTAGACTGTGTTCTGTATTTATCCCTCCCACAATGCTCTCAGTGATGGGTAGCACTAAGCATAGCTGCTGAATGAATAATGAATTATTTACAAAGGAGCTATGGCCTGAAAAAACAAGTCTTGAATTTCAAATGTGTCTAACCCACTTACCATTAAAATAACTTTAAGCACTTTTGGATGGTCTGTCTCAAAGTAAGTTGACCTATGTACAAGGAGACCAAAATTATATAATAAGATCATTCCAGGTAATTCAAATGCCAAAGTACATTTGCTGGAAATGACTAGTTAATTGGAACCAAAGTGGGTTGTTTTGCCAGAGTTTAAACTCCATCTGCCACTAACTAGCAATTTGACATTGCACAAGTTATTTATTTAACTCTTCTAAGCCTCAGCTGCATTATCTATAAAGTGGGAATAATGAGAGGACTTTGTTGATGATGCTATGAGAAATAAATGAAAGCACAGGGCCTGGCACAACTAAGTGCTCACTAAATACTATTGTAGTCATTTCTATTAGTAATTTTATCAAATCTTGGGCTAAATATGCAACATGGGAAAGCAACCAATGGATGATTTAACCAATTACTTGCTTCAATGGGGAAAAAAAGTTTATCTTATTGTTTGATGGAATTAGCTGATTAATTCAGGCAAACGTATCAGTAGGCCCACATTTTGCATAGACACTATAGTGAATTAAGATAATTAACAAAACATTTGAGAAAATAAAACATGAAAACATATGTAAAATAATTTTATTATTGCTCTCCAACAAGGTTATTTCCTTCCTGCAGTATTCATTCAAAATGCATTGCACAAAGATTTTGCCTCTATTGTATATCCACATGCAAAAAATGCAAATCTCAGCCCTTCATACTTTACAGTGACAAGCTTAATTGGACTATGCACATCTCTACAGTAGATCCTTGCACTTGCATTCTTAATATCCCAACTTTCAAATGCTTGTGAGCAACAGTGAGGATTTCTGAATTTAACTGCAGTCATGTGTTGATTAACAACAGACATACATTTTGAGAAATGTATCATTAGGTTATTTGATCATTGCACAAACATCATAAACACAAACCTAGATGGTGCAGCCTGCTACACACCTAAGCTATGTGGTATGGCTTATTGCTCCTAGGCTACCAATCTATACAACATGTTACCATACTAAATACTGTAGGTAATTGTATTTGTGTATCTAAACATAGAGAAGGTACAACAAAAATACAGTATTATAATCTTATGGGACCACCATTCTATAGGCAGTCCATCCTTGACTGAAATGTAGTTACACAGGGCATGACTGTATTTGTATTGAGATCTTGAATCTTGCAGGCTGCAAGACTGTTCTTCAGGAGCAAGTTGGTGCTGTAGAATATGTGTAGGACTTTTTGCCTTATACGTGGAGACAATCAAGACTTCTGCCTAGTAAACATGTCTCAATAGCTTCGTTGCCTTTTACACATCTCTGTGTGGAGTAAATCTTCCTTCAAATAAGAAATGTTTTCTATTTGGGAAAATTGGGGAAGAGAATAAAGAGGTCACAGTAAAGGCATTGGAAACATTGAGGCTTCCCAAAGGTATGAGGCTGTGTGTCTCATAGTTTTGAGCTAAAGTATATAACTTTTATTCTTAAATTTGTACCTGTGTAAACTCCTAAGTCAGAGACTAATCAGATACTTTGCTTCTTGTCCCTATTTGTGTCACAGCAATCACTTTCCTCAAGTTTGGTGTTTTGTTTTGTTTTTTGTCATCTCAGAAATTTGACACTTCTGAGTACAGCTTTAATGAGGAATGTCAACACTAAGTTTAGTTTAGGCTTTCTGTTGTAAATTAAATGAAATTCTGAAAGTTTTCTATTTAAGGACATGGCTGTTTAAAGAAGGAAACACTAAACTTTAAAATCAGCAAAAATTGAAGTGATTATAGCTTTTAAATTTTGATCTATTCCGTAGAAATTCTGTTTTTCTACTTCAATCTGAGAATTATTTTTAACTGTTAAAAAGTCACATTATCAGTTACAGAACACTTTCTAATTTAGAAATATTTTTTAACTTGGTTTTCTCATGTGGTTCTTATGATAGCCCTGTGAGATACTTTCTGAAGATAACATTCTGATTTTACCAGTGAGAAAATTGAAGCTTAGAGACATTAGACAATGTCCATAAACTATCTTCCTACATGTGGCATATAGATGGGGGTGTTCAATACTTGCAATTGCTCTTATCACTGCTGACATTTGATCTCGGCTGATCTGAGGGTAGGACTGAAGTTCAGATCCCCCCAGTTCTCAATGCAGAGGACTTTCCAATATAGCATTCAGCCTTGCCCACACCCCTACCTTCAAGATGGGAGAGCGAGGATTCCTCAGCTCTAACCTGCGTGAGGTGCTTCCCCTGCCCAAAGCCAAAACATCAAGATGAGATCGTCACAGTAGGGAAGACTAGAAATGGAGTCTTCATGGATTGTTGGAGATGGAGGGATTCTTGGAGACTGGGGAAAATGTTCGTAAGTGTAAACCCTTAAGGATACTCCTAGTCAAATAGCTCCAGGGTGCCCCCTTTCTTGCCTTCTCAGAACCACAAATTGATTTTCTTGCTTCACTTGTGGTTTCTGGCAGATTCCTCTTCTTGCCGGGCCCAGTATGAAACAGAATGTGATCTCACAGACCTGTTCTACTTCTCTCATTCCCTGAAGCTAGCACGTAATTCTTCTGAGACTTTTTTCTGTATTTGTACTGCTAGTAGCCATTGCAAATCAACAAGGGTAAAAAGTGTGCAGTCCTGCTCGTTTGATGTGGTTTGCATTCACCTAAATTGGGGGAGTAGGGAACATAACAAAAGTATGTCAAGCATGGGGGCAAGCTGGAAACCCATATGGTAAAGGGCTGAAATCACATGTAGCTATTCCAGCAGCCTCCTGAACATCAAGGAGCTAGGGAGGTGGCTAGGAGGTGGGATCAGGTCAACAATGGTTGCAAAGTGTTCTCCTTCATCACTTTTCTGTCCCTTTCACTCTCTGTTCTATGACCCATCCCTAGTCCTCTTCCTGGTCATCCCTAGTCCTGCCTTGTCACTATGAAATGAAACCTGTACTGTGAAAAGGAACATTTGGGGCTGTAGGAGAGTTCCTCCAAAACATCTCTAAGTCTCCAAAAGAAAAGGGAAATGAAATGTTTGAAAGTGGCAGCAATTACTTGAGGGAAATGATAGAGAGGGAACAGGGGATTCATGGTGATGAAGGAGTCACCATCACTATATGTCACACTGCCAGTGTGTGGATTAGCTACTGTGACCTAGGCGAGCAAAATTTACCCTGTCCCTCTCCCTCCACCCACACACACTCTGTTTTCTGGAAGATGCCATTTTTTAAATGTTACTTATGGGTTTGTCTTTTCTCTAGCTCCTTTTCTACTGTCCTAGAAATGTAATTTAGGAAATGCAGCCAGATTTAAATATTTGAGATCATTTAGGAAAGAGCAACTCACCCAACCTCAGGTAACTACTAGATTCCAAGGAGAAACCACGAACGAGCAGAGGTAGGCCATTCTCTCAGGCGATATTTATCAACATGTGATATTTTGCATAACCCCATCAAAATCACCTAGGGTACTTATTAAAAACTAAGATTTCAAGGACTAATTCAAACCGAGCTGTGACTGAGTATCTAGGGGTGGGAACCTGGAAATTGCCTTTTAAACAGGTCCTCCCCGTCCACACACACATACCCATGTTATTTTTATGCATCTTAAATTTGAAAACTACACTTCAGAGGCTTAAAATGCTATGTCATAATTTTAACTGAGGCCTAGGTCAGCCAAGTTCCAAGTTAGAATTTTTTTTTTTTTTTTTTTTGGTCAGTAACGTAGAATACGTCTTTTGCTTTATATAATGGAATTTCCTCAAATAAGAAGTTCTATTTCTTTCATCAGTCCAGTATCCTCTTCCCTGAAAAATACCTGGCCCACATGTCTAAATTATTATCTTTTTTTCTTGAGTCTCCTCCACTGAAAGAGGAAATAAAAGCAATAGATGTTTCCTTTGTACATTCTGAAGTTGTTTCTAATACCCTTGACTACCACCCTTATCTGTCCTTCCACTGGTGCTGAAAGCACAACAAAGAAAAACACTCCAAATTCAATTGATTTGAACTAAAAGCCACTAGTCTGGGAGCCGGGCCAATAAATAAAATGGCAAAAACTTATTTGAACCAATTAGATAGGGATATGCAAATTAATTGGCCATGATATCAGGGTCAAGCAATAATATGCAAATAAACTGGCATCTTATTGAGCTAATGGGACAGGAATATGCATAATAAGTTGGCTGTGATGTCAGAAGCTTCATCATAATTTTAGGCATGAATGTTACAATATAATATCAATTCTGGGATACTTCGAAATGCTTAATTACAATATTGATAAAATAATCTGAATTCCTAAAACATGAACAGATTGGTCTAAAAAACAAATGACAAGTCTTGAAACTGGATCATTCTAGAAAATGCATAATTAGAAAGGATTATAGCCAAGACCGGTACAAGTTGGGACCCAGGCACAATTATCCACAGAATGGATAGAAATGCTATGCCTGAAGGACTAAAAGTTTTAGAGAAATGAGCAGATGTGAAATCAAGAGAAATAAGTGATAGGCTGTAATGTATTTGTTCAGAAGAGTTAGCCCAAAAACTCCTAAGTAGATTCTTTAGCCAGCAGGTATATATCCAATCAGTCAACAAATATCATGTGAAAACTCCTCTGTGCCAGGCACCGTGCCAATCCTTGGGAATATGAGTAAAAACAGCAGACACTTGCATAGCAGAATGTGAGCCAGACACTGTTCTAAATGCTTTACATATGGCTAACTGATTTAATCCCCATTACAACCCTATGAGGTAGATACTATTTTTAATGTGATTTTATTGATGATGGAACTGAAGGACAGAGCGGTACATAACTTACCCAAGGTCACAGGATTACTATTTGACAGAGCTAGGATGTCATCCCAAGCAGACTGTCTTCAGACTCCAGTGAATAAAACCTGATGTCTAGGTCCTTATCATTGCTCAGCAGGTTCAACCTGGAGAACAGGTGGATAACTACATGCCGCAGTTTGAAAGATGTCCAAAAGTGACCTGATTCCAAATATCCTCTATACTCAAGCTAAAATTCTATCGTGGAACTCACTAACATAAATCAGTTGGTTGACTGTTTAATTAGTTCTTCAGCTACTTAGACAGCAAAGGTGAGATCAACAAGTCCATAACACCAGACGTTGAATAGTTATAGATGATTTTTATGCTGGAAAGGACTGTATCAGTTTCTCCCTAATGTACAGATTGGTATGTTATTTTAGTGACTTATTCTTCATACACAAAAGAGGATGAGACACAAAACAGTGACATTTCAGCTGTATCTGTGGTACAGAGGAGAGGCTGCTGAACATGGTGGAAGAGAGTCCAAGTTTAAGGGATTTGAGTGCCTTTTAGAGATTAAAGAAAAATTTTACCTACAACTAAATTTTAGCAAGGGCTAATTCTGTAAACGAGTATGTGATATTATTGGGAGAGGGGCAGTATGATGTAGGAGTACAAAAGCTTACTACCCCTGTAAATTGTTATGGGACTCTTTGGGTCAAAATTACATATATAAATACTAAAATTAAAGAAATTTGAATTGCAATAGACAACTTACCAGGAAAACACATGTCAGCTAGATAATTTTAACGAGAAATCTACAGATGAAGAAGTAGAAACAGGGAGTTCCAAAGAGGTCTGTTCTAAGGCACTTTCACCAGTCACCTTAAAACTCATAATTCTGAAGGTAAGATAAACGTTTCCAGCCATTGAAATGCAAAGATCAGTGGGTAAATTCAAAAAATCTAGCTAAGCTGAGTAAGCCAAAAAATGTGGTAGATGTGCTTCATTTGGGTCAAGCTAAAAAATAATACACTAAAAGGAAAACGTGACCCAATTTAGAGTATAGAGTAATAGGATCAATTATAAATCAAGAAAAATGTCACATAGAACCATCCACTGAAGACATTCACCAAGTGAACGTGTCTTTTTTGCTACCCCAAAAAAGGCTTGATGTTGTCACAGAAGATTTTATAAATAAAAGGGAGGGAAAATCTCCTACCTTTGTCCAAGTCCAGAGCTCATTCATGTGTACAACACACAGAGTTTTGGTTGTTCACCTCAGGAAAGACAGTGGTATTAGATGACTATCTGCTGGAGGAAAGCAGCTACAATAGAGGGATGAAGGGGCCGTGTGTGAGGACAGGCTAGGAACAGCGGGACTTTGTGGTCTGGAAAAGGAAGGCTGAACAAGGATATGATGAAAGTCTGAAAATCATGAAAGGTAGAGCTAGAGTAATACCTACCTATTTATCACATCCCACAATACTAGAATCAGGAAGTCACCTTGATGTTTGAAAGAGAATAGATAAAAGGGACAGCTATTCAGGATGATCTCAAAGGCACCTTTCTACTCAAAAATTCTTTGTCAAATTTTCTTTACTACTTTACATTTGGGTTGTAAATACGTGTTGCTCTAGGAAATGGAACAGATTGAAATATAAGACTGAGATAAGTGTAGGTCTGTTTTGTGTTATAGGCTTACAAGGAGACATCTCTAAACCTTTGTGTTGTCTTGTAGGAACCCCTCATGCCTTTCCATGGGTAACCATAAATAGCTCACAGCTGCATATCTCACTAATCCAACCCAGAATGCTTACATTTGCATCCTTCAGTTGGCCACTTCTATTCCCTTCTCTTCATTCAGTATACAGAAAAAAAAATGAGGGTCAGAATTTCTAATAGGTAATTGCACTGGGAGGAATAGAGTCCCCACAAATTCCTATTTTTAAAAATCATATTTAGTGGGTTCTTTCAGGAGATATTTGGGAGTTTCTAATGAAACTATTAAAAACATGTAGCAAAAGTCGGTGCTATTTTCCCCTTCCTTTTACAAAGGTATAAGATTCCTGTTAGTAAAGCATATAATAGGTGACAAAAGCATGCAAAGTTTTGAGTCTCAAACACTACAATAATGCTCAGAAATGGAAACATCAAAGACAGTCTTTTAAAAACAACTGTACTGGCCAGGTGCAGTGGCTCACACCTGTAATCCCAGTACTTTGGCAGGCCAAGGTGGGAGGATCGCTTAAGCCCAGGAGTTTGAGATCAGCCTGAGCTGCATAGTGGGACCCCCATCTCTACACAAAAATTAAAAAAAAAAAAAAAAACTAGCCGGGAATGGTAGCCCACACCTGTGGTCCCAGCTACATGGGAAGCTGAGGTGAGAAGATCTCTCAAGCCCAGGAGGTCAAGGCTGCAGTGAGCTGTGATTGTGCCACTGCACTCCAGCCTGAGTGACAAAGCGTGTCCCTGTCTCAAAAAAAAAAAAAAAATTGTACTTTACTATAATCACCTCTGCTTCCAAAAGTATATACTGTTTCTACTTGGTTCCTTAATCCCTTATTCTTAATCTCAGTTATAAAAATATCATTCTTGTTCCCTTTTCACCATAGTCTTGCCACCTGCTGCACCATGAGCTACTTTGAGAGCAGGGATTGTGTCTACTTATGTCTGTGTTCTCAGAGCCCCCAGCATATATGCTGAAGAAACAGACCTTAATATACCCTGCCTAAACAATCAGTTATGAATTTTTAAATTCCACTAATCTAACTGATTATTTTGTCTTCATCTTCCAAATGATCTGACTTAATTTCATCACTTAATGCAATTATTTTGGCATCATATAGTAGTAATCCTATTATAATAGAAATAGCGGCTCATAAATAAAAACCAGACAATGGAATTCTTAAAATCAATTGGTTATTTCAGCCATCATTTTCAGAAGATTTTACTTCCTTCCTTCATTTCCCCCCTCCCCACCCCCTTTAGTGGTTAAACAAAAGAAAAACAGACTATCTCCAAGAGATAAAAGAAGAGAGTGACACAGAAATGCACACATTACTGTAGTTATACCTCAATGACAGTCATAAAGGCATTTTCAAGGGAAAAAGTAAAGACAGAGAATGATCCCTTGGTCACCTTTTGCCCAGCATGAACAGATAAGGCAATGATTCAGCATCTTACTTGTCCACTGTTTTAAAGACTAACTAACTCCTTATCAAAGGAAGCCAAAAGACCATACCAGCTGACAGCCTTTTTAAATTACTAATGGCCTAAATTTTGTGGTACATCATTTTTAGTGAAAACTGGAAAACTAGGAGGCTTCCTATAATTTTTCTTTCAGAAATAAATGATTTTATTTAACTTAAAAAAAGAATTAAGCGCATTTATTTTATATCCTCAGAACCACTGAAACTGCTTTTAGCCAAAACTAAAGCAACATGATTAAGAAATTAATAGATTTCAAACTACTGATTTCAGTCAACAATATGACAGTGTAATTAACTAATAAAGTGTCCCGTTAATTTAAAAAAAAGAGCCGAATGCACATTTCGTGATAGTGCACTTGCAGAATTACTGCATATACTACATATACATATGAAACTGCAAGATTACTCAGTAATGTACTGACGCAGCTGTCATTTTTAGAGAATATTATGAACTTTCATATCCTTATTAAGGAAACAAATGCTTTCACAAATAGCCCTGTGTTTAAATATTTATCTGGAATTTTAGTTTTAAAATTATAGGAAAGCTCAAGAAATAAAGTTAATGCACAACCCCACCACTTCTTTTCATATATAAGTAAAACAGTAACTCAAATCAGCCCCCTCTAATCCTTTCCCATTCCTCAGAGTTAATTGACTCAAGGAAATAATTTGGAATTTCATATCCTTCCAGATTTTCTTTCTGCTTATATCAATTCTATACATATATATACAAATATATATACATTTTACAAAATGGGATTTTAAACACATTATTCTGTAATTATTTTTTACCTACCAATATATAATGGAGATCCTTTGGGCCAACATATAGATCTGCCATATCTAGTGGTTGCATAGCATCCCTTTCTTCGAATGTATCATGGTATATTTAGTAATTCTCTTATAAATGTAACTATGAGAAAAACTATATAAATTCACCGAAAGACTTCAAATGAGACCTAAATAAATAGAAAAATAACATGCTCTTGGATAGGGAACAATATAGTAAAGATGTCATGCTTCCCAAATAAATGCCATAAATGAATTTGAAAGATGAGTAACACACTAAAAGAAAGCTTTGCCTCACATAAACAGATCAAGTATTAATATCCCTATAATACAAAGAGTTTCTACATATCAATGAGAAAGAAAAGCAATAGGAGAAAGTCTCTATTTTATTAATGTTCCTAAAATTTACCTGCTGCTGCTTCTACTACTGGCTGCTGTTGCTGAGAAGTAAAATGTTACATTTATACAATGTCATTATGCATCTAAATAAGAAAGGATTTTAAAGTAAGATGCAATTACCCTAAGTTCAAAACCTAAAAATGTGTTGCTTAAAAAGACAGCCTAGACTGATTGCAAAGAGTACCAGGAAAAAAAAAAAAAAAAAAAAAAAGCAGGTCATTAGCTTGTAGATTTTCAAATTTTCATCAACTATATTGGCAGGAGTCTGAATCCATTAAAACACTCAATCCAGCAGCATTATTATGATAACAACTTGAAAAGATATGTGACAGTCACTAAAAGTCAAAGTAAAAATACATACCGCTATGAAAGTCATTTTGAAGGGAAGTTCCCAATTTCTAGACTTTATAAAAACAATTAAGCATCTGAAAGCTACTTTTACTAAAAGTTGCCAATTCAATTTGTGTATCTAGAAAACACTCCTGCATTTTACAGCACTGTCTTTAATGTAGTGAAAATATTGCAAATGAAACTAGCCTAAAGGGCAATAATATATCACAGTATATCTCCAGTTACAGTAATTAGGAATCTATTCTAATCTTACCTGAAAGACATGTTAGTGTTTTATGTTTATAAGGATTTCACCAAAATTTTTTAAAAATAGCTTAGTAGAAGAGATTTTAAAAGAGGCAGTGAATGTTTATGAATTATGCAAGTCTGAACTTTCATTTTAATAACTTCATTAAAATATAAAAACCTTAAAAGCCTCCCATCAGGAATTTAACTTTATAGAAATGCTTTATATGTGCCCTGACCTTGCCAAGAGGCAGGCCTAAGGCATGATTTTACAGTTACTACAAGGCAAAGCCTAATAATAAATACCTATCTGAAAATGCCAGCATTTGTCCCTGCCTCCTTGGCCTCCAGTGGAGTTGCAACTCAGCCATAAACAGGCCCTCTCCTGAGAGACAGCGGGGCGCAGCAGAAAGGGAGCAGCAACTGGCCCTGGAAAGCCTGGATCAGAAGCCTTTAACCTTTCTGATCCTCAGTCTCTTCATCTATAAAACTAGGGTATTAGAGACAGCCATATTGTTGAATAAACAAATGAGATAACGTTAGGTGAAAGCTCCAGGTAGAAAGCACTATATAAATATTGGTTATTTCTAAGCAAAAGACAGTTCTTGGTTAACTCTTAATTTTTGTCACCATATCCTGGCTCCAGGAGAATGTGTGTTCCTATATGGCTGATATAAATAATACTGTGTGTGTGTGTGTGTGTGTGTGTGTGTGTGTTCAAAGAATGCCTCTTCATTATTTGGATGGCAGTTAACTGCTTTGGCTAACTTATGTTGGCATCCTGAAGCTAACAGCAAATCCTCCTCCCATCTCCTGTAACTTGTGGCCACAAGACCCAGCATATTTTATAAGAAATCAGACCAGTAGTATATTTCTACGATCTTCAGTTTGTTAAGCTATTTATTTGAGTTAAGACACCGAGTTGTCTTCCAAGTACTTCTTTTATGATAACAGATCCAAGACAGACACAGCTAATTGGGGCAACAAGTAGGGACAAAGAGGAAGAACAGAGCCTCTGTCATCCTAATTATCAAGTTAATGCCTGGTTGCTGGACAAACTCTCCCTCTCTCTAAAATGAACCACCGCAAGTTGGAACCTGCTGTTGCAATGTTAATTTGACTAGAAGTGGCAGGACCTGGTCCCAGAGCAGCTCCTGGTTGTCTTTCCAAATAATTTTGCCCCAGGTAATAAATACCTAATTGATGCAATATGAGTCAGTATTTGTTGTTCATTGCTACATAATTGAGTGGTCAAGGTTTCATCTTTCACCTGTCTCTACAAATTCTTAATCTCCACAAGTAGTCAACATTAAAAACAAGAAAGTTACCCATGTAAATTTCTACATGCTTGCATCCAAACACCCTTTGACTCTCTTCAGCTTGCTTTCCTCTCGATGAAATTTCATTTTCTATATTAAACATATCTCCAGGCTGTGCCCATCTTGGCATTTCAAAAAAAAAAATAGAAAAACCTGGTTGGATTATACGTCCGCCTTCTCCTTAAATCAGATGAATTGCTCCACTTGCCGGTAGGATAAATAGTTCAGTTAAAGCATATACTAAGAATCTCAGATAAGTAGCTCAGTTAAAGCATATACTAAGAATCTAGGTAAGAAATGTGAAAAAAAAAATTGCTTATTAGTCCTACAGCAGAGATGATACCTTTTTTTAAAAAAAATTATTATTATACTTTAAGTTTTAGGGTACATGTGCACAATGCGCAGGTTAGTTACATATGTATACATGTGCCATGCTGGTGTGCTGCACCAATTAACCCATCATTTAGCATTAGGTATATCTCCTAAAGCTATCCCTCCCCTCACCCCACAACAGTCTCCAGAGTGTGATGTTCCCCTTCCTGTGTCCATGTGTTCTCATTGTTCAATTCCCACCTATGAGTGAGAACATGTGGTGTTTGGTTTTTTTTCCTTGCGATAGTTTACTGAGAATGATGATTTCCAATTTCATCCATGTCCCTACAAAGGACATGAACTCATCATTTTTTTATGGCTGCATAGTATTCCATGGTGTATATGTGCCACATTTTCTTAATCCAGTCTATCATTTTTGGACATTTGGATTGGTTCCAAGTCTTTGCTATTGTGAATAGTGCTGCAATAAACATACGTGTGCATGTGTCTTTATAGCAGCATGATTTATAGTCCTTTGGGTATATACCCAGTAATGGGATGGCTGGGTCAAATGGTATTTCTACTTCTAGATCCCTGAGGAATTGCCACACTGACTTCCACAATGGTTGAACTAGTTTACAGTCCCACCAACAGTGTAAAAGTGTTCCTATTTCTCCACATCCTCTCCAGCACCTGTTGTTTCCTGACTTCTTAATGATTGCCATTCTAACTGGTGTGAGATGGTATCTCATTGTGGTTTTGATTTGCATTTCTCTGATGGCCAGTGATGGTGAGCATTTTTTCATGTGTTTTTTGGCTGCATAAATGTCTTCTTTTGAGAAGTGTCTGTTCATATCCTTTGCCCACTTTTTGATGGGGTTGTTTTTTTTTTCTTGTAAATTTGTTTGAGTTCATTGTAGATTCTGGATATTAGCCCTTTGTCAGATGAGTAGGTTGCGAAAATTTTCTCCCATTCTGTAGGTTGCCTGTTCACTCTGATGGTAGTTTCTTTTGCTGTGCAGAAGCTCTTTAGTTTAATTAGATCCCATTTGTCAATTTTGGCTTTTGTTGCCATTGCTTTTGGTGTTTTAGACATGAAGTCCTTGCCCATGCCTATGTCCTGAATGGTAATGAGATGATACCTTTATACCACTTTGATTTGTCATTTAACTAATTGCTAAATTTGCCCATATCAGTCATTTTGAACTGTGCCTCCCTCAAACAACTAGCAAGACTGATCTGAGGTTGAACCAATTGCTTAGGAAACATCCTCTATGAAGCTATAAACCTGAAACCTATCTATATTCAGTCTCTGGAGATGAAAGTGTCAGAGCTGGCAGGGCATGGTGGCTCATCCCTGTAATCCCAGAACTTTAGAAGGCTGAGGCAGGAGGATTGCTGGAAACCAGGAGTTTGAGACCAGCCTAGGCAACATAGTGAAACCCTGTCTCTACAAAAATTATTAGCCAGTCATGGTGGCATATGCCTGTAGTCCTAATTACATGGGAGGGTGAGGCAGAAGGATTGCTTGAGCCCAGGAGGCTCAAGCCCATGATCACTCATACTGCCACACTCCAGACTGGGTGACAAAGCGAGACTCTGCCTCAAAAAGAAAAGAAAAAGAAAGTGTCAGATAAATTTAAGAGGTACATTTCAGCCTGATCCATATTGAGATTAAGGGCTGCTTTCTTTTTAAATAAAGATATGTTTAGTATTTCTACAATAGGATTCAATACAATAGAATTGAAAGTATGTGTAAGTTTAGCCCAAAGCTAAAGAGAAAGATACTATTCTCAAGCCAAATTACATACAGTATGTAGATGTACCTGCATCTTTATCTTTTTTTATTTTTTTTGAGACAGTCAGATATATCTTTTAAAATTGACTTGGCCTCATACTTTTATAGCACATGCAGATTTTGATTCTTGTAACTGTCACTTGAAATTTTGTTTTTTAAAGCTAAATTAGTCCAATCATCTTGCATGCTGCAAGAGGAACTAGTTATTCAAACTATGAGAATTTAGTATTTGCTTACAAGCAAGATAACAAGAATGGAATCTTTTTTATCTTGGGTGGGTCAGTGAGCAAAAAGATATTTCTTTTTATTTCTGTGTGCTATTAATATGGGTGGTTTTCATCATCGCCTCTCTAACTTTCCATTTAAATTTCAAAATGATTTAATCTTAAATGTAAAACAACTGTGAAATCTTATTACCGAGATTATTTATTTCAAAAATGAGTCTCCAGCAACAGAGTTCCTATACTCTATGCTGAGAGATCTGGAATATTGCATTCATTTCTGAAAACACACTTAAGAGGAGAGACATTAACTTTCTGAAGCAAATTCAGCAGGAAATCAGGGTCATGCAGAGGGCAGATACAGTCTCAGTTAAGGAACAGTTCAGGCAATTGGAGATGTTTAAGCTGCAAAATACAGAATTCAAAGAGGGCATAACTGTCTGAAAAATGTGAGAAAAGAATTGAACCTACTCTTATTAACTATAAAGACCTGAACTGGGATCCATGAGTATAAGTGATGGAAATCCATACTTGGTTCTTCCCATTTTAGTTCCCAAACAAAAGCTAGAGGAAAGTTTATCAGAAATACTGAGTTAGGGCCGGGCGCAGTGGCTCACGCCTGTAATCCCAGCACTTTGGGAGGCTGAGGCGGGCGGATCACGAGGTCAGGAGATCGGGACCATCCTGGCTAACACGGTGAAACCCCCTCTCTACTAAAAATACAAAAAATTTAGCAGGGCATGGTGACGGGTGCCTGTAGTCCCAGCTACTCGGGAGGCTGAGACAGGAGAATGGCGTGAACCCAAGAGGCGGAGCTTGCAGTGAGCCGAGATCGCGCCACTGCACTCCAGCCTGGGCGACAGAGCCAGACTCCGTCTCAAAAAAAAAATAAAAAATAAAAAATAAAAAAATAATAATAATAATAATAAATAAAAATAAAAGAAATACTGGGTTAGGGATGGTACCCTACCTACCTGCCATAGGTTAGGGAATTAACCTATTAAATACCTCCAATCTTCTAAAGTTTCATTTTAAAACTCTAAAAGATCATGCCCAGCCTAAAGACAACATCAGCCCATGGAAGAGCACATCTATTAAAGACAAATGTATCCTCACCAAAAGTGATTATTTTATTTTTTCCTTAAGATAATACGAATGAAAGACTACTACTGCTAATAATAATTATAGTTATAATCTAATCAGTGCTTTCTCTGCTGTGCATTTACTAATTTCGTCTTGTTTAATCCTATTCATACTCTCATGAGGTAGGTATGGTTATCCCCATATATGAATGAGAAAACTAAGGTTTGGAAAAGTGACTTGCTCAAGGTCACAAGGTAAAGAAATGGCAAAGGTCCAGCTCCTCACTCCAGCTGCATCTGTTACCTAAGCCTGCCCACTTACTCACAGCTTCCCCCACCTAGACAGTGCACACTGTAATTTCAATTGGCCATAATCCCCAAATCATAGAAACCTCAACTCTAGAAGATAATGAATGCTCTTGAGCAGCAAAATGATCATCAGTTGACTCACAATGAATACTCTCTATAGATTATTTTGACAAAGTAACGCTATCCAACTGTGCCTGCAAATGCCAACACATGCAAATCCCTGCGACTTCATAAACAGCAAATGCCCTAATGAGCTAAAGAAACAATTGCTCTTTATTCATTTTCTTCAGTGTGTTTCTTATTTCTGCTGGAAAATAATGTCCAGAAGGAATTTGTGTTCTATTCAATGACTATAAAAAAGAGGAAGGTTAGTGTTTACAAGTTTACATAATACAAAATGAGTGGCCGTGAAACAGTGAGCTGTGGCTTCCTGGTGGGAAGACACTCACATGCAGCCTGTGACTTCCTGGGCAGTTTTAATTTACTTTTAATCATTTCATAAGTCATGCCTCAGAGGCTTGAGATTAAAAGGTTCATAGCATCTTACCTTTTTCTTTCTTTTCTGCCCCTCCTTTTTTAGTTTGGTAAAATGTAGTCCAGAAAAACAGGTGGAGGGGGAAGAGCCAGTTTAAGTATTTGCTCCTCCAGGAAACTTCCCCACATATCCTAAACCCATCTTTGTTCTTCTTTACCTTTATACTGTCCACGTTTTTTCACTTGATCACTGACTGTTGTGTTTCTTCGACTGTGTTCTGTACATACCTTTTCTCATTCATGAGAATGAATTGTTTAATCATCAGGGTTGCCAACACCCTCATTATTTCTTTTTCTGTGTTCCCATGGTCCACTGGAGTTCTCTCGTCCCATGATTTATCACACACTGTAGGTATCCATGGCTCTTTCTCTGTGAACTCCTTTAAGGAGACCCAACTTAATTCACTTTTGCATAACCGTCATCTAGCATCGCCTAGCACATACTAGGCCCCCATGAAGTAATTAAATTAAATGAAAACTCGAATAGGTCATTTAATCCCCAGTGTTTAACATATAGTATGAACTGAATTGAAGTAAAGTGAATTAAATTCAATCAGAACAAATCAAAATGAACTGAAATGACTATATTAAGACATTATTATGTTGGATAAAGTTATCCAGATTATATTTATAATTTGTAGAAAAATTGATTAGCACAGCCTACCTATGTTGTTGTGTGATTCCTATGATGGACACTCAGGATTGCCCATTATGTTACTACCATAGAAAGGTCAGCAGCCTTTAGGCCCAATATTACAGTTAGTTCTTTAAGCTGAGGCCATAAGGGTAGACATAGTCTAAATCACTGTGTATTGGCTGAGAAATGTAGGCCATACTCCGGAAGGCTGACAGTATTTCTGAACAAGCAAATGATGCTTAAAGTGAGCTGATGCTGTTCATTATACAGGAGGATTCCCCAACAAGTAGATCTAAAATTTCATTTCCAGGGCTAAGTCACCTTCTTGGTCCATGGTTTGCTGTGATCTCAGAGGGAGAGGAAACCATACCCACAACAGCCCCTCATCCCTCCCCTCTCTTCTTATCTGTAGCTTCTAAATAGTAGTCCATCAGCACGCACTGTGCACCCCATCTGAGTTCAGCTGTGTGTTAGGCACCTGAAATTCAGTCAGTACCATGAACATTATCTCTCCACTTTTGGGTCCTAACTTCTCAAAAAGGAGACCAACAATAAGTAAGTACCAAAAATATTAATCATAAATGATCACAAATTCTATCAGGATGTGAAAGAGAGAAATGACAAGATATTTCCCTCATCCAAAAATGTAGACTCTGATTTAGGAGTATAGGCAATTCTTTTCTCAAAATTATATCTCTTTTCATCAAAAAAGTAATTACTGGTAAACCAGATAAATAAGCATTTTGTAAAAATGAAAATGATTGGGGGAGAGAGGAATATCCTCTCCTACAATCTGTGCTTAACTAGCTTAGGTTTGTCCAATGAGATCAGACATCTTTTAATGTTGATGATGTTCACCTATCAGTAAAACTTTGGGAGCACATTCCTCTTTATACATTTACTTGTAGGTTTGTAAGTGTATATAGACTACTATAGTAATATAAAATGGACATTATAAACTTAAAAGTCAAAAAATGTAAAAGATAAAGCAAAAGTAAACATTTTACAATTTGCTTTATGAATGATAAAAATGTTACTTTCCCTTTAAACTATAATTACTAATATGTTAATAATAAATATGCCTCACTTTTCTTTAAGATATCTGTTTAACTTTGTAATGTAGCAATTCACAAGCATAATATTAGATTCCATTTATTTCAACACTTAGTTTTATAGATGGTCACATCAAAAAAATGCCTTACAAATGCACAATATTCATAATATTTAATATGAACTTAGTTTGGAATTTACAGAAAATATGTCAATATATCACATCGACTGAAGTTTTTGATTTTTCTTAAAATCAAAACTTTTAAAAGTTTAAAACTTTTAAACTTCTAGAGAAGCTTTTAGCCAGCTTCTCTAACCTGAAATAGATGATCATTTTTACCTGTAGGCATGACTGACAGAGCACAGCTGAAGAAGAGGTACCAGCTCTGTCATATTCTCATTTCTCACTCATGTTTGCATTATCAAGTTTTCTTCAAGCCACAGTTGTTGTTCAGAACTCATTTTAGGCAACATGCTCATTTTGTGAAGAGTAGTTTGGTTACAATTAAATAACATAATCTATAAACCAATTTAACTGGGCTCACATAAAGCTCAATACATAGAAAAATGCTAACAGCAAATAAAGTGCAGGTCCCTCTGGCACCCCACCCCACGGTGGCGCTTCCATGCCACCCTCAGGAAACCTTGAGTACTGCGTGTGAATCATGCCAGAACAGGGGCACCTCTGTGACACTGTACATCAGATCTCAGTAAATTTCCAATCCTTTATTTTCAGAAGAAGAAAATAAAGTAGAAACTCTGGTATTTTCTTCTGGGGTGCCAGAAGTAAATATCTGAATTTCTACTTTATTTTTTCCACACTGGAGATCAGAGAAACTAAAGGTTTCAAGTTTATAAACCAAAAGTCAGCCAGCAAATACATTTTCCTTTCCTTTCTCTTACCAAAAAGATGATATCATATTGATTAAGTTTTGTCTTTATAGACCAATTATTCATTAAACAGAAGGACAGATCATTGTTATTTATTAATGTGATACCTAATTTTTATTTTAAAAGGGTACACATTCTAACAAATGGTAATTTCTTCATAATTTTCAGAAATAATGCCGGGTTTTAAAAAGAAAAACAGATGATGTAAAGAGGCACTAAACCAGATTAGTTTCAGGACATTCAATGTCACCAGAAGAATAGGAATGGCTGGATGTTGCACCTATAAAGGGAAACACTGGATGGGTAGCAGGATGGCTGCTCACAAGGATTTGAAGAACTACCCTGTGGACAAAAGTATGGAATCACACATTCAGCAAATATGTATTAAATGCCCACTAACTAAGTACCACAGTGAGAGGCTGGAGAGCTGGTGGTAGTGAGATGGATTTTGTGATACCTGCCTACAAGGAGCTTGGAACAAGCTCAGGGAGATCCACTTTAAAATACTGTGTGATTTAGATTAGAAGTAAACAAACTTTTTTTGTAAAGGACCAGATAGTAAATATTTTAGGCTTTGCAGGCCACATGGTCTCTCGCAACTAAATATTCAACTCTGCTATTGCAACACAAAAGCAGCCACAGACAGTCTGTAAGGAGTAGACATAGCTGTGTTCTAATCAAACTTTTTATTTATGGATACTGATATGCAAATTTCATGTAATTTTATATGTCATGAAATAGTAATCTTTTTTATTTTTTTCAAGTCTAAAAATGTAAACATTTTCTTAGCTTACGACCTACAGAAACATGCAGCAGCCAGATCTGGTCCACAGGTAGTAACCTGCCGAGAGCTAATTAACAGGATTTCGCAAGAGCTCAGAGGAAGAGTACTTAACCTCCACTGGAGATTTCGTGGGCGCTTCCTGGAGAAACCAAGAACCGGGTTGAGGGATTGTGCAGGGCAAAGGGATAGGCCAAAAGGACAGTGAGAGCTAAGGCATGGTTGTACAAAACAGATCGTGTAGTGTAGAGGAGCTGCTAAGAAATGAAGTTAGAGAGGCAGAGCCCAGTCAGGAAAGTTGAACTTTATGTTCCAGAGGTGGTGAGTAGCCACTGCAGGTTTAAGCAGGGAGTTTGTGCTGCAAACTATAACATTAATTCCAGCTCAGGCTGTGGAATCAAACTGACATGGTTAGGATCCCAGTTCTGCCACTCACCAAGCATCTGAATTCAAATCATTTTCTTATCCTCTTCAAATATCAGTTCCATCATCTGAAAACCAAAGATAATCGCTACCTTGCTCTTTGTTATTCTCTATTCTTGTACCTGTCTGCTTCACTTATTGCTCATAGTGTCACAACTGGTAATATAAATTTCATTGCTAACTTGTTATTTGACTGATGCCCCCTCTAGACTGTGGGGCCATGTCATCATCCATATAAACCAGGTACCTAGCAGGGCACCTGACTCAAAAGTACCTGATGAATAAATGGAAAAAAAAAATCAACTAACAATGATAAAGCCAACCATCTCCCACCTTGTAGTTCTATCACTATCCATGCTTGCTTCTTGCCTTACAAGGATAAATATGTTGTATCATTTATTTAAAACTTGGAATAAAGTCATAAAGAAAAATGATTAATCATTTCTATACATCTATCTTATCCATAATGTTTATTTTCTTGAGCAAGTTCTCATTACACTTCATTTTGTCACATGGCTTTTCCTTCTTCCACTGAGACGCACTTCCTCCAAGAAACTTTCTTAATCTAAATGTTACAGGAAAGGGGTCCCAATCCAGACCCCAAGAGAGGGTTCTTGGATCTTGTGCAAGGAGGAATTCAGGGCGAGTCTGCAGTGCACAGTGAAAGCAAGTTTATTAAGAAAGTAAAGGAATAAAAGAATGGCTACTCCATAGACAGAGCAGACCCGAGGGCTGCTGGTTGCCCATTTTTATGGTCATTTCTTGATGATATGCTGAACAAAGGGTGGATTATTCATGCCTCCCCTTTTTAGACCATATAGGGTAACTTCCTGATGTTGCCATGGCATTTGTAAACTGTCATGGTACTGGTGGGAGTGTAGCAGTGAGGACAACCAGAGGTCACTCTCGGCGCCATTTTAGTTTTGGTGGGTTTGGCTGGCTCCTTTACTGCAAACTGTTTAATCAGCAAGGTCTTTATGACCTGTATTTTATGCTGACCTCCTTTCTCATCCTGTTACTTAGAATGCCTTAGCCGTCTGGGAATGCAGCCCAGTAGGTTTCAGCCTCATTTTACCCAGCTCCTATTTAAGATGGAGTTGCTCTTGTTCACACACATCTGACATAAATGGGCAATTTTCTAGTTTATATTGCAGTGAGCTGGAAATGAAGCAAAATCTTTCCAGTGCATAATTCAGGCTAACTTTTAACTTAAATTCACAGGTAGGGTAAATGGCCCATTTCATTAATGATTTACAAATGTCTGCATGCCTCCTCATTTAAATTGCCAAAATACCTTTATATTTCACTGCCTGATATCACATTATAAATTGTAAATATATGACTTATCTATTCATTAGATTTCCAGAACTCTTATTCTAGGGCAAATAAGAAAGCAATAAAATCCATGTTGAATTTTAGCTCATATTGCTCCTTATTGTTCAATTTCATTCATTCGTTCAACAAGTATCTATTGAATGCTTACTGTGTGCCACGTATTGTTAAATCTTCCCTTTTAGAGATGTTTATGTAACATTTTTTGTTTTGTTTTGTTTTTTGTTTTGTTTTGTTTTTTGTTTTGTTTTGTTTTTTTGAGACAGAGTCTCGCTCCATTGCCCAGGCTGGAGTGCAGTGGCGCAATCTCAGCTCACTGCAAGCTCCGCCTCCCAGGCTCATGCCATTCTCCTGCCTCAGCCTCCCGAGTAGCTGGGACTACAGGCTACCGCCACCATGCCCGACTAATTTTTTGTATTTTCAGTAGAGACGAGGTTTCACCGTTTTAGCCAGGATGGTCTCGATCTCCTGACCTCGTGATCCGCCTACCTTGGACTCCCAAAGTTCTAGGATTACGGTAACATGTGTTTTAAGGTGTTTATTTTCTAAATAGCTTAAATCTTAACCACCAATTTATTTTTTTCTTCTATATGTGTTGGTAATTGTGGCCTAGATAAAAGCTCTAGCAATTGTAGTGACAGGACAAAATATAAAAATTCTCAGGGCTATTTAAATTATAAACAGATTTTAAGAAGCACTGTGTGGTGTTTCTGTTATCCTTCTACTTTCCAAGAGAATATATCTGCATCCTGAAATCTAATCACATTTACTTAAGGCAGAGTTGCTTTTGGAAATTCAAGCTTTGCCCATATTGTCTTTGTTGTATAAAAAACTTAGCTTCCCTTTCTCCCTTTTAGTTCTAGAATTCTTTAGTACTAATTATAGATTGAGAATATCCAGGGTCAGGAAGACCTAGTCCAGGTCTAGGGAGAATCCAGGTTCAGGAAGAGTGGACAGCA
Source organism: Gorilla gorilla gorilla (assembly GCF_029281585.2). NCBI lineage: Eukaryota > Metazoa > Chordata > Mammalia > Primates > Hominidae > Gorilla > Gorilla gorilla. The sequence continues at coordinate 94,717,092 of NC_073234.2, forward strand.
TGGGCTTAGTTAGGGACATATTAAGCCTATGATACCAATTAAGACAACAAATGGAGATGTCTAATATGCAGTTAGTCCACCAAAATTATAACTTCTTATTTCTTAAGTTTTTTCAAACTGCCATGGAATAGTCCCTTTTTCATTATCTCAACCATGACAAATTTCTCATATTTATCACTCCCAATACATTTAAAAGGTGTTAGCTAGAGTGTGTTTCTCACTTATTCCTCATACTATCTAATTCTTAAAGCTCTTACCTATATAAAATGCAGGCCATAAGCCGTGGAGTTTTAACTCATCCTTATTTTTAATTCACTTGCTAGATTATCAAATTCAAATTCTCTTCCATTAGAAATCTTTGCCTCACTAACTGGAAGAAGCTCAAGTCTTGATTCCTTTATGCAATCCTTCCAATCCAACCCCAGTTTACAGATGTGTGCCTTTTTCCGGGATAAATTTGGAAACCTTCAGAAATATCACAAATATGACCAACTTTTGAAGGATCTTCTATTGTGGTTATGTAATCTGTGACACATAAACACAACTCTTAAAATTTCAAAGAGAACAGTCCACTGGAAACAACCTTTTTGGTTCTTCTTACTACCAAACAGGCTAGATTACATAGCCCATGAAGCCAGTTTACAGAAATGAATTTGTAAAGAAAATCGCTTTTAAAGAATCAACTGAAGAGAGGTTAGTTTAGTGGCCTCACAGACTTCATTAAAAACAAGTTTTGGTGCTGATTTGGCAGGGATTTTCAAACTATTCTGATTCAAGAACCACTTGTGAAGGTCAAAAGCACAATTTACTAGCCTCATTGGCTATAAAAAGAAACAAAACATGACACCCAGTGGGGTAAAGGCTTCTGATGAGACACTAGCATTAAATTGCTAACTCATGCCAAAAACAAAAGTATAAAGATTGGAATCTAGGTCAGTAGTGATTAATCTGAGGAACAGGCTGGAATGAAACAACCTAAGGACCCTACTTGGGGAAGCATTAAATATCATAAATAAAAATGGCCATTAGATGAATTTACAGCCCAAATTAGGAAAGTTTTTCTATCAGTTACCTGCATACAGAACTTAGGAAATTTATGGAAGACGTGACAGTGACTTCCAAAATCGATACAAAAATTAGTACATGTTTGAAAACAGACTTTGGGTCAAAGTGTTTCTTTTCAAAATAGGGGTGGGAGTTGGGGATGTGTTACCCTCTAAAATCTTCCATAGTAATTTCCTCCTGAGAAAAGAAATTCATTTCATTTTAGTGTTCCTATCATGTTTTTGAGAATTTCCATCCTCATTTTCTGTTCTGAGAGCACGGTTTAGTAAATAGTCCTCAGACCCAATAAACATATCAACAGAGAATTTTTCAGCAAGTTAATCAAAATATGAGGAAAACAATGGGATATGCTTGAAATAACAAGTCACTTGATTATTAATTAGGTTAACAAGACTGCCACAAATTGAAACCCTGTCGTTTTTTAAAACCTCGGTCGAAAATATTTCTGGGTAATGATTCAAGGAATGAAGAAAATTGGCCTTTTTGAAGGTTACCAAAATGTACCAGCTGTGTACCATTCCAAGGAGTCCTCTGAGAACCCTGAAAATACATATGGGTTTTTGTTAATCATTTTAAAATCTCAAAGAGCAGTCTGTGCTACACAATAATACACGAAATCCACATGAAGCCTCCTGGTATTTTATGGAAAGTCCTACTTAGGCCAAGCTTTTTGGATTTGCTTCAGATCTTTATTTCCAAGCTCAGTAGCAAACTCCTGAAAGCTTTGATTTCAAATAAACATCTCCATTTTGTCTTTTGCCTCTTCATATAGTAATCATGTATATGTTTACTGAAGAATCAATCATCCAATAGAAATCTAGCTTTGATAAGTATGTTTACTAAGAGGATACTAAAATTACCCATAAGGTAATTTAAGGGAATTCATTAGCCAAATAAAAGACTATGAGCATAAAAAACTATAGATATTGCTGAGAGTTTACTTACTGTGCTTAATACTTCACATGTACTATTACGGCTAATTTGCCTTCTTGAAAAGCTGAGGAAACAAGCCTAAGGAAATTAAATAATTTGCTGAAGGTTACATCCGAGAGCAAGCAACTGAACCAATCATCTAACCCAGGCCTTCTAACTCCATTTGGGTCATCTTTTCTGATTTGTGGCTCTAAAACCCCCTTTCCAGAAACAATTTGACATTTTTAGAAATCTTCTTTTAGAATTGACGTATTTTACTGAAAAAGATTCCATTTCTTTTGAAGATTAACCAGAGATTTTAAAGCTAATCTTGGCTTTTCTTTCAACATTTCTTCACCACTGCCACCCCCACCAAAAAATAAGAGAAAATGCAGTTTCTGTCATTTAGATATTTTGAGAAAATATTAACTGCAGAAACAAATTAGCATGCTCTGAAAAACAAGTCCCAGAGTTTAGAGAGACTCTGACAAAGATGCAATTTGAGTGTGTTCCTCAAGCACATTCATTGCCATTTATACCTTATTCACAATCAGCAAATCTGGCTGTGCCTGGGATGAAGAATTTTTTGTTTATTTATTTTAGAGACAGAACCTTGCTCTGCCACCCAGGCTGCTGCATCCTAGGTGATGTAGCCTGCTACATAATCATGGCTCACTGAAGCCTCGAAACTCCCCTCTTGCCTCAGCCTCCCAAGTAGTCGGGACTACAGGTACACACCACCCGGCTCTGCTAATTTTTTTAAGACATGGGGGTCTCACTATATTGCCCAGGCTGGTCTCAAACTCCTGGCCTCAAGCAATCCTTCCACCTCAGCCTTCCAGGTATCTGGGATTGCTGGCATGAGCCATCATGCCCAGCTAAACAAGTTCTTCCCTAAAAGTGAAGATGGCTTGTTTAGAAGGACTGTAATAAGCTTCCCTTGCAATTCCCCAAGTGGACTTTGCAAAATGTCCTCCTCCCCTCAACTCTTCCACCTCCTAGAAACACCTATTCATGCCTTCTTCCTTCCTGGAAGCCCTAGGAGTTTCCTGGGGTTCCTTGAGCTATGGCAACCCCATATGTATGATTCCAAATTTAGACAGAGGAGTGTAACCTGTGTCCTAGTGTGCAAGCCCAGGAAAGAGAATTAGCACCAATATGTGATACTAAACACTTGACAATCTTTCCCGCATTTAATTCCTACGACAAAACTAGGTAATACTGTCATTATCAACAATTTGCAGATAGGGCTTAGAGACTCTGAAATCTGAAGTCCATGCCTTTGGCTACTCCACCGTAATTTCTCCTAGGATTTAGTAGTTTTTATTCCTTGAAACATTGGCAACGAATGGCCTACTATATTATTATGCTGAATTCCCTGATTCCTACTTTAAAACACAACCATTTCCATTTTCGAAAGATTATAGATCCATCTCTTGCTTGCCTGAAAGTAACCCATTCTTTCTTCAAAGGTAAAACTGTACACCTAAACTTTGTAAAACTCTGTAGTTGAGACTGTCTCAAGTTCCTATTGAATCAGATAATTGTTATCAGATCTCCTTGAAAAAGATAAAAGGACCACCACTGCTACAAAGTACAGAGCAACAAAAGCCAAGGCCCAGTTAACAGCACTTCATTGAAATGCAAGAGGCATCTCTGCGTACTTACTTCCCATCTTAGACACAGGAGAGCAGGGGGTTTGAAGGATTTGAATTCTGAATTTCTGTTAGAATAACATCTGCCAAGAATAAGCCCTGAATGTACTACTTTTCCCTGTAGAGAAAAATGAGCTTATCACGCAGGTCTTTGTTGAGATAATACCTACACCTGTTGTCAGGCTAAAGATTTAGATAGTCCTGGATGAAATTCCAGGTCTGCTGTGTGAGTGTTAGGGAGCATGGTTGAGCTACAAATTGCATGGAAGCAAGCTGATTTTAAGTTGCCATGGCAAAGAAAATGCAGAGAATGAGAAGCTTTTACATTAATATTTTCTACATCTTGTTAGGATAGGATTGTCCAGCTGAGGGCTTTTTTTGTGCTTCTACTGACATGAACAGATAAAATAATAAACACTAATTACAGAGTATTATAATGATTTCTGGGCTTGCCTCAGAGGGGCGTCTATCTGGCTAGGTAATTACTTCCCTGACAGATAGGTTTTTACGTGAGAATGGAGCATGATGAGCCTAGTTTATTGCCTGCTGATGAGACCACGGGGGAGGAAGGTCATGCGGTATGCTTATTAAGACCATTTTAGTCAACGTGTTTTTCAATCAGTCGTCAGGGTACCCACCCCTGGTTAAAGAAACGCTATAGATGAAAATGACACAGTGATTCTCAGTCGTGCAAGTCTGTTGCTTTAGGGAAGTGACCAAATGGTAAGAGACTTCTCAATGCATTTCTTGAAAATATGATGCCTTTGCCTATAATGCTCTAAAGTTGATCCCTAGTGTGAAAGAGAGTGCTGCTTTCTGTATGATACTTCATTCCCTGAAAGATTATTTTCCCCAGCTAAGTCAGATTCAAGTTTCTACACAATTCTGGATAATGTTTAGGAGGTATCCTGACTTCAAGGAATTTATATTCAAAAATACACAAACACATGCACTCTTCTCCCTTCTCCCGTAACCTAATTGAGTTTGCCAGGAAAAAGGGGCAATGATTTTTTCCCCTTGTTATTTACTAATAGATAATAAAGAATATATACTAGGGGTAAAAAAGACAGAAAATCAGAAAATCCAGAGAGGAAAGGAAGTTAAAAAAAAAAAAAAGAAAAACTAAATGAAGCTTTGACAAAAATGCGATAGTGTACACGTACTGCCTTTCTTGAAATGATCCATCTTATTAAATGATGTGGTTTCAGTGCTTACCTCTTAGCCCTGCTACACCTTGGGAATTTGGAAGAAAGCTAGGTTTTTCACTTTTTAGATGATGGCAAATGTTACGTGCTCCAAACGCTGAGTAGAGATTCTTGGATTGTGATGAAATATAAAAATATAGTGCAGTCCCCACTTTGAATTACTAAACAAACTCAAAATATTGTAAAAAGGCAGGCATTTCTTGACTGCTCATACAACATAAACTTTTCTCCCAAGTAGTCTGTGTCGTGTGTGAAACTGCAGATAATAAATCTAGGCTTGTTTGCCATGTCTTCTATGAATGCTCGAGGGAAGTTTATCCACACCTAAACGTAACTGTTGAAATATTTATTGGCATGATATGCTAATAGAGGCCCTTATAGTGCTTTGTGGAACAGACACATATACAGTCACGTGGGATACGGGTATGTTTTGAGAAATGCACAGTTAGGCAATTTCATCATTGTTGTGTGAACTTCATAGAGTGTATTTGCACAAACCTAGGTGTTGTAGCATGCTACATACCTAAGCTATAGGGTATAGCCTATTGCTCCAAGGCTACAAACCTTTAGAGAATATTATTGTACTGAATATTGTAAGCAGTAGAAACACAAAGGTAAGTATTTGTGTATCTAAAGATAGAAAAGGTACATTTAAAACACATCATTATAATCTTATAGGACCACCATAGAACATGTGGTTCATCCTTGACCAAAACATTCTTGTATTTCCACTTCCTCCCTAACTATGAATACTTTCATGCTGTTCAATATGGTACAATGGCAAAATAAGTTTATATAGTATAGATGGCTATTCAAGATATTGTTACTTAAATAAAAAGTGGGTTTTTTTCCTAAAAACAAAACAAAAGAAAATCTCCTTTTGCTTTTCTAACTACCCTTTATGTCCATTTTGTTGTTGTCCCTTGCAGAATTTACAGTATTAGACAAAACACACAGTGGAAGATCAGAATTTAATTAGATTTATTTGTTGTTGAAACAGCTTTCAAATTCTTTCATCTTATAAGGAGTGAATCCCTAGATTACTCACAGACACATGAAAATAAAAAACTACAGAAGAATGTTCACATTGCATTTCAGTTCTTCATCATGTAAAGCACTTGGGCCTTTCTAAAAGATGCAAAACTCTCTTTATTATTTTGATGAGCTAACAAGATGAATTCATCTCTAGAACACTATAAAAACTAAATTGCGAAAAATGGCCCCAACCATATAACCTGTCCTTGATCATACCTATTATTCGGTAATTCTCTGGGGAAACTAGAATCTTTTAGAAGTATTATTTGTGTCCTAACTATTTAAGTGGATGATTTACCCTCCTCTAGGAAACTTAATATTGAGAGTAGGCTGAGAGGTGATCATGTTAATCTGGAAAATTTTTCATAAATTAAGGAAATTTAGTTTAATAGTTAGAGCAAATTCTCCACATGCATCATGTTTCTGTACTGAGTGCTGAACTATACAATAAACAAGGAACTGAAAACAAGCTTTGAAAATATCCAGCAGATTCAAGTATTGCTATTTGGCCTAACAACCTCTTAAACATATGCTCATTTGCAACTGCAAATATAAAAGCTTTTGTGTAAAAGGCTTTATATTTTATACACAAAATATAAAAAGTTTTGTAAGATTAGATTTGTATGCCAAAAAGAATCTTTCATATATATAATTCTCTAATTCTTAGATATCAAAAACAAGACTATTTGAATAGTTTAGTATTAAAATAAGTGACAACTTACATTACTTATGAGGGCATGTAATCAGAGTGGCTGTACCTGAACTAGGTACAAAAATGCTTAATACTCAGCTTAACACTAGCATGTAAAATGTATGTGAATTCAGCAAAATATATTTTAAATGACTTTACATTCCATTACTATGTGTGTTATAGACACAAAGTTATGGCACTGAGATGAATCACTACTTTTGACAAACATTTTTTGACACTCTCACCTGGGAGATCCGGAGCACCATCCACTGAGAGCCAAAATGATCTAAATTTATAGTTCCATTGTTTCAAGGCTTGAATAGAAGCATAGCAGAAAACAAGAATGAAAGCTGATTTTCTATTGTTGGCAGATGTGAAAAAACATCATCACTTATTATATGATAGGTTTGGTTGGCTTTCTCCTGAGTTACATAAGATGTTATGTTCCTGATCTGTTTATGTATGGGTGTTTAATACCCAAATCTTTGAATTATTGTTAGATTATTTACTATCTTTTGCTAGTAGTTATTCCCACCAAGTAATTTATAATAAGCAGCTAATGGAAGGGACCACTGGATTTTTTTTTTTTTTTTGAGATAGTCTCACTCTGTCACCCAGGCTGGAGTGCAATGGCACGATGTCAGCTCACTGCAACCTCCGCCTCCTAGATTCAAGTGATTCTCCTGCCTCAGCCTCTCTAGTAGTTGGGATTACAGGCACCCACCACCATGCCCAGCTAATTCTTGTGTTTTTGGTAGAGACAGGGTTTCACCATGTTGGCCAGGCTGGTCTCGAACTCCTGCCCTCAAGTGATCTGCCAGCCTCGGCCTCCCAAAGTGTCAGGATTACAGGCATGAGCCACTGCTTCTGGGCAGGACCACTGGATTTCCATATGGCAAAAACTACTATCAAAAAGAGAATTTTTTTTTCCAAACTCTACATAGATAAGGATTGTATAATCAGTTACTGGAAATGCATTCTTAGGATTGTTTGCATAATTTATTTTCTATGTATTTGTGGATGCTCAATCAAGCTTTATATATATTCATTGATTTTTTTCAAATCTGATTAGCCTTAGTTATGCGTGTTTATTCCCCCAAAAAATGTCAGCCACAATTAAAATTAAAATTATGATACCAAACTTACTGATGGTAGCATGCTATAATTTATAATTCAAGATGGTATCAGAGCCACATTATATACTAAACTGGTTTTGTATATGCAGGTTATCATAGGATTTAGAACAAATCAGTGTATTAGGCCAGAGTTACCAACTGAAGGGAGCATCAACCAACTGTGGTTATACAGTCAATTACCTGTTGTTGTTGTTGTTTTTTTTAATTCAGGAAAATGTGTTGTATATGAATATACTAAATAAAGGAAACAAAGCTATTAATAGAATGTGCCACTGGTGTCTTAGGTGAAAACATACACCAAGATTCATAACTCCCCTAAAATTGTTATTGTCAGTTAGCTGGATAAAGTGGTCTATGACTAAGTTAAAAAGCTAGAAAAATCTTGTAGTCAAAAGGAAAACAAACTTTGTTATGTATACTCAGGCTGGCCCACAGAAGGTGGTGCATGGCGGTGCTGGTGAATATCATTGCTGCAGTCTCTAATACTGCTGCAGTGCTGCCTAGCTGCTACTTTAAACCAACACTGGCTCATCTGGGGCCTTGAATTACCCCTTAAAGTTTGTATGGTGCATTACCCTGCTATTTTAAAATTACTTTAAACCATTCCTAAAGAAAGGTACCACATCCTTCTCCAGAGAAGAAGTTATTAGATTCTTTACAAAAACACATATTTATTTAAATAATAAATTTCCAACAAAAAATAAACAATTATAAGATTCCTTTGAAAATTACCAGGGTTTTCCCCAAATACATTTTTGGGTTTTTTTTTTCCTTCCTTACTATTCATTAGTTTTCTTTTTTTCTTCTTTTTTTTTTTTATACTTTAAGTTCTGGGGTACATGTGCACAACGTGCAGGTTTGTTACATAGGTATACACATGCCATGGTGGTTTGCTGCACCCATCAACCCGTCATCTACATTAGGTATTTCTCCTAATGCTATCCCTCTCCTAGCCCCCCACCCCCCCCCCCAGGCCCTGGTGTGTGATGTTCCCCTCCCTGTGTCCATGTGTTCTCATTGTTCAACTCCCACTTACTAGTTTTCTATTGTATGAACTATCTTCCATGCTTATTTATTTATTTTGCTTTTATTAAAAATAAGAAATCTGTATTCCTGGTATTCCCTGGTGTTTGGATCTTTTACACACCTATTAGAACCATAATTTCTGTAACATAATAACGCTTTTCACAACGTCTCAGTGCCTGTTCCTGAAGTTATTAGTTTCCAAGTCTCCTCGATGCCTAGCCTCGTGCATCCATGGGTCTGTAGTTGCCCCTGTAGCATTCTCATTGCTACTTCAGTTTCCCCGTGACCTCCTACTTCTCTTCTCTATGGGTGTGCACTCTCCTTATCTTTCTTGCTTTCGCTCTCAACATTAAATTCACATATACGAAAGACATTCTATGGGAAGAATAACCTACTCCAGCATTTAATAGAGCCATTCTAAACATGTCTGACATAGAAATGTCCGCCTGTCACCTGCCTATTGAGGAAATGAGCTTGAGATTGGAGATAGATATATTATTGCAAACCACAATCAAGGCTAATATCTTAACCTGATTTTATCCTAATTTATCTCTGTTTATCTTCATTTTCAGCATTTCTGCTCTTTCCACCCTCTCTTACCCACCTTGTAATCTTCGAATGCTATATCTAACTGATACCATTCATAAAGGGAATATTTCTGCACATATTATGCACTTTCACTTGAAGAGACAGTAACCCTCCAAGACAGCAATGGCCCAGAAAAGAGACTAGAAATGTAGTGATAATTCATAAGTCAACATCTGCCTCTCTTTTCTACCTTAGCCAAGTTTAACGCAGAGGGCATTACACTTAGTTCTAGTCTCAAGTCTACCATAATTAGAACCATAATCATGGGCAAATCACTTAACTTGTCTGGGCATCAATCTCTCAATGAAAAAACTAAGCTATTTGACACATATGGCCCCTTTTATGTTTAAATCAATTTTATTGTTTTTTACTAAATGAGGTTTAGAACATTGACCCATCAAATGAAGTCACTGTAAAGAATATAAAAATTATAGTTAAATAACATTTCAAATATGAAGCTATTTAAATGTCAATTGTGCAGGCAATTTTTAAATATTTCTAGTCAATCATAATCACTGCTTTCTCAGTCTTTCTATTCTTCCTATAAGCATTTGATTAAAGTTGATAACACAGAATTCTCTTTTAATATGCATTCTGTTGGGGATACCAATTAAGATTTCTTTAACTTGTTTATTTTAGAAGTTGTTTATAACGCCAAGCAACAGTTGTAAAGAGGATAACATTCCCAGTAGATGGTTTTGAAAACTTCTATAATATCTAATTATGTATAGATCCAGACTGTTTATGTTTGGCATACAAATAATTGCTGGGAGTTAGAATGGTTTGATCAATACATGCAATTAAGTGCACGTATGTTAACCTTTTTCTTTAAAAGTTACTTTGTTATATGAACATTTATTTTTTAGGTTATATATTTAATCCCAAATCTTTGCTATCTCATGAAGACCAGTTTGTCATAAACACTTAATAAATGTCATTTTGTTCAATTAAAACAGAAGGGCCTGTACATCCTATGCATACATACTTTTTCTTCTACTGCATTGTACAAACATTTAAACCTGTGTGTGTATAGCTTCAGGAAACTATAGCTGGAGCTGAGCCAGAAAATGTCTACAGTAGGCTTACAATAGTTTTCTAGTTCCTTGGTCACTACTATGCATCACGAGTGCCTTTACCTATGTCCTTTTCCTCTTCAACCTATATACACACAGACTTTTTCCTGCTTCTTTAAGGGGGAAAAGTCTGCTAATTCAGGTGAGGGACTATGTGTTTGAAAAAGTGTTTTCAAATAAAATACTTGGCCAGTCGCAGTGGCTCACATCTGTAATCATAACACTTTGGGAGGATGAGGTGGGTGGACCACCTGAGTCCAGGAGTTCAAGACCAGACTGGGAAACATGGCAAAACCCCATCTCCACTAAAAATAAAAATAAAAAAAAATAAAAAAATAGCCAGGTGTGGTGGCACACACCTGTAGTTCCAGCTACAAGGGAGGCTGAGGTCAGAGGATCACTTGAGCCAGGGATGCGGCGGTTGCAGTGAGCCAGGATCATACCACTGCAGTCCAGCCTGGGCAACAGAGTGAGACTCTGTCTCCAAATAAATAAATAAATAAATTTTGTAGTGGTAGAAGTTTCTAAGCAGGGATTTCCATGTTCTACTCGTAGAAAAACTTACAGAACAAGCAGGTACTTTAAACCCCAACTTCTAGGGCTAACTACGTCATAGAAATTATTCTATAAGGACATGATCTACATCATTACATCACACATGATTCCAGCCCTCTTTGTCTAAGCCTGTGACACATACTTAAACCCTGCTGTTTAACAAATCAACTCCAAAGTAACCCATCTTTGAATGTCATTAAGGATGAGTATCTGCAATGCAAGAAACTTTGTTATCCCATGATGTTTAGAAAAATCTGCTTAATAAGTAGATATATTCCACTTGTTTGTTACTCTCCATAGGTACTCTCTCTCTACTTACAACAGAATTATATGTAATCAGTTGTTCTCATTCACATAAACAAACCCTGACAAGAAATAAAAATGTGGTAATATCAGTTCTCTGCATCAAGGAACATTTTTAATAAACTGTACTATAGAACATCTTACTAATCAGATCTTTTAACAACACATATGTTAGCCATAATTTCTGTACTAAGACACTGAATCTATATTACATTGTAAAAATTCGAGTATGAGCTATCTATACGTTCCTAGCATTGTATCCTATGTAAAAACCCTAAATTAAATAATACACCCAAAGAAATTGAGACCATTTTTAGTTAATTTAAGAAAATAATGTCAGATATTTCCAGTTGCTAAGCATTTAATATGAATCAGGCACTGTGCTAAGAATTTTATAGAGAGTAGCCCATCTAACCCTCACAGTAACCCTATATGGTAGGTACTGTAATTAATATTATTTTACAGAGGAGGAAACTAAAATGTTAAAAGCTTAATTGTCCATAATTGTAAGTGGAGCTAGAATTCAAACCAAGTTTTTCTGGCTCCTGAATTATATTTTTATACCACCGCCTACCAGTACATTTATATTCAGGTTTCCTTGGCTATCTCACCATAAAATGCTGCCACCCCATCTTAATGGTTGAGGAGATTCAACTCTCAGTTCTACCATAAGCAGTAGCATGCAATTTTAACTATAGCTCTAGAAATATCCAAGATTATTTAGCTCAATTTCCCAGCTCTGTAGGTTAAATTCATTGTCTTTAATGTATTTCACGCTAGCTACCCAATGCAAATTATGTCACTAAGAACAAAGGAATAGTCACTACTTGTTTGTTTCCAATAATTCTTTTTTTTTTTTTTTTTTTTTTTGAGACGGAGTCTTGCCCTGTTGCCCAGGCTGGAGTGCAGCGGCGCAATCTTGGCTCACTGCAATTTCTGCTGAGTAGCTGGGACTACAGGAGCCCGCCACCATGGCCGGCTAATTTTTTTGTATTTTTAATAGAGACGGGGTTTCACTGTTTTAGCCAGGATGGTCTCGATCTCCTGACCTTGTGATCCGCCCGCCCCGGCCTCCCAAAGTGCTGGGATTACAGGCGTGAACCACCGCGCCCGGCCTCCAATAATTCTTTATTATAGACTGTGCTGTATTGAATTACCTTGGATTCCATTATTTTGCCAAATCATTTATAAGATAAATTCCTAGAAGTAACATTTCTGGGTCAAACAACGTTAGTAATATTGATAGGTACAAAGGCTTTTTGTTATTGTTTGTTTTCATTTTTATTAAAGTTATACATACAAGCACATAGATTTAAGAATCAAACAATTCTACAATTTTTTTTAAAAGGATAAGAAAAGCAGACACTCCCCTCACAGTGCTTGCAGGCACATCTTTTAGCTTTTTTTTTTTTTTTTTTTTTTTTTTTTCAATTTACCCTCTTGTCTCTAGATGATACGCTGCTTGGTGAATTTTGTTTCAGCGTTACCCACTGACTCCCCGCCATGGAAAATGAGGGTTTAGCTCTTTTCTATGCACACACATATTTCCAATATAGTTATGCCATAATTTTGTCTAGCTCAATATTCAATTCACATTATTGGGATTATGTGGAAACTGCACAATTGAGCCCTGTAGTAACCTTTCAACACTTTTCCTTTCTCATCTAACATTGTTTAATTGTCCCATTGGCTTAATTTTCATGTGTTTATTACCAATTCAATCCCAACCTCGCTGCTGATTGTCTAAATCTCTCTCAAATTGCTCATCCTTATGAAGTAACCTTCCCCAGAACCTGACTTGCTACAGTCTAGACTGGTTGCTCTCCAACTCATCCTGGAGATTCCTGCCATCTGTGTGGGAGCTTCTAATGTCTTCCTCTTTCAGTGTTGGCTCCATCTTGGTGGCAAACATCCAGTAGTAACTAACTGCCTGCAAGGTGACTTTCGGAAAGCTGCTTAACAACTCCAAACCTCAGTCCTCTCATCTCACCTTAATTGTGTCACTACTTTTAAGATTAGTCATAGCCTCTTGACCCAGTGGTTAAAGCAGTTGTTTTCAATTGGCAGAATGCATTAGAAGTTCTGGGGGTGTTTGTTAAAAATGCAGGTGCCCAGGCCCACCCCAGTGATCCTGATTCAATAGCTCTGAAATAGGGTGTATCTGAATATTAAAAATAGCTGGTGGTTATTCTGATGCAAAATCCTGAAGAATCACTTTTTAAGAAGCACCAGCTCAAAGATATAAAACAAAAATAACAAGTCAGCAGTGATTTTCAAAGCCAACAGTAAAAGAAGCTTTCAAAAATCCCTTCCCAGTTCTAAAATGTATACATTGGGGGATGCCAGAAATATATTGCTTAAGATTTTTGAAAAGTTCCCTAGGAATTTTTTAAAAAAACTAATTTAATAAAGAATAACACAGTCCATAGGTCATTAACTTCAAATCATGTATTAGGAAGATGGCGAAGAGCTAAAGTGGCCCATTTTTATTATTTTCTGAAAGTGGAAAAGATGTTGCCAAAAGCAAAGAAAAGAAGACATTATCTTTTGTAATCATTGAAATAGAATTTTTAGTTGATTCCCGCCCCACAACAGTTTTGAGTAGACAGTAAGAATTACAAATGATTGCACCACTTAGAAAAGCCAGAGAAAGGAATAAATAGATTTATTTTTGTTCAGAATGACTGATTTGTTGTGATCAGAAACCAAAGGATTTTAAAATACTGAGTACAAACCTGCATATGAGGTTTGTAAGACAATGGGTAGAATACTGGATGTCACAACTAAAAATGAGGCCAGTACCACAGTAATTTTGCAAGATGTGTGTCAAATATCAATCCATTGTTGAAAGGTCTCCAATTCATATATACCCTAAACCTTAGTAAAAAATGTGCCACATCCACACCACATGAACAGCACATATCATCACAAAAATAGTGTTCTTTGAAGAATGCGTAGGTACCACTAGACACCTATTATTAATCATTGTTTCTCCAAAGAAGGAAGAGTTTAGATATGGTTTTGTGAGAGTATCTTACTGACCACCACATTTCAATATTTTTAAAATATATGTTTGAAATATCCTAAATAGGCAAGTTTCCATGGCAATATACTTTGGGCAATTTGAAAGCAAACAAATAACTATGAAAAATTTTATTTAAAAAGTTTTTATTTTCTAGCATATCTACAAAAATCACATCAACTCTTTGCTATTGTGAAAAACTACATGTCATAGGAAAAACAAGTAATGATATAAACAGATTTCATAATTTGAAATAAACTGTCAGCTGAACAAAGATTACATTACGAACATACCCAATAATACAGATTGTAGATGCACAAGTAAGAATTTACACTGGTTTACAGCAAATGAGGACAGGAGGATGGAGGATACTTTACTCCCCATTTGATCCCACATATGGTATACAATTTACTTGGAGTATAAAGGACAAAGAAAAAGGGTATAGGGAGACTATCAGGAGAGGTAAACCAATTTAAGCTGATGCAAAACGAAAAAAAGACAAATGTTTATGTCTGATGACGTAAAATTAAAAGATTACTAGTTCAGTCAGTTTAATGAAGATTAATCTGGTCCAGTTAATAAAGAAAACTGAATATATCTATTGTAACCGTATCTGAAGAGGCAATTCTGAAAGCATTTTTTTTTTCTGAAGCACAACTCTTTATTTTTCTTTCTTTTTTTTTTTTTTAGTTATACTTTAAGTTCTAGGTTACATGTGCACAACGTGCAGGTTTGTTACGTAGGTATACATGTGCCATGTTGGTTTGCTGCACCCATCAACTCCTCATTTACATTAGGTATTTCTCCTAACGCTATCCCTCCCCAAGCCCCCCACCCCCAAGCAGGCCCCCACGTGTGATGTTCCCCTGTCTGTGTCCATGTGTTCTCATTGTTCAATTTCCACTTGTAAGTGAGAACTTGCAGTGTTTGGTTTTCTGTCCTCGTGGTATTTTGCTGAGAATGATGGTTTCCAGCTTCATCTATGTCCCTGCAAAGGACATGAACTCATCCTTTTTTGTGGCTGCATAGTATTCCATGGTGTATATGTGCCACATTTTCTTTATCCAGTCTATTACTGATGGACGTTTGGGCTGGCTCCAAGTCTTTGCTATGGTGAATAGTGCCAAAATAAACATACGTGTGCATGTGTCTTTGTAGTAGCGTGATTTATAATCCTTTGGGTATATACCCAGTAATGGGATTGCTGGGTCAAATGGTATTTTTAGTTCTAGATCCTTGAGGAATCACCACACTGTCTTCCACAATGGTTGTACTAATTCACACTCCCACCAACAGTGTAAAAGCGTTCCTATTTCTTCACATCCTCTCCAGCATCTGTTGTTTCCTGACTTCTTAATGATCGCCATTCTAACTGGCGTGAGATGGTATCTCATTGTGGTTTTGATTTGCATTTCTCTGATGACCAGTGATGATGAGCATTTTTTCATATGTCTGTTGGCTGCATAAATGTCTTATTTTGAGAAGTGTCTGTTCATATCCTTTGCCCACTTTTTGATGGGGTTGTTTTTTTTCTTTCAAATTTGTTTAAATTCTTTGTAGATTCTGGATATTAGCCTTTTGTCAAATCGGTAGATTGCGAGAATTTTCTCCCATTCTGTAGGTTGCCTGTTGACTCTAATGATAGTTTATTTTGCTGTGCGGAAACTCTTTAGTTTAATTAAATCCCATTTATCTATTTTGGCTTTTGTTGCCATCTGAAAGCATTTCTTTAAGCTTCTCTGTCAGCCTCCCTCTTCTTTTCCCCACTCCATCCTTCTCTCTGATTTCTTCTGCCTTCTGGGGAAGAAATGAAGACTGAGCAATTTCATCAGTATATACCCCTTTCCTAAGCACTAGCATCCTGTGCTGTTCCCTCCTGGGACAGAGAAGACCAGAAACAGCTGCTATGTCAATTTAAACCTTGTCTCTGACTAACCTAGAAGCTATAGCAGGGGCTGCATTAACGACATAATATGTCATTTGGCTGTAATCTGCTCTAATGCTTTGGCATCTGGTCACGTGTATTACTTAAAATCAGACAAATACATAAACTGTTCATATAGCCCAGATAGCTCGGTGATAGCACCTGGTAAATGCTAGGGGTATGTAGCCGGGTATTAACTTGAATTGCAATGGACCAGCAGATATGAAAATGATTTGGGATATTACCAAAGCAGTTGTTAAAATGGAAATAATATTGCTGTTACTGGGAAGAAAAAAATTGAAAACAGTAAAAATGCAGCTACAAAAAAAATTACAGGCAGAAGCTCTATAGTATATTAGATTTAACCTGTGTAGGCAACTGACAAACACTGATAAAGACAGATGGCTACGACAGCATATAAAACAGTCCTCACGATGATTCAGTATACAAATGTGAACCCATTTAAGCTAATAAAGATCAATACCAACCAGAAGTTGATGATGCATAACCCACCCTTTATTCTTATGTCTCATTTTAAAGGTTAACACATTTCAAAATTTATACATTTAAAGATGCTTAACTTTTAAGATAGGAATTGATTTGGCTTATTTTATGTTAAAGAAAACTGTTTCAGCTCACATCAATAAAATATAATACCTAACTAGAATTCATCAAAAACAGGTTTCTACTGCAACATTTCAAGAAACTAGATGATATGTTTTACGCTTATTAATTACTCAAATGCTAAAACATCTGGACTGTAAATTTAATCTTCCAATGAAATAGCTACACAATACAGTTTTTTCACTATTAAATACATTAGGTTATTACTCTGTTTACCTAAAGTTACCTCCATAATTACCAGTAGAATTAAGGTTAAGTTGATAAATTTCATGAGAATCCCAAAGTTTGAAAACTATTTTCACACAACACACACAAAATTTTATTATCTTATATTATTTTTTAAGGCCAAGATAATTTGAAAGAACTTGATACATAATAAGCCTTAAATACATTTGTCAAAGAGATGAGACAAAAAGAGGAAGAGAAAGAGGTAGAGAGGAAGACTGGTTGTAGAAGAGACATGAATCAACCATGTCTACATTTAAAAATTCCTCTGAATGATTTATGAATTCATTACAGAGATCAACTTTTTTGGTTTTTTGGTTGTTTGTTTTTTGTTTTTGAGATGGAGTCACTTCTTTCGCCCAGGTTGGTGTGCAATGGCACAATCTCAGCTCACTGCAACCTCTGCCTCCCAGATTCAATCAAGTCTTCTGCCTCTGCCTCCTGAGTAGCTGGGATTACAGGGGCCCGCCACCACGCCCAGCTAATTTTTATATTTTTAGTAGAGACGAGGTTTCACCATGTTGACCAGGCTGGTCTTGAACTCCTGACCTCAAGTGATCCTCCAGCCTTGACCTCCCAAAATGTTGGGATTACAGGTGTGAGCCACCATGCCTAGCCCCAGAGCTCAACATTTATTACAGATTTTGTTTTTTGGCTTTTGTTTTTTGTAGAGACGTCATCTCACTATGTTGCTCAGGCTGGTCTCAAACACCTGGAATCAAGCAAATCTCCTGCCTTGGCCTCCCAAAGTGCTGGGATTACAGGCATGAGCCAACATGCCTGACTATTACAGACTTTGATAGTAGTCTGCTTGATTCATAAAGATATTTCCTTTCCTAGTCTATGTGTAGTAAGCACTTTACTTAGAGCATAATAAAAGGGGGAAAAGAATATAGAAATAATATCAAAGAAGAGAAAAATTGATGTAAACTGATGCATATCATATCAAAATAAATTTAAAATAACATACTCAGTAAAGAACTATCCAGATTTTGCTAATTTTCTAAATTAATAAATTTAGGGAGACATCTTTATAGTTACAAGATAGCCATTGACTATTTTGTTATCATACTATGGCTGCAATATACCCAATAATACTCTGTATCCTAAATCAGTTACTACACTTGGGAATATAAATTTTAATTGCTTAATGCTTACATACGAAGTTATCTATAACCATTTCTAAACAGAATATTTTAATACTTTAGAAATTGAGTGAGGTATTTAGTATGCTGACCATTTTATAAGTTCCAAAGAGTATGCTAATGGAGTTCCAGGTGAGAACAAGAAATTTTTATAATGATGGCCAATTTTCATCTGGGCCCACCCTCAATGCAGAAGGATTGGTTGATGTCATGTCTGCCCTAAACTGATACTATTTCACTTGAATACAAATTTAGAAAAATATGTTAATTCTTCAGCACATTGCAAGTAAATATTAATTTAAATATTAGATGTATAAGTATTAAATTAAATATTAATCCAATCTTTCTCAACCCTCCCAGTACATCAGAATCACCTTAGTGGATTTTTAAAATACAGATGCCAGGGCTCTATCCCAAGAGAAGCAGTTAGTTGAAGGTCATAGGAAATAATTATTTTTTGAAAGTTTTCCCAGATGATACTAATCCAGTACAAAACAGGATTAAATGAAGTCATCATAGTCCTTTTCTGTCAGAATAAAGGAATAGAGCTTCCATTCAAAGAATGGAAGTTTTATAAATTCTATATCTAGGCTAAGGAGACATAATCATAGGTTAAGTGGAGAAAACTGTGACTCAAATACTTTGTGTGACTTTACTGAAGGATGATATTTTTCTGACAGTGTGTCAACAAATATTTATTGAGCATTTATTTGGTGCCAGGCATTATAATGTTGGTACTAGGAATAGAGAGATTAACATGATATTTTCCCTTCAGCAATTTATATTCTGAAAGAGAGAGTTAAATAATAAACATAAAATAATTTTGGGTGCTGGTAAGTGCGACAAAGAGGACAAATAGAATAATGTGAAAGGCAAATGAAGGGGTGGACTTAGCTCTGGTGAACAGACAAGTTTCTTTAAAAAGGTAACATATGAAAACCTAGAGGAAGAGTGTTTCAGGCAATAAGAAAAGTGAATGCTAAGGTCCTGAGATGGGAATAAACTTTATATATGTTCGAGGAATATCCAGGAAGCTGGAATGGCCAGAACTTGGCCCAGCACTGGGAGAGTGGAAGGGATGAGGTCTCAAAGGCAGGCAGGAACCAGCTGGTGTAGAGGTTTGGAGGCCACCGGAAGGGGGTTGCTTGTATTCCAGTTGCACCAGGGAACTAGCCATCAGAGATTTTGTTTTATTTTGTTTGAGACAGGGTCTCCCTCTGTTGCCCAGGCTGGAGTGCAGTGGCACAATCACGGCTTACTGCAGTCTCGATCTCCTGGGCTTAAGCAGTCCTCCCACCTCTGCCTTCCGAATAGCTGGGATTACAGGCCTGTGCCACCATGCCTGGATAATTTTATTTTTCTGTAGAGTTGGGAGTCTGCCTATGTTGCCCAGGCTGGTCTCGAACTCCCGGGCTCACGTGATCCTTCCACTTCAGCTTCCCAAAGTGTTGCGATTACAGGCTTGAGCTACCATGTGTGGCCCATCAGAGGTTTTTAAATGAAAGGAGATCTGCCTGCATTTTGGAATGTTACTCTGGTTGCTGTGTGGAAGTTGGCCTGAAGAAGGAGGTCAACTTTGGAGGCAGGATCCCTGATGCTGCAAAATGATGGTACCTGGGTACTGGGAAGATTCTAATTGATGACCTAAGTCTTACAAATAATGGTTTTTCTTTATCATTCTTTTAGGTCAAAAGCTCTATGCTACAAGACTTAAAGATGTGGGGAGGATGTGATTCATATAAAAAGGAAGCATCCTGATAGATTTTTCCGAGTATATGTGATCTCCTAATCCAAACAGCTTTTCATCCAGGAAGTTTCCATCATGCTGTCCACTATCCACTGTAAATTCCATATCACTATGCAGAACTGAGGTTCCTGACATTTTTGTGTTTCTCAGAAAATGCTGGTGCAGCTTTTTAGTCTTGTAACCGAATGAGGTTAGGTTATATTCATGCTACAAACGTTAGATTCCAAATCACTGCTTAAAGCTGAAAGTTAACCTTCTAATTGAATTAATTTCTACATATGTTTTTCCTGTTCCACCAATTATATTCCATTTGTCATTTGTTATATTTCAGGAAAAGTGTTCAGTATGAAAGGCCAGTCTGATCCACAGAATAAGGGTAGGAGGGCTCTTGCTGTAACATAGGCTGAGCTCCTCTGAACTAACAGGGAAAATGTGATCAAATGCTATTGAATGAATTCCATACTTTAAGAAGACAGAATACTAAGGGCCGTGCTCTGAGTTCATAGCAGTAGTTATCTCATATTTAATAATTGACTTGGCTTTTAAATACTGTCTTAAAATATCTTCTGAATTATTATGTTTAATTCTTAATTTATCCTGGCTTTGTACTGTTAGCCAACTTAATTTTATATTTCCTGATAACAAGGAGTAAGTATTATATGGGGCCCATGTGTGTTAAGTCTATTATGACATAAAATATGTAATAGGAAGTCAGTAAATAGGTGCCGAATAAAGTAAACGTTTAACAGAATATGGTCCTTATTATGGTCCTTGACTCTAGAAGTCAAGAATAAGGTCCTTATACTTTTTAGACTTTAAAATGCATTTAAAATATGATAAATGTTAACTTATACAAATCAACATATATAAAATTTGTCAACAGTAGACATGTATCAAAACATTTGCAAATAGGATTTATTGATGAGGAAAATTTTCTGGGAAAACATCTAAATTGCTATTTTAGAAGGAAAATGATTGTAATATATAAAATGGACATGTTTTTTAAATAATGCATTTTGAGTAGGAGAGGGCACAGAATCTGATACCGGGGCCAAACAATTTTCTATTCAACAGTAATTCCTTTTACAGTATTTTTGCCATGGCCCTTGTAGCTGATTCTTCTCCAACCCCTGCTCTGAGTCACTGTCCAGCTCAACACGACCATACGAATAATCAGTACAGTAGATGAAAATAAATCATGTAGTCTCAGAAAGTCTTCTATATTTCTGTCTGCTTAGTCAATGTTGACAACATTAATACATAGTCCAGTATTGTTGTCCCTGGTCTCCTTTGAAATGCTACAATTTTAGAATCCTATTATTTCAGTGACATTTATTTTCTTAGGGGATTGGATTAGGGCATGAGTAAGAAGGAATATTCATCTTTTCCTTGTTCTTTTCAAGTTTTAAAAGGGTTTTTGATATTGTTATTTTTGATGCAGATTGTTATATGACATTGAAACAAGTCATCTGCAGTAATTTGAATTTTTTTTTTTTTGCCTTTCAAAATTCCAATCACTGTCTTCAG
This sequence comes from Gorilla gorilla gorilla, assembly GCF_029281585.2. NCBI lineage: Eukaryota > Metazoa > Chordata > Mammalia > Primates > Hominidae > Gorilla > Gorilla gorilla. The sequence goes on from NC_073234.2 coordinate 94,738,550, forward strand.
TAGGTAATCCCAAGGAATATTATGATAAAAGATAACATAAAAATTCAGATATGATATTCCTGTTATTTAGAGGTTGTATTTAATTTTCCTGTAAGTCAAAGTATTCAAATATGTTTCAAATATATTTCCAAAAATATAATTCCAATCAAACTTAAATTGGCTTTGTTTATACTCGGAACAGTCTATGTTAACTACATTTATCCCATCTCCCATAACGTATTAGGGGAAAAAGCAGACTAATTGTTGTCAAGTATACTCATTTGATGATTGCTGATGGATTTAGTTTTAAAGGCACCTTTTAATATACAAATAAATTAAAATTCTCATGTAGAAGATATTACAGAGTAAAGAAGTGGCTCTGAAACATTGGGGTTTCTGAATAATCTGGAGGTCTTGTTAAAATACAGATTTCCCTTCCCACTCCCAGATGTCTGGGTGGTGCCCAAGAATTTCCATTTCTAACAAGTCCCCAGCTGATGCTGACCTTGCTGGTATAGGGCCACACCCTGAGTACCACTTGTAAAAATGATGCTCATCAGTTCTCTGCTTTTCTTAAGGAATAAAATTGTTCAAGCTAATCAGTTATATCCACAAGTACAATATCATTTAAGAGAAGCTTCTAGAGATCTTTAACCATATACATATACAGCTCTGCTGGACAAACCAAATTGACTTGAGTTAATGCAAAGAGCTTATCTGAGCATCTTTCTCTCTAAAGCCAAGATGACTGGAATATACCTAGTCCTATTCTTGGAACTTCACTTTTTCTCCAGGAATACACTAGTCATTCCCTCTCCTTCAAGTTCAAACTTCCTGCTCGGCTTTCTCACTCCTCTATGCCTAACTTATCCTTTATGTTTATGGACATAGTATAAACTATAGAAAAAAGTAGGTACTAGGACCCATGGCAAGTCATTAAGTTGAGCCACGATTTCATCAAAATGTAAAGGTAATAGTACCTACTTCTGGCTATTGTGGATGGAAAAATGAGATGATATATGCACAGAATCAAGCACAATACCCAGTACTCAGGACGTCTCCCCTCCTACTGCCTGCAAAATAAGTTTTTTCCTATCTTCCTAGAACTTCTGGCTTCTACAGTTATTGATCTCCCTGTCAACTGCATTCCATGAAATTCCCTGCTAATCCTAGAGTGTATCAGACAGAAACTGAAAAAATGACCATATCAGACAGCGTTTTCAGTTTTTTAGAAGGCAGAAAAACACAAAGGGGATAATTTGATGGCTGCTTGCCAGAAAGTAGCAGGACAGAAATTAGAGCTATGGAAATTTGTAGCTGTCTTAATCACCTCTGGTGAAACACAACATCCGGCAGAACATAACAAATGAGACCACGCCATGTTTGATAGTAAGTTTTAGACTGAGGGCACATTGCTGAAAGGCAGGTGTTGTTCTGATCACCTTTGTACTCACTGTTGCCTGTGCTATTGCCATGTTTTCATAAGCCTCGGTAGTGCATTTGGTTTCCATGGAGTCCATCCATGAACTAAAAGAACAAAACATCTAATCCCAAAGCAGAATACAGATCTCTTGTAGTTTCATTCACCCTTTTAAACAATATCACAGTAATTTTTAGATTCAAATAATCATTGAGAGACCCTGTACTAGCAGTTAGGGACATGTCATCTGGGCGTTGGCTCTATTGAACAATATGATCTTAAATAAACCTTTTCAGTGCCTTGGGTCTATGACCCACCTGTAAGGTGGACATAATGCTGCCTGGCTAATCTGCCTTTCATTGTTATTATAGTACATATCAAATTGCATTGTAGAATAAAAATGTTAAACAAGGGCCAATGGAATACTGGTGACAAAGTTGAATAGCACTAGTAACTAGAATCAAGTCAATTATCAGCTTTCAAACATACCGAATATCAAGAAAGTACCATAAGGCCAGGCACAATGACTCACGCCTGTATCCCAGCACTTTGGGAGGCTGAGGCAGGAAGATTGCTTAAGCCCAGGAGTTCCAGGCTGCAGTGCACTATGATTATGCCACTGCACTCCAGCTGGGGAGACAAAGCGAGACCCTGTGTCAATTAAAAAAAAAAATGTGCCATAATAATCTCATAATGCTTTCACTTCGTATTCATGAAGCTAGTAACATAAGCCCCCTTGATAATACAGCCTATTACAAAATCAAAGTTGGCCCCTTCCACTTTGGAACAAATGTCTTTTATGAGTGCTTTGGTTGGCTAATGAATTTCTGTAGAAAGAATTTTACTTTTCAGTTTTCTTCATTTTGATAAAGGAGATTACCACATGGAAGAATGATATTAAAGATAATAATTAAAACTCATCCAAACTCAAACTTTTTTTTTTTTTTTTTGGAGACAAGGTCTCACCCTGCTACCCAGGCTGGAGTGCAGCAGCACAGTCATAGCTCACTGTAGCCTCTAACTCCTGGGCTCAAGAGATCCTCCTGCCTCAGCTTCCCAAGTAGCTAGGACTACAGGCAGGAGCCACCATGTCCGGCTAATTATTTCATTTTTGTAAAGTCATAGTCTTGCTATGTTGCCCAGGCTGGTCTCATACTCCTGGGCTCAAGCAATCCTCCCACCTTGACCTTCCAAAGTACTGGGATTAGAGGCATAAGCCACCAAAAGTCAAACATTTTTAGGCCAAAACTCAAACGTTTTTAGGAAGAAAGAGATTAAGAAGGTGGGCTGCTCTGGGACTTACTGATTGTGTAAGCCAGCATTGTTGGCCTAGTGAGTGTTTTAGCACTTTCAGAATCTCAGAGTCCTTCACAGATCCTCTGACAGGAGTTGACCCTTTGGCTTGAGTCAATCTACACTCCACCCATCGCAAGCTCAGATAGTAGAAATTTCTCCCGTAAAAAGTTTCCATAATGCTACACGCAAACCTCTTGGGAACAGTAGCTCCTCTCTTGCCTGGAAGTGCAGGCTACTTTCTGGAGCTGCCATGTCCCACGTGGCCAGTAAGTGCTGCCATGTAAACTTTTGCAATTTCCCAGTCTCAACACAAAATCAAAGCTTCAAGCTTTGGGAGATAAAATCTGGGTTTCAGGTTTGATAAAATATTTTTCACAGTAGTTATCTAGGATTGATCAATTCTGAAGGCTCTAATTTCTGTTCTTCAAGCTAATTTAACACAAGGCAGCCTGAACAATACCACTCTTGGATGGGCAGCCTAAGAAACAGATTTTCGCAGGTGTTTCCTCTGTGCTGCAAACCTAAATAGCCCCCTACATTCAATCACATCGATGCCAGCGGCAGGAAAAAAACTGCAACAAAAGAAGAAAAGAGAGCAAGCTCAGTAAAGCTGAGGACTGCTCAAGAGCCGTTTTGATGTAGAGATCTCTGTGAAAGCTCATTAAATCCTCAGTGTGTGAGACAGGGCTTAGGGAAAAATAGAAATAAGGATAATAAGACACCATATCCATCCATACTGACATATTTGTAAAGCATTCATTAGTTAAAATCCTCCAAGGAAACTCCATGTGACTCCTCAGCATATTAAGGACCTGAATCAGCTCTTCTGGTTAAACCACAGTCCAGATTAACAGTTACATACTGGAGAGATACAGTTAGTTTTTGTTTTGTTTTATTTTTCATAATACCATGAACAAACCTATTGCAAAAGCAATTCAAAGCATGGTTCCCATAACGAAGAACCAGTTGGGTCCTCTTCAGGAGGAAAGATAGCCCCATATACCATGAATATCTAATACATCTGAATAAATGATAATAAGTCATTAGATGACGGGTGTATATGAGAAAAGCCAAACTTACTAAGTTAGGTCCCCACTGCTTTTATTTTCTGGAAGACATTCATAAGGAAAGATGTATCTTCATGCTTCAGCCAAAACCTGAATGGGAATAAGACCTTCTATTATTCAGGATTCCCCAGAGAAACAGAACCAATGGTGAGGGGGTCAGGGGAAGAGGCAGTTGGGAAAGAGGAAGAAAGAGAGAGAGGCTTTATCTTAAGGAATTGGCTCATTCAATTTTAGAGTTTGGCAAGTCCAAAATTTGCAGAGTAGCCCAGTAGACTGGAGACCCAGGAAATACTTGATGTTCAGTCCAAAGGCACTCTGCTGGCAAAATTCCCTCTTCTTCAGGGGAGGTCTTTTTTCTCTTAAGGCTTCTAACTGATTGGATAAAGCCCACCTAATGACCTCATTGTAATTTAATTACCTCTTTAAAGACATTGTCTCCAAATACGATCTCATTCTGGGGTGCTAAGGGTTACAACTTCAACATATGAATTTAAGGGGACACAATTTCACCCATAAAATACCTCAGTGGGTTTTATTATGATCTAGATATTAGAAAGAGAGAGAGAGACAGAGACAGAGACATGGGGAGGTTGATAAATAGCAGATGTATTTCTCAAAGCAGTGATTCTCAAAGTATAGGCCCAGGCCCAGAAGTATCAGTATCATGTGAGAATTGGTTAGAAATGCAAATTCTCAGCCCCCACCCCAAATCTGCTGAGTCTGTAAGTGAGGCCCAGGAATTTGTGAATAAACCTTCCTTCCTGGTGGTTCCAATGAAGGCTAAAGTTTGAAAACAACTCTCTTAGAAGTTGCTTTATTACAAGAATGACGCCACCCAGGAAGTTTTCCAACAAACATGGGTGTAAATATTGTTTAATCTGTGTGTTTTCATTAAATATATCAAGATAAGTCGTATTTTATAAGTGAGCTTTGGATCTATTTTACTCTTATAAATTGAAAACAAAGCCAGAGCTCCAAGGATAAGCACCACAACACTGCAAAGAAACTTGGCCTCTGAGTACAGATTTCACAGGGTAAAAGCAAAACTGTGAGTACCCAATAAAGCTAATATATCAAATACCAGAGCAGTCTAATTGCTGTCTGTCTGGTTGGAAGCCTCCTTACCTTATGTAATTCCCATGAATGGCAGACTAAATTATAATGGTGGTACTTAATAAAATTCATTCTACCCTCTTCTTAAAAATGAAAAACTATAAATAGAACTACTGAGTGGCCACTTTTGAGCAAGAATGTAATTTATATTATGTCCCAAAACACCTTCCACACCCTCACAAAAGTAGCATTTGCAAATACACCAGCATTAAACAAGACTCTCCCCCATGTTCTTTGAGAATCTACAGTACAGCCACAGGAGCAAGAAGTTTTAATTCACCTGTGAGTTACTTCCAAGTCTTGCTGGATGGTCAGATCTGTGAACAGTCATACACACAACCAACTTATCTGGAGAAGTCAGCTTCATCCGAGCATATATTCTACTTAGTGGTCAAGTACATGTAACTAAAGGTAAAGCCTACATCCACGAAGCTTACGTGACTTGCCTAGCGTAGGTTTCAGCACATAAGATGCTAGATCAGATTGCATAATGCAAGGAGAGCTAACACTCATAATTACTTATGTAAATTATACGACAAGAATTCCCCAGGCCTTTAGGGAAAAAATGTTTATTTGCGGAGCCTAATTTTTTATATCAGCTATCAAGAAAAAGATTGTCAAGGAGCATATTTGATTATTGGACTTGGATCTAGATGTACCCTCTTTGTGACATTGTCACATAATGACAACCTGGAGGTTAATACATTAAGGCAGCCTGTATGTGAGTGAAGCTTCAGAACTACTTGAAAATTGCGTTATTTAACTGTGTCCGGATGGAATAGAGAACATTCTCACACTGAGCAATTATACCAGCAGGCCATTGATTGGGAAGTTGATGTTTGTCTTTTTCCACATGAACAAGGGCAGTCCCATTGCTGGAAGCTAGTGCTCTATCATTTTTAAATAAACAGAATGTTTGTCATTAGCATTTTCTAAAGCATTGGAGATATTTGATCTGGATTTGCTTTTATTTCTTCTTGATCAAATGAAATCTGCAAAGCCTCCATATACTCTTGTGCAATCTTAGCACTTACTTAAATCATAGAAGCTCATAGAATCAAAAGTATACTTTTCATAAGAATCTTTAAACCCCAAAATTCCAAACAGGCAGAAATAAATATTACCTGGAGTTCTTACAGATTTTTCAATGAATGCCTTCCTAATCAAAAGATTATAATTTAAATATTGATTAATTTATCTAGAATTTTAGAAGATTTAGAGTAATATCAACCCAGCTATGGGAAATACAAAAATAAATCATTAAACAAACATTTTATGACCCTTGCTATATCTCAGGAATTATACTGAAGTTTGACAAATAAATGTCTGACCACAAGCAATCATAGACCCCTGCCCTCAAGGCTTCACAGTTGGGGTATACCCTAAGCAATATCTATTTCAGTTAAGAACACATTGGGCTGCAAGTAACAGAAAATCCTCTGTAAACAGTAGAGTAGGCAACTTGGGAATTACTTTTTTCACATAACAAGAAGTCAGAATGCAACCTTTGGTTTGCCTACTCTACGATGCCATCAGGGACCTGTGTTTTTTCCTCCTTTTCAGCTCCTCTATCCTTAGTATGTTGGCCTCTGTTTCCATGATTGTCTCCTCATGGTGCAATTGAAGACAGTGGCTGTCCCAACCAAGTTTTTCCTCTTTATCAGTAAAGCAAAGGGTTTCTCAGAAATCCCACTCAGACTTTCCTTAGATCTTATTAACTGGAGAGTCAAAGGGCCACTTTTATCTAAAAGACTAAATGAGAACTAACGGGACAAGATCATCATGGCTGGCTTTTAAGTACAAGAATGACATAGGAAAGTAATGGTTTAAAAAAATTAATATGGAAATGAAAGAGGAGAAAGGGAGTCAGTAAGACCAAGTGGAGCATTGCTAATATAATTCTGTCATAAGAACAAGAAGGTCTAGGTAATGGATCCTCTTATGATGGCTTAGTTTGTAATACCTTTCATGAAAGAAAAAACATTATGGACAGGTGGTCAGATACTTCCTAAACAACAGTCACAAGTTGCACTGCACTGTGGTGACTAGTATGTCTGTAGCTGCAGGTTAAGCACTATCTCAAGCATAGAGGTGACCCTTGGGGCAAGATAGTGCCTCTGAGCTTCTAAGGGTTACATGTCATAGGCCTGATTTCCACCTTATTCTATACACTCTCTGAAACTTCCAAAGATTCTGCTACATAAATCAACCTCATGCCCAAGTTGGTGGCAGCAGAAATGAACCTTAACTTAGCCCAAAAGGTTTGAAGAGAACCAAGAAATAAACCTAGAACCAGATCCAGCACTATCATTATTCTCATGCTACTTTTTAAAGTCTTGTCCACATTAGTCAGTGATAGAAAACTGATGTTAGGAACACTGAGCACCTAAGTGTCACTCACTCTGATCTCTAGTTGCTGCTACTGATAGCTTTCACCAATTAGCACAGGCTTAGAGTCAGATTATCTGGGTTTGAATACCAGTTCTGCTACTTAATAGTGGTGTAATCTTGGGGAAGTGCTTAAATTCTCTGTATTTTTCAATAAAATATTGATCACAATAACACCTACCTCACAGAACTGTAGTGAGAAAGAAAGTGAGTTAATATTTGAAAGTCCTTGAAAAGTGTGTGGCACATGTCAGCACTCCCGGAATGTCTGCTATTTTTATTACTGCAGCCATTATTATTCTGGTGTAGAGGTGAACTACCCTGTTTTGGAGGTCATAAAGACCTTGATTCAAATCCTGCCATTATCACTTACTATCCCTATGGCCCTGGACAAGTTAATTCATGGCTCTGAGCCTCAGTTTATTTATCTGTTAAAAAGGGATAATAATGCTTGTTTCATCAAGCTATAGTAAGTATTAAGATGGCATGTGACAGTGCTTAGCACAGGCCCTGACAAATAAGTAAATTGTATTCTTTTTTATCCTCCATGATACACTCTTTTCTCTGGGTTTATCACTAGAACTCCCCCGGGATGATCTGTTACTTATGACTAATCATACTCTGTGTACTTATACCACTAATATTATTTGAGTGAAACAAACTTAAATTCAGCATCAGGAACTACCTTGAAAGGAAAATAGACTCATAAGAGTAGTCTCTTCCAGTTTTGAGAAGAAAAGATGCCATCCTACAAGTATGGTAAAGGTCTTGATGAGAGAGGTAGGACCATGATTCTTTAGCATCGAATGATAGTACCACCACGCCTTCGTCTCACTTCCCCACCACAACTGAGTGATCTAGCCACCCTTTAGAGTTGCTACCACCATTCGTTGGGAAGCCATGAAGTCAAAGAAAAGTTTGAGACCTGGGACAGTTGTCCCCATTTGTCATACCATTGGGATAGCTCTGATCGTCACATTCTCAGAAATGCAAATACTAAGCTCTGAGAAGATACAGTCTTCTTTGTGAATCACCTCCATCCCAATTTTTGACCTCACTTTTAGGTGGGATGTATCTACAGCACAGAGTCTGTGACTCTAAGATACATCAAAGACTATTTGGTGGCCCCTCCTGAAATCAGAAGAGGATGTAATTTGCTATGGTTTTTGCAACTCTCTTACGCACAGTCCAAGCAAAGAACATTATAGTTTTAGAGTGGATGTGGCTGTCCTTACTCTGGTATACTCGCAGGAGAAGGACATTGCTGTCTTCTTTCCTTCCATCTTTGATCACATCACTACTGTATTGTGACCTCTTCTTCCCAGAAGAACAACAGTTTTATCCTCTTAATCTTGTTCAAACTGCCTTCTAACACTGACCACCACCAAAAGATGTTGCTTCGAGAAGAGGCTGAATGGAGAACCTTAAATGCATGGGGAATATTCCTGACTCTCACTGAAATCAGTTTATCCTGGGTATTACACTTGAATTTAAAGCAAATGTATGCACAGGCAATCCTGGGTGAGCTACTCTGAACAGGAGATGGCAGTAGCAGCCAAGGATTTGGGCAGCCCTTTCTAGTCCTAACAGAGGGGATTTCCTATTGGTTCATTGTCGATTCTGGACTGCAGTTTTGCCTCACCAAAGCCAAGGTGGCTAAATAATATGCCCAAGATCCCAGACCTTGCTGAATCTCACAACTATTGAAGAATTAGAAATTGCTCAAATTAAAGGCTGAACGACCAAGTGAACACTATGGGGAGCTTTTACTAAGTCTCACTGCAGAGGAAGGGAGGAGCCCTCCAGGAAATAAGCTGATATGCCCACTTAGATTGGCATTAGTGGGTTTATTGGAAGGAGCAAGGATCGGAGATCCAGTGCACATTCTTACTGAGACTTTGAGCAAGTCATTTAGCGAGGTGATTCAGCCCATGCTCTCATGTGGATTCAGGGAATAAAGAAGTCTTCCTCACAGACTTTACAAAGCGTTCAGTAAGATAACAGCCAGGAAAACTCATTTTGTAAACTATGACATGCTATAAAAATACAAGAAGGACATTTTGGTTGGTTTTAGGTCATTTCTTTGAATTTGTCCTGGCGCCTCCAAATTTCCTAGACCACATTTTTTTCTTTCCTTTTCTTTCTTTTTTTTTTTTCCAAGTAATATGGTCAGAAGCTGTTTGACTATGAGTCTATTATTTCTCTGATAATTATAATTTCCCGGAGAGTTATGGCACACAAATTACTTTGTAATAGCTCTAAATTCTTTGCTTTATCCTGAGTCTACAATTATGCACTTATCCATGCTCCTGTCATCTGTGGTACTGATTTATGGAAACTCTGTTCTCTGATCTCCTCATTTCTTACCTCTGCCTCCTTTAAAACTCAAGAAATGTGGCAGCAAAGTCAAATTTCTCATCGGTCCAGCATTACATTCTCAGGTGTAATCATTACCATCTTAATAAAGCAAGCAGTTAGTTCCACAATGGTCTGTTTAATCCACTAGATAATTGCTAAGCCTTAATTATATAACCCAGCATACTGTCCCTTGCTATAATTCCAGAACCACCATGTTGTGGTTTGAAACATCTATTAATTTGGTGCAAATATTAATTAAAAATTTATTTCTAGCCACGAATATGATGGATCAAGTGCCATGTATTAAAAAAGGAAAATATAATTAATCTTAACCAATTTCACTTGGAGCAAAAACAATGTAACTGGAAAGTTTTCTGGTAACTGCCACACACTCACAGACTTTTTTCAAAATTTGAAAAAAAGTATGTCTAAATTTTAAAGTATTGCAGTATCAGTTTGGTATTATGGTAGAGGATTTAAAAGCCATGCAACTGCACAAAATTTTTGATATCGTTAATAAGGCAAAGATATATTACTTCACTTTGTTCTGTTTGTGACCTAGAGTGAATTTTATTCATAGCAAAATTAGACCTTACTAGCTTCTTATACCTGAATGGCCTAGAGGTAGAGAAATTTCTAGAACAGCCTTATTAGAGAGTGGGGTGCATGACAAGACCATAATCTAAAGCCAGTTTTCAGTTTTGTTATTTACTTTGCTGCCTTGATCATTTTTCTGCACTCATTTGGCTTGAAGGCATAGACATTCCCTGTTGATTATCTCGGCTTGGCAGTGGGTTTCTGCTACACATTTTGATTCCTAATATGGTAGTAGGAGAGGATTTTGTATGACTTCCAGCAAGTTTCTCTGGGCTTGTGGAATGCAGCAAGGAAAGAATCCTACAGAGATGAAAACATGAATATTTGCATTGATTAAAGAGAAAAATGAAAGAAAGAAAAAGTATCACTCTAAACTGTTTTTTTCCTTTTCTTACTCTGTTCACTTCACTTCTAATAATGTCTTACACTTTTGGGGGTGGGAGGAATTAATGCTGTGTGTTCTTTTATTGCTCATATCTTCATGGCCATTTCAAAAATTGTTTTGAAATGCTGAGTGTGTTTACAGAGGCAATGTTAACAAAATAGTTTTCATCATCATCAAGGTTTGAATCCCTGAAGCACCCTATCCCTCTGTTCTACAAATTAGCCACATGAAGAAAACTGAGAGAATAAGTTTCATGTTGCTAAAAGAGAATAATAGGCTGATCATGTATATTCACAGGGTACAAATTACATTGTCTTAATTTTGCAGCAATATGAACTATTACTAAAGAAATACCTTACTTGCCTATCCATGTATTGATTGTGTTGGAGTTCAATACAATTTTTCTCTCAGGGTCATAAAGTCATTCACAGAATCAGGGGTGTTCAAGGGTGAGAATTCAGTCATGGGTTCTTAGTTTCTGTTTCTGGTTGGGCCAGTAAAGCCCCTTCCTCATCCCTCTTTTCCACTTATCACTACAGATGCAGACTTAAAACCATGGCTTCAGGCTGTTCAAAGTCAAAAAAAAAAAAAAACAGAACGACAATAACAACAACAAAATAAAGCAGGTTAGACAAGCTCGTATGCATCTCAGATGAAGAACTTTCCTCTAGTAATAGGCTCCTTTTCCCTAAATGTATTTACTGAAGGCCTCTGTATTTTAATAAGCTATATTTTCACTGGTTTTAAAACTTCATTATTTTCACCATTATTCACATCCATTTAATGTGTTACTTTTCTATAATTAAGCATTACATTTGGCAGTTATGCCCTCAAAACTGACTATATCAACATTTAAGGTCATGTATTTGTAGGCTTATTGGGGGCTGTATCAAAAAAAAAGTCACTAATGAGAGATCACCTACAAATCCAAGAAATTCAGCATGCTAGTGTAGATGTGAAAGTGTGGTTTTCATAGTGCTCCAAATATTTTCTTTTTCTGGATAACTTATTTTAAGAAGCCCTTCAGTAAACAGTTCTGATTTGATAGCAATAACCAACCACAAACACAATTAGTCAGTATATTAGATAAGCCCAAGATTGGTTGAAGAATAATGCAAACCTCAAAATAACAATGATGTAAATGACATAGAAATGTATTTCTCTGAAATATGAAATAAGGTAAAGATAAACAATCCAAAGCTGACATGGGGTCTTCATCTATCACAAGGAACCTAAGCTGCTGTCTTTCTCTTCTGCCGTCCTCAGCATATGGCTTTCATGTCATGGACCTGTGTGGCACATGAGGCTCCAGACAATGAAGAGAAAAAGGGAAAAATAAGTGTGAACCTATGTCCTTTACTGAAAGTCCCACATGGTACTTCCACTTACATCTCGATGGTCATGAATCTAGTCTTGACCACCTGCAAGGGAAGCTGGGAAATGTAGTCTTTTATTCTAGGTGGCAATGTGCCCAGCTAAAAATCAGGGTGCTAAAACTAAGGGAAGGTGGTGAAATGGGTACTGAAGGAGGCAACACCTAGTTTTGGTCATGGTCAGATTCTCTGGCTCCTTGACTTGCTATCATTGTCAGATCATACAGTGACTTAGCTTTCCATGCATATTCATATTTATTTATATAAATCAAACCTTTTGTGTTTTACTAACATAAATATAAATATTTGAAACAAACATAAATATATGTATTTACATAGAAATATATATGTAATTGTAGAAATTTTGAAATGTAGATAATTAGAAAAAAGTGCTAAGCAATCATAAAACTCACCACCCAGAAATAAGTGCAGTTGATTTTATGGTACATTTTTCCAGGTTGATTTTCATATACACATGTGTATCTATATACTTCTCTTAATACAATTGAAACATACAAAGCACATCATTTTTAACCTCTTTTTTTTTTTAGCAATGATATATTGAGGCATCCTTCTGCACCAATATTCTTTTCAACATTGTTTTAAATTGCTATAGATCATTTCATGATATCATTCCACTATTTAACCAACATCCTGTTGTTGGCATGACGAGTCTGTACAGGTCTGAAATGTTACAGTAGATAGTTAGTCAGACATGAACAGGGCAGTAGAAAGTTTATTAAAAAGCTTTAGAGCAGAAAGAAGTAAAGTACACTTGGAAGAGGGCCACACAGGTGACTTGAGAGATCAAGTCCACAGTTTGACCTTTTGATTTGGGGTTTTATACATTGGCATGCTTCCTGGGTCTTGTGTCCCTTCTGCCATGATTCTTCCCTTGGGGTGGGCTGTCCGCATGCACAGTGGCCCGCCAGTGCTTAGGAGGAGCCACATGCACAGTGTGTTTACTGGAGTTGTATGCATGCTTACTAGAGGCTCTCTTCCCTTACCAGTCAAGTGTTCCTATAAGGTAATATACCAGTTAAACTCCACCATCTTGCCTCTTAGTTTGCATGCTTCAGCCCACTCGCCCAACTCCTGAGATCTTATCAGGAAGCTGATCACTAGTCTCAGGTTTTTCTATGTATTGGGAGACTACTTTCCCTGGGGCTGGCTGCAACCAATTATTATTTTAGAGAGTCAGTTAATAATTGTCTGACCATCATCTGATGGTTGCCTGACATTCCTGGGTGGGGGATGGGAGGGTGGTCTCTCCTGTCCTGCTCATGTCTGACCAGCCACCTACTGTAACACTATTGTTAATCATTTTGAGTTTTTCTGTATTATAAACCACACTGCAATTAACATCTTTGTTACTAAATCTTTGTTCATATCCACAATTACTTTTAGAAGTAGTTTTTCTGATCAAATAATATGCATATCTTAAAGCTTTGATATGCCAAATTCCTCTCCAGAAAAATTAACATTTTACATTGTTACCCTACTATCTGAGTATATGCCAATACCTTTTGCCCAGCAATAAACATCATATAATTTTTTTAAATTCTTTACCAATTCAATAGACCAAAACATCAGCCTCAGGTTAACTATGCCTTTGATCACTACTGAAGTGGAACATTTCCCCTGCCTTTATATTTAGCCTTTTTTATTATTGTGGAAAGATATTAGAGGAGAGAAAGAAGCTCATGGGCTCAAATTTGGAAACACTAACTTCAGACTGAAAGGAAAAAGCCTCTGGTTCTGAAGATAAGTCATGTATGCTAACTCAGAATGGCAACATAAAAGGAGAGGTTATCCTTCCATTTCAAGAGGCAGTCAATGAAGCTGTCACCTGACCTCTTCCAATAAGGTACCCAGATATTTTCCTCCTTTGAAGAAAGAAGCCACCATGATCTTGGCTCGCATTGTGTTGAGTTTGAAGGACACTGCTTCATATGTGATTTATGGGTTTTCTCCCAGCACAGTTTTTCCCTTGACTTGACTGTCAAGCTCCTGTCTCTGCAGAGTGGCAAGTGAAAATATTCCAAGGGGCTCAAATGTAATTCAAGTAGTCAATAAACCACAAGATCTGTCAGCTCAACTATTTTCATACCAAATAGGATACTCCCCATCTAAATGTGTAACTGAGCCGAAAACAACTTTGTGCCTTTAAATATCTGATGTTGTGTCACGTTTCACTACATTTAAAGCCAATACAGTAAGTAGCCAGATCACAATATGCCAAATAGCTGTTTGTATCATTTCCTCATATTTGCTAAGTAGAGAATTTCAAATACCCTAGGCACATTCTATATGTGAATGGGATGATATATTTTCTTGCTTCTGTGTTGTATAAAATACTCTGGAGTAGTTAATTCTTTGCAAGTTTTTAAACCTTTCCTCATGGTCAAAAGCTAAATCATAAATCAAGAATTAACGTAAGAGAAAGTTTGAATACTCTCTCTTAATTCCCAGTTAGATTATAAAGACAAAACTTCAGGTAATTTCATGCCTAAATAGTAAGGTACAAATAAAAACAGGAAGAAAAAAATTATCCTCTAACAGCAATATCAAAAATTAAATATTGAACCATAACTCTTTTTTCCTCTGTAAGCCTAACACTTCTTTTCCATATATGTAAGGAAGGCAAATATGCATTTTTTGTTTACAATTTAGGCTGGGACTGCTACAGTGACTCACCTGGAGTACACCCCAATGAAAATTTAGTGGGCAATAACACAGAACACCATGCCCATAAAATTATAAAACATTATTGGGGTCTGCCCATTCTCCAATTGTCTTGCTGAAGTCTATTTTTCTTCCTCTATAGGAGAAGCTATTTAGAGTCAAGCATCATTAAATCAAAATGCAAAGGAAGGAGAAATTGAATGTGGGTTAATTGCATTCTGAATGCAACTGAACCGCAGTTGGTACAAATTACTGGCCTATAAGAATGCATTGTGCCTACCAGGAAGACAAGTATTTTGGTGAAGCCGGAGTATGGGTGTGTACCAGGAAGTGGCAGCAGATGAGGATTCTGAGTGTGTTTGTGTGTGTGTATGTGTGTGTGTTGGCAGGTGGGGACACATTAGATCCTTGTATGTTGTACTAAGCAGTTGGTACTTTGTCCTGAAGCATAGCTCTCCCAGGAGAATTGCAGCTACTGTCTAGGAGGATCCCAGTCTATGCAATTTGGCACACTCTGTGTAATCTTCTCTCCTTTATCACACAAAGAAGTCCTATACCTGCAATCTTGCTAGAGAAGTAAAACCTGTATTCCTTATCAGTAGATCTACAGGGTAATAAAGGGAACACTATGATGGGAGCAGCTGTAATGGAATTGAAGACCTCTTTCTTCTTGCCATCAACTGCCTGAAGATAAAAAGAATACAATTAATATAAATAAAGGGCAGAAAGGCACTGACTCTAAGGCAATGAAATTTTGTAATAGGAGTGGAAAGAAAGCAGAGACGAATGAGGGCTACGAGAATCACAACAGGCTCCTGGGAGGAGGTGATACTTGCTGTCCCTGCCAGACGTAAAGCATAATTTTCAGGGTCCTCAAGAATTAAGTGGCAATAGGACTCAAAAAACCATTTCTCCAATAGGAATATAGTGATGTGCAAAACAGACAAATCTCTGGTCTCATGGCTCACCACAGAAAACACAGGTACTTGTATTTTTTTGCAGGGCCTTATTAGGTTACCTGTACCCAAAGGATTTAGGTAACTCTTCCTTTATATATTTTCCATTTTATTTATTTATTTATATAGAATTATTTGCTTGCTTATTTACAATTTGTTTGTTTGTTTAAATTATAAAAGTAATATGTGTTTATGGCAGAGAAGTAAAAACAGACCAGAAGTATAAAGTTTCTCTCTCCCCTGCCCTACCCAGTCCTTCCATTAAGAGATAGCCAATGTTAAAGTGTTGCATGAGCATCCTTTCAGAAATTTTTCATACATGTGCAAGCATAGATTTATGTTATATATAAATATTATCATACTATTTTACTTTTTCATGTAACTGCTGTAGTGATAGCACCATAATGCTGGTATAAAAGGGACTCCACCAGGGCAATCTGGTTGGAAAGAGGGTCTTGAAGCTCCATTGCAAAACACTTATGTAAAATAGAATATCAATTGTTCATATCAAAGAAAGGAATGTGCTGGAAAGTGGAGACAGTAAAGCCCCAGCAAGTAATTCCTTGGTTTTAGCACTTAAACATTTTTGTATGATAGCACATAAATAGCTGCCTATGATTCCCTTGAGTGAATGGACCAAAATTTCTTGATCATTCCCCAACAGTAGACCTGTAGATTATATGTAGAGTTTTTGCCTTCATAAACAACACTATTTTGAATCCCTTTGTACAAAGCTTATACTTAGGCAAGGGAACCTATAACATAATTCCTATAAGCAGAATTCCTGACTGAAAGGGAATATGCATTTTAAATGTTAATAGATGTTGCCAAAATTAAGCCAATTTTCCAGTTTGCAGTTAATGGGAGAGGACGTTGTTTTTTTAAGGCTTTCCTTATAGAAAGAAAGTGCTGAGTAATGCGGCCACAGAACTAGTTCTGCTAGCTTAAGTTTCAAAGTCTACCTACCCATTTGCAACTAGGATCCAAGCCAGGCTTTACATGTTCAGCTTTCTCTGAGCTTTTGATAACGAAGCTGTTTACATTAGTAATCCAGCTAAACTGTGGAGTGGCATAGTCCCATTTACATTGAGAATCATTTTTGTTTTAGCTTGTGGGAGTGTAAATTACTATTAAAGGAGTTTCATTTCAAATCCAAAGAACATTCTATTGAGAAGAAAACTAATAAGAGAGAGGGAGCCATGAAGGCCAAGTCTGAGCTGCTGACAGCAATGCAGATAGAAAGAAACAAGGCAAGGCAGAGAAACAAGTTCAGGGAATTGAATAAGAAACGGTGTCACAGTCACATGATCACAGTCATATGATCATGAAACAAAAGGTATGGTAGATATTTGCCTGGAAGTCCCTTAGGAAATGATGGCAGCAAGACCAGACGGCAAAAACAAAAAGTTGAACATCTTTGCCATTTTCATTTCATGTCCAAATGCTTCTTAGAAACATACAACCTTATCGGCATTAACATTTTGACATTTTATGTATAGATCCTCTTCTAAATAGAGTTTAGGTTTATATTCATATTATTGTAGTAAAATAACAGATGATCACTATTTTTTCAAAGATTAAGAAATATGACTCAGAAAAATGCGAGCATTGGTAATTTAGTTTTGGGCTTTGTCAAATATCTTTTAAAAAAACTCAGCTAATAATACACTAAGGCTTCTCATACATAATTTATATTGTTGATTAAAACCTAAGAATGGAAGGAAAAGGCTAAGTCTAATTTTTTTGCTAAAAGAATGAGTAAAAAGTAATCAGCCATGTTAATATTTCAAACAGCAAACTATTTGAAATGCATTTCTGCTTTGAAAGGAAAATTTGAGATGAACAAGTTCTATTATACACTATTGATAAAGAAAGAAGATATAAAAGATACAATATACTCTTAAAAATGATTGCACTTTCAAGGAAACATAAAAGAATAGCTTCTTTTTTGGCCAGTAAGAAAACTGAAGCCCTGTGTAGTCATAAATAGCAAAAATACAACGAAAATCCTAATATGTGTGTGTGTGTGTGTGTTTTCTCTGCTTCAAGATTCCTATAATATCTAACAATGATATATTTGTAACTTACTGTGAATTGCAAAGCATTTGTCAATTGTCAGTTATCAAAAGTGTCTCTGAAAATTTGAGGTAGCAAAAAACAAAGAAACAATGAACATGTTCATTTAGTCTTCCCTGCTTTTACAATTTGTCATGGAAACCTGTGTCTTCCTCCTAATCATGTTTTCTTAAATGGTACTTTTATTTAGGATTTCGTGATTGAGAGTTTGCGTTTTCTGTTTGCTAGTTGATAGGTTAGGTGGCCAGGTGGTTGGTTTCTCTTCATCCAATTGCATACAGTGTATTTCTAAAAGGATTTTTAAGGAAATGTGGAATATCATGTGGTAATGTGCCCTGTTGCTCATTCCTCCTAAATCTCTCTCTTATCTCCACCTCTGCCTCCTTTCCCGCGGCCTGCCTTGGTTTAGGCCCTCACCACTTCTCTACTGATGACAACAGCCTCTCAAAGCCCAGCCCCCTTGGCTCCTGCCTTGACGTTACTGCCAATGGCCTCATCCTAAAGCAAAAATCTCATTATGCCTCTCTCCTGTTTAAAATATTTAATTGGTTTTAATTAGCTTCTCACTACCTTCATGATGAAATTCGAATTCCTTAGAATGCTCTGCAAGCCCTTTCATGACAAGGCCCAGGCCTGCCTCTCCAAATGGCATCACTTGTAAATGGCATCATTTACCCTATGCTCCAGCAGTAATAACACTATGCATTCACACAGGGGAGGTTTTGTGGGTGTCGGTGCTCTCCCTGAACTGTCATCATAGTATCCCCCCACTCCCACCCCCCACTTCAACCTGGAGAACCTCTAAAGTTGTGCTTTTCTGTTTTTCTTTTGCATATCATGTCCTGAGAATCTTGTTAAAAAGACTTTACTTCTGTGGGCCTAAGATGGGGCCCGACGTTCTGCATTTCTAATCAGTTCCCAGGCAATGCTGGGAACACATATTGAAGACAAAGCTGAAAAACCTTACTCTACCATCACTCCCTCTGTGAAAAACTCGCCTGCAAAGCTGATCTACACAAAGCGTCCTCTTTCTAATGTTTATGACTTGTATATAGAACATGTACAGGTCTTCTTAGATGTCTCACGCCTTATTTAATTACTTGGTTATAGGTCTGTCCCTGTAATCACTTGTCCATCATCAAGGGCTGGAACAGTGACTGCTGCTCCTTGTAGTCCCAGCGCTAACATTTGGTCCAGATGTATAGGAATTTCCTAGAAGTATTTTGCATGGAAACTAGCGAAAATTTTTCACTTGGTGCCCGAATGATCATTTCATAAGGTGTTGTTAAAAATGTCCACTGGATGGAAGGTTACGCTAACTTTTTAGCTCTCAAATTCATGGTTTTTCTTTATGTTATTGACAATCTCTCCAGTGGGGTTTTGGTTAGGGGGAGGCTTAAAAGTAATTGATTTATGATTCTTTTAACCAACATGTAAGTCAAGAGGCTGGCCAAGAGTTTGAAGAGCCCAAACCTGTTAGACAGTAAACCAATTATCTTTGTGGCCTTGTGGGTGACTTCACCACCCCCACTGCATAGCACAGCCCTGCCTGTTTCCAAAACACCTGGCCTTGCACAAAAGAATGAAGAAAGAGCCAAGGCACAGAGAATATTCTCCAGCAAAGAGTTTGGGCAAGAAGTCTTAAAGATGTCTGAGTAGAGAGACAATTAGTGGAAACAAACATCTGTCCAAGGTTTCTCCCATCATGTCATGAACTTGACAAGAAAGGCCAGCAGTAACTCTTCCAACCGTGGTAACCAATGGCCCTGAAATTTGTTCAATATCAGGTATATCAGAGCCTGAGAGATAAGAGTGGTTTTCAATGCTGTATGCACATTAGAATCACCTGGGAAGTGATATTTGTAAAATATGAACACCTGAGGCCCCACCCCAGAACAGCTAATTCAGAATTTCTGGGGGAATGGCCAAGGAGTCAGTAGATTTTAAAACTCAGGTGATTATACTGTGAAGCCAGAGTTAACAACCACTGATAGAGGGTAGTACCTTCTTCCCCTATGGGTGCCTCAGAAGTGAACATCTACCTTCAGCTTACACATCCCACTAATTGGCCACTGAGTCTTACTTATTTTAGGCAAAATGAAACCAATAGAAAGTTTTGCCTTTTCTCTATGTAGAAGGGACTAATGATTCTATAAGAATTTTTAAATTTCTACTCACATTTCCCATCACACAGTTGTTGAGAAATTGGTAAGTTGAGAAAAAATGTGAGGTGTAGAAAGAAGGAAGTTGAATTCATTTAGAAAAGAGAATTCCAAATGAGCTTAATTTCCTTTTTTCTAAATCTTAATAATCTACCTTGCTTTTCTTCTCCTTCCACTGCACCCTTTCTCCATGAATTCATCAGTCACAGTGGTAAGCTCACAGTATCCGGCAGCAGGTCAGGTGGGATCACACTGGCTAACAAAGGATCTGAGGGTACAATGCAGAAGTTGCCAGATAATGGGATTCAATTACATTTCTAAGCATAGACTTCTCCAGTGTTGGCTGTTACACTGCCCAATGTGGAAAAGCACTGCTTTATCTACATGGCAAGTGCTTCATACATTTTAGTTGAATCTGACTTAGAGTACCTCAATTTTTTTAATGAAATATTTGAGGTCTACAATAGTAAGTATAAATAATAATATAATGAAGACTCTTGTACCTATCACACTAAAGAAATAAAACCTAACATCTATAATCAAAATAGCCTATGTCCTCTTTATCTCCTTTCTCTCATTCTCTCCTCAGAGGTAACTGTTACCTTGAATTTATGATTCCCAACCCTGTTTACTCATTTTGTTTGTCATTCCAATGTATGTTTTTATGACACACACAGTTTTGGTTTTGTATGTTTTCAGCCGTATAAATGGCACTTTACTGTATGTATTTTGTGCATTTTCAAGCTTTATATAAATTGTATCATATATCCTTCTGCAACTTGACTCCATATTTCATTCTTGGGATGTATCCGTGTTGATTAAAGTAACGTTGTTACTTTTTATGGCTGTATAACATGCCATGGTAGGTAAATACCCCAGTTGGTCAGCTAATGGATTTTTGAATTGTTTCTAATCTCTTGCTGTCACAGACAATACAACATAGCTCCTTGTGCAAATGTGGGTGAGTATTTCTAGATATTTACATAAGAGTGGGATTGCTGGAATGTAGGGTATGCACAATTTTTAAATTTCCTAGATGTATTAAATAACACCCCAACCAGAAGTGTGTGAGCTTTCCTATTGCTCATATCCTTGCCACGTTGGCACTGTTAGACTTTTAAATGTTCGGCCAATTTTAACTGGTGAGTTTTCCCTTAAAAACCCTGAAGAGGGCAGCATATCCTGGTAATTGCTGCATCTTATACCTGCATTTCAGTTTATGGGTCCCTCCCTTCTTTACTGGTTGAAATCCTTTGACCTTCTCAGTTACTCTTCAACACACTCTCTCACCTCAGTGAGCTCTGGGCAGTATCTTAGAAGGACAGACAATATAACACTATCTCAAAGCTGAAAGTTACCTCCAGCTTTTTCATTCCACATTCCTGGCACACTTCTGTCCTCTGACAAGGAGGAGGTAGGGAAACAGAAACAAGTCAGTCTGGAATTAAAACACTTTTTCCAGTTCAAAGTAGCACAAGAGAGATATGATGTGAGTAGAGAGTAGTCTTCCACCATTCTAAAGCAGTGGTTTGTAATCTAAATAGAAGAGCATTGCACACTATCAAAAACTATGCTTATGTAAATGGGAGAAATACTGAGAAGTAGGAAAAAGTATTGCAAAGTGGTAGTAGCATTGTTTTTCTTCTAGAATAAAAGATATTTACTCCTTTGCCTTCTCAGTTACATTGTTCCTGGTTCCCTAAGGAAAAAAAAAAGTGTTCAGCTTCAGAACATCTCCTAGAATTTCTCTTGTTTAATACCAAGCTAAAGTCCTGCCACTTCCAGAGTTCCACAGTGGGAATGCAACCTTCACAAAGATGCTTTCCTTTAAACAAAGCAGATGTGAAATTGAGCCATGCTTAAAGATTTGACATGGCTGCTTTAGGAGGGAATTTATTGTTAGTACTTTCAAAGTAGACCTAAAAACACCACTCTGCTTTTTTTATTCCTGAACTGGATTTTAAGATCGTATTGCTTTACAATAAATGAATGAATAAATAATAAAATTTTATTTTGGGGAGGAGGAAGTAGAAAAATAAATATGAATTGTTTTGGAATTGATTGCTATTTTGAGTTATTAAATCGTTTTCCCATCCATTGTGGTAGATGAAACTTCCTCCAAATGAGATCTGCTGCTTTTTCATTACTGTCTTGAACTCTTTTATATGCTGGTGTGTTTTATAAGTTTCTAAGGTGCACCATTTAGAGAGTCTGTGCTTCTGAACTGTTTAACCATAGTTTCCTTGTTCAAGGAACACCTCACTGGAGTTCAAAGGTCACACTTTGGAAAAATGCTAGCATAGCTATTCTAAAGGTGGCTACACCATCATTACTAACCATTCTGGCCAGAAATTCACAAGACCCAATTATATGTCATCTTGACTTAAATTCTTTCATGATAGAATATCTGTCTTGACATGCTGGTTGGTATACATATTGCTTTTGCATTGAATGCTGTTATGGAGACATTTGAAGCCAGTCTAATTTTTGCTTTATCCAATGTGACACTTTTTTTGTTTTTTTGTTTTCTGTTTTTTTTTTTATTGTTGGTGGTGGTGGGTTTTTTTGATTGTTTGTTTTCTCAGATTCCCAAAGAATGTCTTTATACTTGAATTTTAAGTATTCAATCAGGGCTGTGTTAAGCATTCTGTTATCAGTATTTCCTAGAACATGGTATGTTCTTTCAATCTATAAATGTGGTTATTCTTTCTCTTTAGTGAAATTTCCTTGTGTGGTATTTGTGAATACTTTTCCTGTTCCATTTATTGAAACTTCTCCTTCAGGGACATCAATTTCCTCATGTTAAGTGCTTTTGAACTCCAATCTGTCACCTTCTAATTCCTTTGGTTCCCTTGTATTTACAAGCCATTCCTCGAGGCCGGTAATTTTATTTGCAGCCATGTTTATTTTGTTCCTTGCTCTGTCACCTTTTAAAAATTCACTCTATAATATTGTTTTTGTACTCAGCCTCCTTAGTTCTGTAACCTTCCTGGGGTTCTGTCAACTCATCTTTGAGCTCTTGTTTTTCTGAGTTCATGTTCTCATTAATTTGATTCATAGTACAAAGCACTTCTGAGGAATTTTGTTTTGTTCTTTGGACTACGTTTTCTTTAAAAGAGGGAGTTTCATCTTTCTTTTGCATGCTATGTTCCTTTCTTTTAAGGTTGATTGGTTTTGTTTATTTTCATTTGGGAGCATTGCCTTAGCATGTTTGGATGTTTGTCACTGATTTCCCCCATCTTATTCATACCTGAACAGCTTTATCCGGATCTTCTCTGTTATATCTAGTATAGGTGACTTATTGACTCAATTCCCATAGACTCTAACTTTTTTCCCCAAAGCTATGGTTAAAGAACTTGATTTTGGATACCATCCACTTAACTGCAGCCTAAGGAAATGGTGTAGGGAGTAGAGAGGGAAGGGAAAGCTCTGCTGAAGCTGTGTGACATCTGAGTTAGAACTCCTGGGCTCTGCACTTTTGGTTGCTCGTGCTCTCTCTCTCTCTCTCTCTCTCTCTCTCTCTGGGATTTGTTAGATACTTTGAACTACATTTTAATCCCTCTCTTTAATCAGAATACATATCCATCCTGAAGGGGAACACTCTAGGATTTTTTAAAATCATTCAGCAAATTTTTATTGAGCCCCTCTCCTTTGCAAGGCACATTCTAATCTAGGTGCTAGAAATAAGCTGTGTGAACAAATTAGACAAGATTCCCCTTTCTAATGAGTTTATATGCAATGTGGTATCTTTACTTATACATGCTCTGTCAGAAAGAAGCAGCCCACTTCTGTCCAATAGCCAATCCACTACCCTTCAGACAAAAATGAGAAAAATAAGGATAGTCATTTAGTTAGTTTCTCTCCAGATCTGAAGACTATAGTGAGGTCTTGAGAGTTCAGTAATTCACCAGTAAGGTTCCAGGGGCAGGAAGGGAGTTCAGGGTTAGAAGCTACACTGTGCCACTCCAAGATCTGTTCTTTTGTGAGCCAGCATTGTATGTGTGTGTGTCTGTGCGCCCACACGTGTGTGCACACCTGTGCATGCATGCTTTGTTTTGTTTTAATGTCCATATTATTAGGTTACAGTCTTTTCCTTATTTCATTGCTGACTTATTACTAGAAAGGAGGGAGCTAGTGGTTTTCATTGTTGGTATCCCTTGTTTTTAGTTCTGAGAGAAAGAGAAAGAGAGACTCTATAATCTGCTTTCATTCTATCACCTGAGCCTGGAGGCCTCAACTAGTTCTTTCAACTCTAATTAAGCCTTAGAGTCTGCAAGTATAAGACTGCTATGAAGTAGCTCTGCCCTCAGAATTTTGTAAGTACTTTAAGACACAGACAAACACACACACACACAACAAAACAAAACAAAAACATAAAGCTGAGGTGGTTTGGTTGGGTTCTTTGCCAGCTTAGCCTCTTACTCTTGGCTAAAAAACATTTCAAGGACTTAAACTGTGGAATAGTTCTAAGAAATTGCTTAGTCTTATCCCTGGACACTGCAAAATGGATTGCCTCAGATCTAAGAAACCCATTTATCAGAAAAATTCTTCAATTTCATGATATGTTATGGTCGAGATGTTATTGCACAATCCCACAGAAATCTAGTCCCTCTCCTAAATATGCCGAACACCTATACAGATGGAGGCAAGCAGAGAGAGGAAGTGAGAGTGAACACTTGTTCCTGAAATCTCCCAAGATACCGGCTCTGGGTTAGCATTAGAAGGCCTAAGCACCTGGATCTATTAACCTAAATAGAAAAAAGAAATAACCAAATACTTGTTGAAATAACCAACAAGTATTTGGTTATTTCTTTTTTCTATTTAGGTTAATAGATGGAGCATTACCTAAAAATGAGATGAAGCATCACCTACAAATGTCCCTCAAACAAGTCATACTTAGTTCAGATTATAAAGAGAGTATTTGATAAATGCTGTACGTATAAGGGAATTCGAATGGCACTAGCTTACAGCTTCTTGTGTCACTACCATGCCTCTAATGCAATTTCCCCCATCTAGAAATGTAATCCTCAGCCAGTTGCCTTGAAAGCTGGTTACCGTGGAGATGATTATCAGTATTATGATGACCTATTTAGAAGAATTTCTGCATCACCAGAAAACAAATAACCACAGAGAGAGCCTTTCAAATGAATCATGCTCTTTCTCTGAAAGTGCCTTTACAAACAAATGCCATGGATGTATTGTGTATGTGTGCTGTGTGTGGATTTGTTCATTATTTGTATTTGCAAAGGTTTTAGTGAAATTCCAGTTGTCTTTAGGCATGCCAAGAGTAGACAGGGTAGTACAAACAACAGGCATAAGCATATAGACATCTGTCCTCTTCCTACAATTTGAAATGCATGGCCATGGCTGTATTGATTTCTCAGCAATGTTAACATTTCTTTCATTTGTACAGTTTTTCTTGCTCATCCACTGCTTTTTGAGGCTTTTTAAGGACTGCTGGAATGTGGTTGGCAGGTGGTTGGTAAAGACTGGTTTTTACAAACTGATTGGCCATTAATAGCTCCTAAACACACTATGACTACTTGATGGCTATTTTGATTTTCTCAAAATTATGTCATGAAATATTCTCTTAACTTCTGTTTGGTCTCCCATTTTTCTATAAAATAGTTTTGTGTGTGATTGTATGCGACCTAGTGCTTTTTTTTTTTTAAGTTTTTAAATTTGTTATCCATTAATCATTGCCCTGCTCCTTATAGGAAAGACTGATTTTCAGCTGCTGCTCTTTTTTGGTTTTGTTTTGCTTTTGGTTTTTCTTCTTCTTTCTTTTTTTTTTTTGAGACATTTAATTTGCACTTGTAAAAATTTCAGTGATAAAAATTAAACTTTTATTATGTTCGTAGAAGCAGCAAATAACAATATAAGCCAAATGTTACCCTGAAGAGGTCAAACAGATCTAATATTTTCCTTCCAGTCTATGAAGGTCATGTATTATGGCATTTTTATATTTGTTCTTATTGTATTTTCAGGCACACTCCTTTTTCTACTCTCATCCTTCTACCCACTGTCACTTCTTCTAAGGTAATGGCAGGAATGTTCATATTTTCTGCTGTTATTTCATATCATCTAGCAAAGTGCTGGATAATTGATGTTTAATAAACCTGACCCCTTATATAACCTAAAAAGTTTCAAAAGTTCTTTAACCAGATAAACTCCATTTTTGTCTGTTCATGTTCACAATGGCCTTCCAGTCTAGGAATCTCCATTTTTTAAACCATGTATAGGCAGTCTGTTTTCCACAGAACATTTTGGGTTTAAGTCAATTAACTAATTTTGGCCCCATTTTCAATTTCTATACCGTAGACTTGTCCTTATGCCCAAAATCACATTGCTCTGAACTGAGGGCAAATATCAAATTCATATTAATCACCTCACTAATATTCTTAGGCTGGTCTAAATGCTATGTAAATCCCAATAAAAATCTTAGTGTGAAAAAATTTTCTTCAACTAAATATAACTCTTTCTCTTTCAATATTTTTTAGAAGAAAGTACATTGACATTTTAATTAACAAGTTCTTACTTAAATTTTAACTCCAAAGAGTCTAGCACAATATATTTAAGTAGTCAACTACACAGTCAGTGTAAAATGTTGACTTCTGTCCATCTAACACAGTTGTATAGGAACGGTTTTACCTGCAAAGCACTAATAATGCTTATTGGCGTATGGCCTTTGACTCATTTATACCATTTCCTAAAAGAGGCATGAAGGACACAGAGAGCTTTTCCATGTAACTCAGAGCCCATAAATGGTAGCTCCTCTTAGAATATTATGTCTACTCTCTTATTCAATTATTCAATAAAGATTGTTAACTCTCCCTCTAAAGCGGCCTTCAAATTAAGTAACAAGTCGTGAGTTGTTTGAAGCATATTCACATCCAGCCCTGTTTGATTAAAAAAAAAAAAATAGCCTTTCTGAAACCAGACTTGGAGTCCTAATCACCCAGAATAGTTCCAGACAAGATTCAGAATCAGACCTCTGACTCTGCCCAACAATTCCACTAAATTAATTCACTCTGCACTCTCTTGGATGGATTTGGAAGGCAAATCATGAGCTTGCTTTAGAGTATTTCCTCTTTGTCTAATCTTCACTCCTAGAAATGATAGTGCTTAGCATTTAGCACTTGCAATCCTTCCCACCCTGAAGCTAAACTGGGAAGAATGAGAGCAGAGTGTTCTAACCTTATTCATACCACAGGCAATTATTCAAGGAAAAAAAAAAAACATATTTCACAGCCTTTAATCAGATAAACTTGCTTTGTGAATAGAACACAATCTTCAGAAGAATGATGTGGAATAACTTTTCTCCAGAAACATTCCATGGCTTTATTCCCTCTTCTCTAAGAAAATTCATGTCCTTAACTGCTAGCTATCCAAAGCAAATCATTAACACCCCATGTGTCTTGCAATATTGTATGATAGTGATAATCTAATATTGATAACCTGCAGAACTGCTCACTCCAGGAAGCTATCAAAAAAATTATAAGCCAAGTGAAAAAAGTACAGCCACACAACAGAATGTTAATATTTATGTTTCTAATGACATTTTTAAAAAAGGTTTCTAATTAATGTAAATATATTATGATATGGTTTGACTGTGTCCCCACCTAAAATCTCATCTTGAATTCCAGTCCCCATAATCCCCACATGTCAAGGGTGGGACCAGGTGAAGGTAATTGAATCATGGGGGGAGTTTCCCCCATGCTGTCCTCATGACAGTGAGTGAGTCTCAAGATATCTGACGGTTTTATAAGCATCTGGCATTTCCCCTGCTTACAATTCTCCTTCCTGCCACCATGTGAAGAAGGACGTATTTGCTTCCCCTTCTGCCATGATTGTAAGTTTCCTGAGGCCTCCCTAAGCCATGCTGAACTGTCAGTCAATTAAACCTCTTTCCTTTATAAATTACCCAGTCTCAGGTATGTCTCCATTAGCAGTGTGAAAACAGACTAACACATATTAACTCACTACAGTTATTCCAGCTAATAATTTTTGTCATGTTCTATCCAATCTGGAACAGTACCTGTTAGGGTATTCCTGATGAGAAGCTCAGGGAGGGCACTGCTGGATAAATCAGCTGTTTACAAGTTTCATTCACCATTATGTTAGTGTTCAGTGAGTAAACTATGCCATTGAAGATTTCCAGGGACAATTCTTACGGGGCTGTGCCCAAGAAGTCCCCATAAGGTTTAGCGCCCTCACTCCAACATGCTGAGAGAATAAACCAAAAATCATGTATTCATTAAAGAAGTGATCATTGAGGACCCACTGTGTGCCATCAGGTTCTCAGCTAGTGCTAAAGATATGGTGGGAAGAAAACAATAAAAACGGAAATGGTTCCTGTCTTTTGAGGCTTAGAGATTAGGAGGGAAAAAGACATTTTTAAGTCACACAAATAGAAAGAATGAATTGGCATTTTATAAGAATTATGAAAGGAAACTCTGCTTTAGAATGAGGAGTCAAAGGAGTTTCCGTGAATAAATGATGTTGGAGCTGAGCTTAATTGAAGAGGTATGGGAAAGGGACATGAGGAGGAGGCATCCCAGGCATGAGGCATGAGGAGTGGAACACATTCAAAGGGCTAAAAGGTCACTGAGGCTGGAGTGGAGGCAGCAAGTGGGAGCGTCCCGAGAGAAGAAACTGGAGAGGTAGAGTAGGAACCAGATGATTCAGGCTCTGTTTGTCTAGCTCAGACATGTCTGCATTTAACTTATAGTATAATTACTGGATTAAAAACAATATAAGGAGTTATACAATGTTTTAATCCTTCTTTACACAATGTATATAATCTAAGTTGATAATGCTTATGAATGTTGAATTACAATGAATGTTCAAAGTCACAGGACTTCTGTGATAACTAATATTAACTGTGTGACCGTGGAATGATGACTTTTAGTCTTAAGTACCTCATCTGTAAAATGGAGGTCATAGTACCTACCTCTCAGGGTAGCCACTAAGTCTTCATAGATAAATTGGAGAGACTGGATGGTACAGTGCCTGGTCAAAGCCTTTGAAAAATTAGAAGAAATATGCAGCACAGCCCTTATACCTGGGAAAGAATGAACCCTATCCTGGAACCCAGAGTTTAGAGGGCCCTATTCTGGTCCTCACCTAGCTACACTCTCAAAGGGTGGAGAGTCTTCAAGTCCAACAGAATATACTCACCTGGAGGCCACACTGAACTCTGTATTCTAGATGATGCTCTGGATACCTGAGACCCCGAAGTTTCCTACCAAAATGATCCCATGATGATTCACGAGGCCTTTAAGTGTCTTTTCCCCAAGCATGCACCATCTGAAGACAGATGCATACCCCATGTCTGAGGGGTGGCTAGGGAGCAGTGGTGAATGGAACTTGTACATACAGGCAGAGTGTCCTCAAATGTATATGTGAAACTTCTTGCAATGCACGTTGTAGCTCAGTGTGAGAAGAGGAGGGGGACGGGACAGGGCCAGAAATAAACTTTACCCATACTACCAGGTTCTATGGTGGGACCACAATCTGAGAATTATAAATGTAAAGCCGGATTCTCTGGTCATTATTAACATTTATTTGTCAAGATATGAGAACAGAAAATACCTATTGCCTTAGTCCACTTGCGTTGTTATAAAGGAATACCTGTGGCTGGGTAATTTATAAAGAAAAGTGGTTTATTTGGCTCATGGTTCTATAGGCTGGACAAGAAGCATAGTGCCAGCATCTGCTTCTGCTGAGGACCTCAGGAAGCTTCCAATTGTAGTAGAAGAAAGGGAGCAGGAATCACATGACAAGAGAAGGTGCAAGAGAGAGAGTGGGAGGAAAGTGCCAGGCTCTTTTTAAAACTCAAATTTCTTGGGAACTGATAGAGCAAGAACTCACTCATTACCATAGGATGACACCAAGTCATTCATGAGGGATCCACCCCCATGACCCCATGACCAAAACACCTCCCACTGGGACCCACCTCCAGCATTGGGGATCAAATTTCAATATGAAATTTGGAGGGGACAAATATCCAAACTATATCACATATGTTAACAGTTGGATTTTTTGTTTTTGTTTTTGAAACGGAGTCTCGCTCTGTTGCCCAGGCTGGAGTGCAGTGGTGTGATATTGGCTCACTGCAACCTCCACCTCCCAGGTTCAAGCGATTCTCCTGCCTCAGCCTCCCACATAGCTGGAACTACAGGCACCAGCCACCACGCCTGGCAAATTTTTGTATTTTTATTAGAGAGATGGGGTTTCACCATGTTGACCAGGCTGGTCTTGAACTTCTGGCCTCAAGTGATACGCCCGTCTTGGCCTCCCAAACTGTGGAGATTACAGGCCACCATGCCCAGCCTGGATTTTTATTATGAATTTTTTGTTTGTTTGTTTTTGTTTTTTGAGCTGGAGTCTCGCTCTGTCACCCAGGATGCAGTGCAGTGACGCGATCTCGGCTCACTGCCAGCTCCGCCTCCCGGGTTCATGCCATTCTCCTGCCTCAGCCTCCCGAGTAGCTGGGACTACAGGCACCCACCACCATGCCATGCTAATTTTTTTGTATTTTTAGTAGAGACGGGGTGTCACCGTGTTAGCCAGGATGGTCTTCATCTCCTGACCTCGTGGATTTTTAATTTATAACTTTTAACAATTAGACATATGGCACATGGACTTGGATTTGTAGTGTTAATCTGGGCAAGTAAAACAGGGAGGTCTGAGCCTATGATTTACAAAAGTCTACATATCAGAGAATTCCATTTCATTTAAACCATCTTAAGATATATGGATTTCCTATTTATGAAAATCATATTAGGTTAATCACGAATTTCCATTATGCACAGGAAGACTAGAGAAAGCCAAGGGAAATAGTAAGTTCAAAGGAAGACAGTCCCTCTAGTGACCTCTTTTCCTCTCTACCTAAGCATACCGCTATCCAAATATCACTGAATGTATGTCTTATGAAACTGTATATCTCTATGTAGAGGTGGAAGGGGAAAAAAACATGAAAGATGATATTTAGAATTAACAAAACGTTAGTTCTCTAGCTGTAAAACTTGTTTGTACTCCCTGACTATAAAGCCTCAAATTCAAATTGAGCATTTCCAGCTGAGTGAAAGGTGCCTGCCTGCTCTGAGTTCCTGTCACAGTTATTGCTGTACATAAGTCATTTGGCAAGAAAACACACATGGTCTTAGGCTATCTTTCCTACTACAAAAAATATGGACTAATTTAAATATAACTTTTTTAGGAATTGATGTCTTCTCTTCCCAACTGAACTATAAGTTCTTTGAAGAACAAATTGGAGTCTACTGTTTTCTGTATGCCTTCATTCTCTTGCAGCCCCTAAGAGTTGCTTAGGAAAGCCGGGCATGGTGGCTTATGCCTGTAATCCCAGGACTTTGGGAGGCTGAGGCAGGAGGATCACTTGAGTTCAAGAGTTCAAGACCAGCCTAGGCAACATAGCAAGATCTCATTTGTACTAAAAATCAAAAGAATTAGCCAGGTGTTGTGGTGTGCACCTGTAGTCCCAGCTACTTGGGAGGCTGGGGTGGGAGGATCACTTGAGCCCGGAGGTTGAGGCAGCAGTGAGCCATGATTGTGCCACTGCACTCCAGCCTGGGCAACAGAGCAAGACTCTTGTCTCAAGACTAAACAAAACAACAACAACAAAAGAGACGCTCAGTAGATATTTATACTTAACTGGTTCATTCAGGTATCTAGCAAATATTGACTGGATCCCCACCATGTGCCAGGCTCTGTGTCAAGCACGGGGATACAGAGTTGAACAAGACACTGGCTGAAAGATAAATACTTGGCACATAACAGACACTCAGTGAGTGAGTGAATAAATGAATGAATGAATTCTGTACCACAAAGTTAAGAGAAAATATCAAGAAAACTGGAATCACCATTTAAGTTATCTTACATCCGAAGTTATCAAGGTGAAAGATGTCAGCCTGGCAGAATGCCCACAATTCTAGAAAATCTGGGGAAAACAAGACAGTCCTAGCATTTGTTCCTCTGGATCATCTCCATGACTATTTAGTATGTGGTGCTAGAATCTTGCAAAGAATTAAAACTTTTCATAGAAACCAAATTTTCTATATAAGGAATTTAACTAATACCCCCACTCTCACTTCTCAGGGACAGAGCAGTGTATGTCAAGAAATTTCTTTTGTCAAGGAAATCAGTGTATACAAAATATTATTGTATTTTTTACTGAGATCTGAAATACTAATGTGTGGTGATTGACTTTAATCACAAATTTGCTTCATAAAAGTCTGTGGAATCAGCACAGAATTATATTACTCCATGTCATTTTCCTATATATGGTATAATATTAAAGCCATAGTTTATTTTATTTTATTATTTATGTATTTATGTATTTATTTATTTATTTATTGAGATGGAATTTCGCTCTTGTTGCCCAGGCTGGAGTTGGAGTGCAATGGCGCAATGTTGGCTCACTGCAACCTCTGCCTCCTGGGTTCAAGCGATTATTCTGCCTCAGCCTCCCAAGTAGCTGGGATTACAGGCATGTGCCACCACACTTAGCTAATTTTGTATTTTTAGTACAGACGGGGTTTCACCATGTTGGTCAGGCTGGTCTCGAACTCCTGACCTCAGGTGATCCCCCTGCCTCGGCATCCCAAAGTGCTGGGATTGCAGGCGTGAGCCACCATGCCTGGCCCTTGAGCCACCGTGCCTGGCCCCATAGTTTATTTTTATTTTCTCCTTCTAATATTGTAAGAAAACTAGATTACCAAGGTAGAAGTTGATCTCTCCCTCAAAGCTATTTATCTCCTTGATGTGCAGTATGCAAACTGATTTTAAACAGAATTTTGCAGCTTTATGAAAGAGAATCACATTTGGTCATCAATGAATTAAAATGAAATATCTCTCTGGAAGGATAAGGAAAATCAACATTCAAATATAAAAATTTAATAATAAGCCAACTAACATGTTCAAAGTTTCTCTTTTTAAAAAAGGGCCTACATTATTAATACTATAAAATTTCAAACCAGATATTATAGATCTTAAAAAAATTATCACTTTTTCTTTTTTTTTAATTATTATACTTTAAGTTCTAGGGTACATGTGCACAACCTGCAGGTTTGTTACATATGTATACATGTGCCATGTTGGTTTGCTGCACCCATTAACTCATCATTTACATTAGGTACTTTTCCTAATGCTATCCCTCCCCCTGCCCCCCAACCCCACAAGAGGCCCCGGTGTGTGATGTTCCCCTTCCTGTGTCCGTGTGTTCTCATTGTTCAGTTCCCACCTATGAGTGAGAACATGCGGTTTTTGGTTTTCTGTCCTTGAACATTATCACTTTTTCTAATGGGAGAAAACAACTGCATTGTTCATCCTCTTCCAAGTCCATAGGCTCAACAAAGTCACTTAAGGATTGGAAGGGAGTAGCACAGGGAAAGAAACTCCCTTAAAAAATAAGTTTCTTTTCTTTTTTTTCCAGAGGGAGTCTTGTTCTGTCACCCAGGCTGGAGTGCAGTGGCACAATCTCAGCTCACTGCAACCTCCACCTCCCAGGTTCAAGCAATTCTCCTGGGCCAGCCTCCTGAGTAGCTGGGATTACAGGGGTGTACAACCACACCCGGCTAATTTTTGTATTCTTAGTAGAGACGGAGTTTCACTATGTTGGCCAGGCTGGTTTCGAACTCTTGACCTCATGATCCGCTCATCTCGGCCTCCCAAAGTGCTGGGATTACAGGTGTGAGCCACCGCACCCAGCCCTATTTTCTTTTTTAAGCAGA
Source organism: Gorilla gorilla gorilla (assembly GCF_029281585.2). Classification (NCBI taxonomy): domain Eukaryota; kingdom Metazoa; phylum Chordata; class Mammalia; order Primates; family Hominidae; genus Gorilla; species Gorilla gorilla. Next base: position 94,772,159 of record NC_073234.2, read on the forward strand.
GAAAGAAGCACTGAGACGTTTTCAGCTAAGAAAACTTAGAAGCATTACCCAACCCCCTAGGAAATATACTCAAAACCTTGAAAAGTACTAGAAATAGTTCAAAATGGGGAAATGAGAGTGATTTTTTTCACTTTTTAGAAGCATTTCCAGGTCTCCCTCAGTTATCCTAAGATTATCTCAGTCCATACACTGCCTAATTCTTAGATGGCAGAATGTTTAAAAAACATGCAGATATCTTAAAGCAAGTGCATTCAAGGAATAGAGAGTTAATGAAAGTAAAATTGATTCTGGCCAAACCAATTGTAGAACTGAGTGAGCCTGAGTAAGCCACTGAAGACCAGGAACCCGTGTAGTCATATGACGTATAAGATACCCTCTATTCTCACATTGTTTTCATTTTGTACTCATGTTAAATTGTCTGGGGACTGTCTCTATGTAGATAAGAAGTAGCATTAATTTGTCATATTACATGTACATTTATTAAAAATCCTAGCAGCAATGTTACCAAGTAACAATGTTACTGATATTATTTAATCAATTAGAAATGCTGAATTATTTTTAAAGAAAAATCTTGCTAGTGACCTTTCATCTGATGTAAATAAGAGGCTAAACCTACATCTCAAAAAAAAAAATCAAGTCAAATTTACCACTTGTAATTTTGTTTGCATTACTGAATCATTTGACTTGTTTTTGTCTCTGTGTTTGTTAGTCAGCTCATACAAACAGTTTATCCTCAGTCATTCCACCAAGCTCTTTGCAGTCATCTAGAAAGAATCAGGCATTATTACTACTATCCTTGTTTACCCTTCCTGAAAAATTTTCCAAAGAAAAGCAGAAACAGGCTTGAATTATACATGAAGAATTTCACCATAAAATCTGAACAAAAAACATCCAGATTATACAAACGTAATGTACTTGCCCCTCTACTAAGGGTGGTGCTCCAACCCTCACACTGATATGTCAACTGCCCAAAACCATGCCCCACCTGAGAACTCTGTCTTTGCCATATCCTTGTTTTCCAGCTTTTGTATATGCATCCCTACATTTTTAGTCAAGAAGCTGGCAGTCACATGCTGTCCATTTGCCAATGTTGGAAATGACTGTTGGAATTCAATGGTTTCCCCCAAAACTAAGAAAAATGCTTTTCATTTAATTCATAATAACAGTTTGCATTTATGTTTTTTATCTGTTTCAAAGCACTCTGCCACCATTAATGAACTAAATCAGCCTTTGCTATTTTATGATCTGTCTCATTAAAATGGAGTTGATTTTCTCTGTGGTAGTCACTTGCGTAATGTTGTTTTCTTCTAGCAAACCCTGCACTTAACTAATGTAAATTCATTTTTAAATTGTGTGTTTACATAGAAAATTTTCCCCAAATATATTTTTAATGCTGCATCCTTTCAACAGCATTACAGGGAGTATTTTATTCTATATAGACATTTTAAACTATAAAGACACTTAAATGCTTTAATGTAGTCTTCTCTAAGTACTTGTAAATTATTTATAAAGACCCCCTCAAGTAAATGTGTTGAAACTGCCAGTGGTAGAAATAGAAATTGTTTGCTCTGTGAGCCCTATTAGTACTTAATTATTTGTATAGTATTAAATGATTGGCTTACTGATGAACTAGGCTTACTCAATAAGTGAACAAGAAAACTTGCAGTTGGCAAAGAAACTCTGAATGTTAAATTTGTTATGGTTTAACTCTGTCTCTGTTACTACTGGACCACTTATACAAGTGCCTGATGGCTCATTCCTAGGGATTTGATCTAATGTGGGAGGAAGATGTCTCTCTGCAAATAAGTGCAGGCACACACAAGTTTAGGCAGAGATGGTGTTCTAGTGACTCTAGGTTGAGAAACTATAAATATTGGTTGGTTGCCGCCCACCTTCCATCCTGCCTTCTTTTGGGTAGAGACTTCTGGCTTCTGCTTGAGGAACCACCCTATCCTACTCTAGCCTTGTGCTTAGAATAAAATTGAGCTTACCCCCAATTCCAAAGGTAGGTCTACCTGGCCTTCCTAATGATTTAAAGATAGACACATAACTCAACCTAGCTCATCACATTCTTTTAGACACAGGGATTAATATAGAATAAGCATTTCATCTATGTTAGTCCAATTAGAATACACTTAGGACTTGCCCTGGGAATTCTGGATGTAGACTGTCTTTTCCCTTGGGTGGTATAGTGTGATGATATAAGACTTGTAGCTGATGCAGTCATTTGCATCCATAAGAGGAAAGCCTAGAATGGCTGGAAAGCAATGGCTGGGACCTTGCTGATACTGTTGGATTTATATTAGATAGGGAACAGACCAAACTGCTGTAACAAAGAGATTCTAAAATACAGGGACTGAAAAAGATAAAATTTCCTTTTTAGATTCTTTTTTTTGTCTCTTGTTTTCTTTTTAGTGGAGAATGGGGTCTTGCTATATTGCCCAGGCAGGTCTCGAACTTCTGGGCTCAAGCTATCCTCCCACCTCTGCCTCCCTAAGAGCTGGGACTACAGGAGTGAGCCACTGCACCCTGCTAAACTTTTTATTTTCCTTACGTCTCTGTCTATCTACCTCATAACTATATGGCTGGCCAAGACTGATAGGCAGTTTGGGGTCATGGGGTCAGTTAGGGACCCAGGATCTTCCTATCTTGTTGTTCTGCTGTCCTGCTAGGGTATTGTCTTCATGTTGCAAAGCCAGTGATGCTTCACCACCCTCCCATCACAGCCTTGTTTCAGTTACAAGAAAAAAGAAAGGAACAGTGGAGGGCAAGAAGCTTATTCTAATGCAGAGCTTATCAATCTAAGCTCTATTGACATTTTGGGCCTGGTAATTATTTTCTGTTTGGGGTTGTCTTGTATATTGTATGTTTAGCAGCATCCCTGGCCTCTAGTGCCTAATGCCCATAGCATCCCTCCCTCTCTCCTAGTAATGACAATCAAAAATGTCTCAGACATTGCCAGCTGTCTGGGAGGGAAAACAGCTCCCCGCTGAGAACCCCTGCTTTAAGGATATCTATGGAAGTTATACATATCACTTCTCTGTAAGAGTCAGAAGATAACATGTGGACACACTGAGTCATAAGACAGTCTGGGAGAAATATTTCTAGCTGGGTGAAATTTTGCCCAGGTACAATTTCAGGGGCTCTATTGCTAAAAACTTAGGGAAAATGAATTTTAGGGGACAATTCAAAATCTCTTCCACACAGCTGTACTTTTGAAGCTTTCTATCATATTAGCCAGCAAGTTACCTTTACAATTTAAACAATTTGGAATAGGTTTTTCGGTCACTTGAAGTTCAGAGCCCTAATTGATACCAGTATTATTATCTTTATCCAACACTGTAAGTTGAAAATAGTGAACATTATCCAAAGAAAAAAGGATAAAAGGAATAATACCTGAAGATACTCAGAAGCTGGGTACTGGCTGAGAAGGGATTGAACAAAACAGCAGAAATAAGGCTATTTCTTATCAAGAGAAGTATGGTGGAAATGGAAAGGCCATGGTCACAGGAGCCCCCGGTCACTGTAGTAGTTAAGAAAAAAAGCAGTATAATTATGCTAAATTACCAAAATGAAAACTGCAGGCATCTTGCATTATTTGGCTTTGAACTGCTACTTTCTAGTTCTCATTGTAAATACAAAAAGCATTTAGTGGCTCCCTTATATCTCACACAAAAGGATCATTGCTTACAGCCAGCTGTTTGGCAATTATATTTCTATGAAGTTAGCATAATTTGAGATTAGAACTGCCTGAGAAGAGGGGGGTGGTGATAACATTCTAGGATATTGAAGTAGGGTATGGAATAGTGATGGTGGAAGCTCTGATTTTAGAAGTGAATGGCCTTTCCAAAGTTCATCTCGAAGACAACAGTTCTGAATTCAAAACATATTTTGCCATAGGAATCTTATTTTTTTAAGTTATTAGATTAGCACAGGAGTCCTCCAATACCAGAAAAGAAAGAGACATGTACTTTACGGTAGTACAGAAGAAAATGCTGCAGGGCAAAGGAAGATTTGTCTGAAGGTTCAGACTGAGGAAATCATTAGTACAATCTTCAGGGAAGTGGTGACTTTTAAACTAAGCTTTAGATGAGGAAAGAAAGAAAGGGCCTTTCAGGGTGAAGGACAGCCAGTTCAAAGACACAGTATTTAAAATTCTCCATGAGGAATAGTAAGTGCCTACCATGAGTACAGCATAGGGTTTGTGGAGATATGACAATAAGTTAGGACGGGGCTGTGAATGTATGGTGGAGTTTGGATTTTTTTAGTCCACAAGCCACTAAAGAGTTTTAATGAGGAGGATAGTATGATCAAATATAGCTTTAATAATTACATGAAGAATGCTTTGAAATTGAGGACATTACTGCAAGAGAATTGGATTTCTGATCTTGAGACATGGCAGTGGGTTAGAAAGAGAGAAATAACCAGAGAAACAACGTGAAGGTAAATTGGCGTGGGAGGTAGAGAAGAAAGAATCAAATATGGCTCCAAATTTTTAGTCTATGAGGTTGGAATCATGGCACAAGTATAGGCTTAAAAGGAAAGGAATGAGCTCAGTGGGTATCTGTCTGCAGGATAAGAGAGGAGTTAAGGTGGTCGTGGCCTTATCGTATAGCATATGGGCTACATTTACATTTCTGCAAAGCTTGCCCACTGGGGTCCCTATAATTGGAGAAAAATCACTTACTGAATTTTGTACCTAGTTCCAGTCTTCCTCCAAGTTTACTTTATGTTATTTGTTTGGGATATAGCTCCACATGTTGAAACTGTGCCTCTAACACCAGTGTTGGTGAAGACATTGCATTCCAGTGCCAGATTCTGTGGTCAGAAATTTTAACAGAGGTAGCAATAATATTGGAAGCATAGGTTGCATTGTAGAGTGTCTGAGAAAAGGGGTGCAGAGAAAAATCCTATCAAACATGTGTTAAAATAATGTCAAATGTGATATACTCATAAAAACATGCCCTTGAACATCTTGGGGCAGAGGAAGGGATGGGAGAGAATAAAGGAGGATCATCTCATGCTCAAAGAGAGAAAAAGAAGAGAGCAAAGGAGAGTTTCGCAGGAAGGGTACTGTGGAAACGCCAGCAAAGGTGGGATCAGGAATTATCTGGAAAAGAGAGAATTTCTGGGGTGTCTTTTGATCCACATCCTACTTCCTTATTTCTATTCCATCCAGGCAGTTGAAGTCATCAAACCAACCAAGCCTTTTTATAGCATGTTGGGTGATGGAGAAGGACAGTAATTGGAACAGTAAGGAAACAGAGGCATATCTCATATGCCATACATGCCTGTATATCATATATCATCTCCTCTTACTCCCTGGCCAAAAAAAAAGATGGCAGATTCATTGTATCCAGGATATACTGATGGAGGCAAGTAGGATGGAATGCCATGCCTGAAGGACTAGGTGGAGGTGATAGTTCATGCCACCTAGAGCTAGATATTGGAGCATCAGGGCTAGATCAACGTGCTAGGTACTGGTTGCTGGAAGGAACCCTTCAGAAATGAAACTCCTACCAATTAATATGGGAGATCTATGTTTCACTCAAAGTTTATGCCAGAATAGGACTAAATGAACAAAAAAGAATGGCACCAGGCCGCAGGTGTCTGCCCCATGAATTGTATTCAGAAGGGGCTGCCCATTTGGCAGAGTTGTAGAATTGCTAGTTCATCTTTAGAGTTGCTCATAGACTGGAGCTGATCAAGTAATTACAAAACCAGTCAAACAAGGTCTGTATCCTCTTCCTTGAAAATAGCTAGTGAGACCAAAGTAGTCATCTGGTCACCATGCTGGGATCCTCTGCTTCCCTCTCACATGGCATAGTCAGTGTTCTAGGTCTCCACTGTCTTGGAGCTGAGGAACAATTTGATTTGATTTGGTAAGTCATATCCCCGTAGCTTTAACACAGTGACTTCCTATTCCTCATTCTGAATAGGAAAGAGTTTGGGGTGCAGGGTAGTTTTACAGCTAAGTGGAAACCAGAAAGAAGAAAACAGACTATAGAATTTTCTCAGAGTAGAAAGGAGTCACGAGAAAAAGTAAGGGAAGAGGTATGGATATTACCTCACTCCAACAACCAATACATACTACCACATCTCTAACAAAAATAAACCTCAAGCCTGAGGGATTCCTTTTCTCTAATTCCTCATTTTCAGCAGAATAAGGAAAGTAGATACTTCAGGCATAATATGCCTAAGTGTATCAACATTAGCTGGCCTCAGAATCTGGAAAGAAGCTCAGTAAATCAGTTTTGATTTACACTATCCTACAGCCTCAGTAATAAGATTCCACCTGGAACTCTGAGTGTAACTTTTCAGCTGTGTGTAATTTGATCTATTGATGTCAGGAACGGGAGCAAACTCTACAGGATGTTGAATCAGTTTCCATCTCACGGTGCAAGACCACCTCATATAGGTGGTAATGAAAGAAATGTTCCCTTTGTCTTTTATCTCATACATGATGACATTCTTCAAAATGAACCAGTTGTTTAGAGTGGGTATGCTTCTTTCCAGAAATAAATTGGGACTGGAATAGCTTGGCTTACTTGTGCAGCAAATGGGAGGACTTTTTCCCATTTGCTAATGGTGGTTACCAATTCAGCAAAGTGAGTTGAAGGAGAGTCTGATTCACAGATGCTGACTTAGATGATAGCGCTTTCATAAAACCATAGTAATAATTAACAATGAAATGTGCCAGCCACACTTTGAATCACTTTCCATGTGGTAACTCAATTTAATTTCAACAACTTTATGAGCTAGGCATTATCATTTTTACTACTTTACAGTTGAGGGAGTTATGCCACAAAGAGGTGAAATAACTTCTCCAAGACCACACAGCTAGAAAAAAGCAGAGCCAAGCTCTGGAGTCTGTACTTGTAAACACTGTACTAAATTGTCTCTTGACATATCACAAAGAGCAGCAGGTTTGGAGTCAGGGTAGACTGGCTTGAATTCTTTAAAAAAAAAAAAATCAGCCTTTCTGGCTGGGCACAGTGGCTCACTTCTGTAATCCCAGTATTTTGAGAGGCCGAGACAGGTGGATCACCTGAGGTCAGGAGCTCAAGACCAGCCTGGCCAACATGGTGAAACCCCGTCTCTACTAAAAATACAAAAATTAGCTGGGCATGTGCCTGTAATCCCAGCTACTTGGGAGGCTGAGGAGGGAGAATCGCTTGAACCTGGGAGGCAGAGGTTGCAGTGAGCCAAGACTGTGCCACTGCACTCCAGCCTGGGTGAAAGAGCGAGACTCCATCTCAAAAAAAAAAGAGAGAGAGACTCAACTACTTTTTTAAGATAAATTAAACAAAAGAAGTGAAGTGTCCCATGTCTTGCGTCTATTTCATTGGCAAGAAGGATTATCTAAATGACATTGAAGACGGGGTGTCAGTATTTAGATGATGAAGGTTTCCATGAGTTCTTGTTTTGGGGAACAGAATGAATCCATACATGAGTTCCTGTTTTGGGGAACAGAATGAATCCATACAGTTACGGAGATATAGAGTGCCTAGAGACAGTAGCCCAATTTTTTGGTTGCAGGTTTCCTATGCTATTTATATGTTTCAAAAAACCTAGTGAATGTTTAGATGCTATGCATGTTGTCCAGGAGCTGTACTCAGGAAAAGCAAGAGCAACATTTGTGAGTTTCATTACATCTTATTTTATTATTTCCATAAAATTGTGTTTTGTTATGCAATCACAAGGACTTCTAAGCCACCAAGAGACTGACAAGGATTTTGCTTTGCAGAACAACCCTAAAACAGAACAAATTCAATTATCCAGAGGCCTATTTTGTAGGAGAGGTAATCTTTGCTTTAGAATTTTTAAAATTGTGTTCTTAAAGCACAAATGTGACTCATAGGCGGGTGTATTTCCATTTAGAGAACTCAACCAGTAGCTGAGGATGTAGGAGCAAGGTCTAGATCTCAGAAAAAGTTACAAACAAGCTAAGCAAGAGATTAGGGATATCGCTAAAGGGACCCAAGTTCAGGACAAGACTTCAATACAGTGAAAGAACTAGAAGACACTTTGTTCCTTGGCAATCAAGACTGGAGAAAATGGAGACGCAATCTAAGACTTCAGATTTTTGGGCTAAGAAGATGCTCAAATGTGCCCATCCCAGGTACATAACATATAGTCTAGACTTATCGAGGCACAAAAGCTGATAAAGAACCCTAAGTTTCTTCCAGCTTTTGTTTTGACTAAGTTGGGAATTTTGCCTGCAACGTAAGTGCTTCGGTACCTGTATCAGGGTCAATCTGCGAAGGCAAAGACCAAGACTTCCCGTTTATAGCAGTTCCAAACCTGCTCCACTTTCAGCCCTGTTGTTTGTTGTTGTTGTTGTTGTTGTTGCTGCTGCTGCTGCTGTTGTTGTTGTTGTTGTTGTTGTTGTTGTGAGATTCTGGCTCTGTTGCCCAGGCTGGAGTGCAGTGGTGTGATCTTGGCTCACTGCAACCTCTGTCTCCCTGGTTCAAGCAATTCTCCTGCCTCACCTTTGGAGTAGCTGGGATCACAGGTGTGCACCACCACGCCTGGCTAATTTTTGTATTTTTGGTAGAGATGGGGTTTCACCATGTTAGTCAGGCTGGTCTCAAACTCCTAACCTCAGGTGATCTACCTGCCTCGGCCTCCCAAAGCGCTGGGATTACAGGTATGAGCCACGGCACCCAGCCCCCAACCCTCTGTTCTCTTTTTTATGTATCATGAAATTGTAGAATACATCTGAATCATCAGAACTGACAGCCTCTGCTTACGAAAGCAACAGATCAGCAGGTCCTAAGTTAACGCTTTGACCTCACCATCTACCTCTCTTCCCCCTGCCTTCATTGTTTCTCATACATGCAGAAGGAGGTGCAACTTAGGGCCTTTGCAGGTACTGCTCCTTCTGGCTGGTATAAGCATCACCATACAGCCAAATGACTGGTTCTTTCTTGTCTTTCAGTTCTTGGCTAAAATGTTGCCTTCTCAATGAGCACTTTCCTGATCAACCTTTTTTAAATTATCCTATTCTCCCCAAGGCATTAATAACATCATGTCAGAGCTCTTAGCAAAATCTGAAACTATCCTGTTGGGTTTTAATTTGCTTACTGAAATGGCAGATGTGCAAGGTTTTTTCTTATCACTTATTGTGTTAAATGAATCAAGATACTCAGAGTGCTTCTCTTGAGAAAACCTATGCCTCAGTTAGGTTGACAAAGTTTCAACACATGAACACAGGAGGCATATATAGTATATACATGTATTTCATCAGTCCCAAAGAACAACTGGAGACATGACTAGCTTTATAAAATTGCAAGGCGTTGGATGGGGGAGCTAGGGAACTTTATAAAACAAACAAGGTCTCTGAACCAAAAATCAACATTGGCTGTGAACAGTAACATGGATTATCAGTGACATTTTTTGCTTCCATTTACAACTGTTTACAGTGGATTTTTTTGTTAACTGACCAACTCTTTAGTTTGTGGAGTTGATTTTACATCTCTAGGCCTGGTTTTTAAAGATATTCTTAATTTTGATGAAAATCTTCATTATGATCTCCTGGACTGGATGTAACATTTAAAAAAATCTCCTAACAACTTATATCATAGTAATGCAGGCTCTGGGGTAGTGGGAAAAAGTCAGGACTGGGAGTCACAAGACCCAGGCTGAGGCCCTAAATAAATTCCACTTATTCAACAAAAATTGAATATGTGCCAGGCACTGTTTTAGCAAATTCAAATAGTGAATATGACAGACAAAGTGTCTGTCCCTTAGGAATTATGTTCTACTGGGAATAGGGAGAGGGTGATAAAAATACCCTTTTTTCATCTGCAGTTTTCTCTTCTAAAAATAGGTGGGCATTAGACTAGATCATCTGGAAAGTTTCTCCCAGCTCTACATGTTCCGAGAGAGAGGAAAGAAAATTTGAAAGGCTTCACAGTAGTTATTTTAGGAAAGTAAAATCCTAGATTTAAATTTTTTTTTCTTTTTGGTCATCATTGCTTTCTGATATTTTTTCTATAATGAACATGCATTACATATGAAATGGAAAAATGTTTAAGAAAAGCAGTAGAGATTTTCCTTTCAACCGTGAGCATTGGTTTCTAGTGACCTGAAGGTACAACATTCATCCATTAGTAATGGGAGCTGTAAATGGGAATTGTCTTGCCTCTCCAGTGACTTATTAATCTTTGCCTAATGGGGCTTTAGGGAAACTGCTCAGGGGATCTTTATGCTCCTTTTCCCATTACTTCAGTGTGTACCGGTCTCTTCTCTTCTCCTCGAACACTTGAAGTTCTTCTCCACCTAGGAATATTTAGGCTCAGTTGGCCTCATCTCACCCTTCAACCTTCACATCTCAGCTTAAATGTTAATTCCATAGATGCCTTAACAGAGCAATCTAAAACCTAAATTCCCTTCCTACTTTACTACTCACCATATCATCCTTGGTATTTCCTATATTATCTCTATTCTGCTTTTTTCTTACAGAGCACCCTTGTCAACTTGTAGTTTCATGTCTTTTGTTTCTATATAAACTTAGTCTATTTTCCCCTACAGTCTGAAGTTTCATTGTGAAGACAGGGATAGTCTGTTGTGTTGAGGCTATATTCCTAGGGCCTAATAGTGCCTATCACATCATAGGTACTCAACTAATATTGATTGAGTAAATGAATAAATGAATGAATGAAATGGCTCCTTTGTCCTCTCTCTGTTAAGTGTTTTATTCCCATACAGTGTTGTGCTGCAGGCAAGCCCTTTGCCAGCTCACAAGAGTGAACGGTTAATTTTTCAGGGATTTTGCAAGCCAATTGTTAAGCTTAGTGGCTTGACATTGGCCTTGGCTGGGGTATATATATACCATAGACATAGGGAAATGCTGCATGTTAAGACTTTTTATTCCCACAAAGAGCTGGTTTACCAGCATACCGCTACTCTCATCTTCTAAATCAAACTATAAATATTGAGCTATCATGCAAAATCATGCCCATAGGTTATTTAAAATATTTCAGTAAAAAAGTATTGAATTTAAAAAATATTAAATACATGCTATATAATTATTTACCTGTGGGAAATACTTAGTTCTTTTATAAGCTAACTTATAATCTAAAATATGTGTCTCTGATCTCCTAAAGTTTGTTTCCTGTTTTTCATTCAGATCCTTATGTGAAGATTCATCTGATGCAGAATGGTAAGAGGCTGAAGAAGAAAAAGACAACAATTAAAAAGAACACACTTAACCCCTACTACAATGAGTCATTCAGCTTTGAAGTACCTTTTGAACAAATCCAGGTAATGTCAAACATAATTTTGTCTTCCCACTCAATTTCATTCCTTCAGACCACATAAATTATACACACAGACCTTGTAAGTTATCAGTGCACATGCCTTCATTAGAACTGCCATTCTTTCTCCCCATGCACATTTGATGCTTGAGCTACATCAGGAAGGATAGGATAAAATATACAGCACAGGATGTGCTGACTCATCTGCCCAAAACAGCTGGCACTGTGTTGAGCAGAAATAAAGTAGGAAAAAGAAAATCAACAGAACAACTGTGCTAACTCAAAAAGTGCATCTATAAAAGTTAAAAAGCCCAGAGAAAACTATGAGCTTTCACTATTTACTCCCAGGCCATAAATAAGTCTCCCCATCAGATCTTTAGAGCAAAAAATAGTGATAAGAGAAATATTTTTGGTTGATGCTAAATATGCAGCATATTGAGTCTTTATTAAAAGATGATTAACAATAGAAAAAGTAGGCTAAGTTGTATTTTCAATTATTTAAATCCAGCTTCCCGTGTCTGAGTTGGAATGGATGGCTATTTTATTAAAAATGGAGCCTTAATATGCCAGACCATAATTATGAAGGGAAATATTCTATTAAATATCCTTGTAGTTAATATGTTCCTATTAAGTTGCTATATGTAGCCACAATGATAACATGCAATCTTATCATTTAGGGATTTTTTGAAAATATTTACATTTTCTCACCCCATCTCCATAGTTAGCCTATAAGAATCTAAAGTTCATATCCAATAATTTTGGGCCATTTCTTGCAAATCTTTAATGGGCATCAGAGAGTCAAACTGCATAAAGCAACACTATTTTTACATTTTATTAAATAATTGGTGCAGGTGTATATTTTCAGTGATACACAAGTTTGCCCATAACTTGAAGGAGAAACAAAGAGCAGACATCAAACCTACAACAAAGAACCTTCTAAAGGTCCAGAATAACAAATATTCTTTATTTATTTTATTTTATTTATTTTAATTGCCAAATAGTAGTTGTATGTATTCATGGGGCACATAGTAATGTTTTCATATATATAATGCATTGTAATCAAATCAGAGTAGTTAGCATATTTATCATCTCAAACATTTATCATTTGTTTGTCTTGGGAACAGTCAATATCCTACTTGTAGCTATTTGAAATTATATCATACGTTATTGTTAACTATATCCATCCTGTAGTGGTACAGAACACTAGAATTCATTCCTCCTATGTAGCTGTGATTTTGTATCCTTAAACAAATCTCTCCCTACCTTCCCCTTCCCAGTCTTTAGTATCCTTTGTTCTACCTTTTATTTCTATGATATCAACTTTTCTTTAGCTTCCACATGAGTAAGAACATACAGTGTTTACTTTCTGTTCCTGGCTTATTTCACTTAACATAATGTCTGCCAGTTTCATCCATTGCCACAAATGACAGGATTCATTCTTTTTTATGCCCGAATAGTATTCCATTGTGTATATGTACCACATTTTATTTATCCATTCATCTGTTGTTGGACACCTAGGTTAATTCCATATGTTGGCTGTTGTGAATAGTGCCATACCACTCTTAATATGCCCAATTGTGTCTTCATTTACCTTTAATCTATTCTTAGAAGACAGTATCTTATGAATTAATCACAGCTTTATTCCAAGAAGAAAGCTAATATAATAGCTACACTTATTTTATATATATAAAATATATATTTTATATATATAATAAGTATAGCTACATAATATATACATATATAAAATAAGTATAGCTATTATATTAGCTTTCTTCATGGAAACATTAATCCAAAGACATATATATATACACACACACACATTATACATATATATATTATATGCCTAGGTCCAAGTTAACCACTTTATGTATGTAATCTCATTTCATACTTACTTAGAAGAACTTTATGAGAAAAGTACTATTGTTATTATCCTAATTTTATATGTGAAAATACTGAGGCTTAGAATTTCTTTACATGTAAAATAGGAATGATAACAGAGTCCTTGTCAAAGTGAGATTATGCATATAAAAGCACTTGGAACAGCGCCCAATACATAGGAACACACAGTAAATGGTCCTGTCATCATCATCATTATTATTCACATGCTAATGTCCTCTCTTTTTCAAGTTAACATTTTATTAGAAAATAGATCTAACAAGATTAAATCGGTATATAAATCAGTGCTGTCTAATAGAACTTTTTGATGATTGAAATATTCTATCATCCATGCTGTCCAATAATATGATAGCCACAGCTGGCCAATGAGCACCTCAGTCACTAATTTGACCAACGAACGTTATTTAACTTCCATGTATTTAAATTTAAATTGATATAGCTAGATGTGGCTGGTAGCTACTGTGTAGTATAGGGCAGTCTTAAATGACCAAAAATAACCAATAACTCTACCATCTTCATATTGGTTCATAGTTTTAAATACAACCTTTATCATATAAATTTTCACATGGTGTCAAATTATACATACTTATTTACTTTCAACATCTGTTACATAAGTAAATGCAGAGGACACTGGTTCCCTGTTCCCAATAACTTTTTCACTAGCCTGAACCAGCGGGCCCCCTGCTTTGGACCCACTCACAAACCCTCAAGACATCAATTTTTTCCAACGATTTATTTGGCAATATTTATTCAGTGAACTTTTTTGAGTTCTAAGACCTTTTTCCTATGGAAACTAACACCTCCTGGCATTTAATTTTTTTAATTCCACAAAATAATATAAAGCAAGGCATTGAGATGAAAACTCCCATTGAGCTACAATTCTATGCCTTTAAAATAAATATCCTTTTCAACTACAAACTGCAGAAAATGCAGGTATATTGAAAGTGAAGCACATTAAAAATAAGACACATGCTAGGTTTCTGGGGCAGCATTTCAGAGGCAATAACGTTTTGTCAGGACAGACAGAAACTAAGCCCAATATAGAATACATTAGACATGGAAATAATGAGCATTCCTTTGACTGTATCCCTCTTTCTCTGCTCCTTGAGTCACTTTGTTCTTTTTTTTTTTTTCCTTTTTTTATAGGAGACAACTTTTCTAGTCTTCACCTTTTTCTAGAAAAAAATAATTGAGTATTTCACATGCTAAAATAGGGGCTTAAGTTTCCCTTATCCTGAGGTTATAAGACAATCTGCCTGTCCTTCTGTCTTTCTCTATCCCTATGAAATGTATTATGAAAGAAGCAAAATATGCTAATTTCCAAATGCATGTGAGAATGTAAGCCCTCCTCCCCCAAATGTAGAAATAAACTACATATGCAGCTGGAAACATTAATCCAAAGGCTTCACAAGGATATTTTGTCTTGAATGCTACTAATCAATGCATTCCTAAGTGGAATAATCAAACTCTAAAAACTTCTGTTACCTTTGTGTGTCATGTCCCCCACCCCATTCATTACAAAATGATTGCTTCCTGATAAATTTGCTTAGAACAAGCTCTAAGAATCAGTATAGCCCTCTTCTTTGTTCCAGAAACTATCCAGTGGATAGTTAATTCCTTTCACAGTGGAATCACTCCAAGGGAAGATTGTCCGTTTTATTGACAATGTGTTGCATTTCACATTCTAAATTCCACTTGCAGAAGTGATTGTTTTCTCTGCTCTGAAGCTGTATATCAATCACATTTCTCATTTCATTAATATAATAAATCAGTCTCCAGCATATAAAGTCCACTAAAGGGCCCTAACTCAGCTGGTTCTTAACCTGGCCCTAGTTTTTATAATTACATTTTCTGCTACTTTCAACTCTGGCAATAAATGTTACATATTCCATTTATTTTAAACTCTTACCTTTACACTCAGCTGCTAGATTGAAACCATCACATATTCTGCCAAGTAAATTCATTACTTAGGAAGTAGAACTGAAATTTGCTTTTAAAAAGTATATATTTTATACCATAATGGTATAGGTTTGCTTTTATCAGTTCAATCATTCAGAAAAGGAAGTTATCAAATAAACTTTCAAAATCTGATGGAATCATTGAATAAATCCTGTGTAGCCTAAACTGATATTTCCATTTGATATCAATGCCAGATACATAGTAGTTACTCAGTAAATGTTTACTAAGAGAACGTATGGATGAGAAAAAAATATCTTTATTACTACTTTTTAACCATACTTTTCACTATACTATCATGTTTTATGCTCACAATCATATGATTAGTTGAAATTCTATAGTAATTCTATATTAATTTTTTTGTAACATGCTGTCCCCCGCCCCCCCCCCCCCCCCCCAGAAATCAGATTATTGCACGTGGTTGCCTTGGGAATTGTAATCAAATAGAGTGGGCTGAACACCAATGCCAGAACTTTCACTGATAAGACAACTGAAGCAAATGAATTTAGAGGTTAGCACAAGTTGACACAGACTCCATGGCCTGGAGGTTCACAGCATAGGCTCTGAAAACCAAACAACTCATTCCTTAAACAACCTCAGACAGGTTATATAACTTCTCAGAGCTTCAAGCATCCTTACCTGTATAATGGCAATATTAATAGGATCTATTATGAGAAGTAACTGAGTTCATTCATGTAAAAGACTTAGTGCAAAGTATATAATAAAAATTAACGTTGGAGTATTAAGATTCAAGCCATTTTCATCCTCATCCTAGTTCTTGGAGATTGATTCTTCTATTTCCAATTCTTTAGCGCTCAAGGACGCTTTATAGTCGGGCCTTATCTCTAGAGCTAGATGATTCATATTCATTTCATGGCTTCTTTCAGAAAGTGCAGGTGGTGGTAACTGTTTTGGACTATGACAAGATTGGCAAGAACGATGCCATCGGCAAAGTCTTTGTGGGCTACAACAGCACCGGCGCGGAGCTGCGACACTGGTCAGACATGCTGGCCAACCCCAGGCGACCTATTGCCCAGTGGCACACCCTGCAGGTAGAGGAGGAAGTTGATGCCATGCTGGCCATCAAGAAGTAAAGGAAAGAAGAAGCCTTTCTGCATTTGCCCATATAGTGCTCTTTAGCCAGTATCTGTAAATACCTCAGTAATATGGGTCCTTTCATTTTTCCAGCCATGCATTCCTAACACAATTCAGTGGTACTTCGAATCCTGTTTTAATTTGCACAAATTTAAATGTAGAGAGCCCCTAAGTCCTTCATCATACCACTGCCCTCCAAATCTACTCTTCTTTTAAGCAATATGATGTGTAGATAGAGCATGAATGAAATTATTTATTGTATCACACTGTTGTATATACCAGTATGCTAAAGATTTATTTCTAGTTTGTGTATTTGTATGTCGTAAGCGTTTCCTAATCTGTGTATATCTAGATGTTTTTAATAAGATGTTCTATTTTAAACCATGTAAATTGACTGAGATATAGGAGAGCTGATAATATATTATACGGTAAATATAGTATCGTCTGCATTCCAGCAAAAATATCAACTCGTAAGGCACTAGTACAGTTAAACTGACATCTTAAAGGACAACTTAAACCTGAGCTTTCTATTGAATCATTTGAGTACCAAGATAAATTTACACCACATACTTGGTGGGTGAATCCAATTTTGTAGAATTCCTACACAGGCAAAATAGCATGATCTGAGCAGCAGCATCCAGGCTGACCTCAAGGAAGCATAGCCACAAACCAGAATAGCACCTGTCTGTACATATTTACAAAGCTAAAATAATGGCTTCACTCTTATATTTGAGGAAGCAACTGAACAGGAGTCAATGATTTCATATTACTGCATATAGAATAACAACAAGGTGTTCCGTGTGTGTGTGTGTGTGTGTGTGGTGCACACATTTGTTTGGGGATGGGGGAGAAGAAGCTAAGGGGAGAAGTCAACATTTATGAAATATTGCCTGACTATTTAAAAAGAAAAAAGTAGCTCTCCGTTATCACCTTTATACAAAATGTGCATCCTGTGAATTCTGTTCCAGATTTCACACCCACAATAATTCCAAAAGGTTTGCACATTAGAGTTTGTAACAAAATATTTTATTATATAAAACCAGGTTAGAAGGAATGCAGGATATTTTTAACACAACAATCTGTGCTTATTACACAAAATTACTTTGTGGTAAACAGACAGTATTGTAATCCCATCAAAAGATGAAAGAAAAACAAAAACAAAAACCAACAACAATTAGCCATAGTTCTGAATGCACTTCAATTAAGCCAAAACAGACAGCTAGTGATCTTTTTATATGCTCTTTTTACTTCAGTAAGTTTTAATTTGTCCTTTAAAAAAAGGTGAAACAAACCGAGAACAAGTTCTAGAAAACTGAAGCAACCTCTTATGTATACTAGATGCTTGATTTAGGAGGAGTTTTTAAACGTTTTCAATGTTATTATGTAGTAAATGGCACTATTATGAAGCTACTAGTCATTCCATAAGAGTCTTAAAGGACTGCTCTGTGTAACACTGTGACTGCCGTGTGTGCTTAGACCCGTAGTTTCCTCAGTGGATAGCACTCAATTTATTCCGTAGTGATATTGTAACAATACTGCCATTCCCTTCTACTGCACTGCCCAAGGTGTGTGTAGCACAAACAGTTCTCATTACAAAGGACCAATTCAGAACTGAAAAGCTATGCATAGGACAAGGAAGATACATAGAATGGAGTGGAACACAGCATTTTGTCAAGCACTGTGCAATATTCCATATTTTTCCCCACTATGGTAGACAACCATTTCGTGGAAGGGCAGCCTATTATCCCACACTGCATCTAGCCTTTTGTCCCATTCACTTCTGTGATCCATTTTAATTTCCAGGCCACAAGACAGTAGTGATGCTCTGAAATGAAAGTTTGTCTTCACAAATATCAAAACAAAATGGAGGAAAACTAAGCATTGGCCTCATGTTCAGTCTTCAGGATATCACACCATGTCTTTTCAAAAACTAAAGAGAATTCAAAAAGGGCTGATGGTAGGCTTTGAACATGGGGTTGGCTGTTTCCCAGTAAAACTAGAATTCCTGTCGTTACTGTTTCCTTATCAAAGAAGGGGCAAGCGCTTTTGCCTTTTAGGCCAGACATAGCAAACGCTTTATAATTGGCATAGACATAAAGGATAAAAGGAAAATAACCATCTGCGAATGGTCCATACTTCTTAAAAAACATAGGTAATAGAAAATATACACAAGTCAGAATGTGAAATTAAATAATGGTTTGAACAGAAAATTCAAACAAGACTCTTTCCAATTTAAAGGGCCAAACCCTACCAAAGAGAGGGAGTTGACTGGCTTTTAAAAATTATTTAAATACCACAAATGACATTTAATTTCACTGTATTCAGCTTTAAGTTGTTCACAATGAAACCACACTTTCAAACAAGCAGGTTCAAGCTGCTGAATAGACATTATTTCTTGCATTAAAATACCACTAATGCATTCTCTTGCAACACTGCCAGACATGGGATTGTCACCATAGAATTAGTTGGTACTATGCCATCTTTCACTCTTTCACAAGTCAGTGATGGAACCTGCTTTATGACCAAGATTCATCCTCAAATAAGCCACATGTACCCTTCTGACAAAGCTGTGTAAAGTATTAGAATCTGATGCTCTAGAAAGATCCTAGCTGCCTTTGTGTATATTTACTGCCTGCTTGAGTGTTTCTATGTGTGGGTTTTCCCTGTATCTTGTAGAAATGTTGGGGTGTTTTCCTCTGCCATATGGCTCGTGGCCTGCGAGCCAACAATTTCAGCTGTATTTTACCTTCATTTTTGATGAGGTGATTTAAATTTTGTTTCACTTTGTGTAGTGAATTCCACAGTAGTTTTCTGATTGTTGTTAAAAATGACTTAACATATTACACAGATATTCAATAAAAATGTTTTATTTCCTGTTGATGTTGCTGCGTTCCCACTCTTTTCCTTGCCTGACTCTGGTGGTAAGCCAATGGCCTATTGACTTTGGGGGACTCCTGGAAGCAGCAGCAGCTAAACAAAACTGCACTGAATGCCAGCGTCTGAGTCACATCTGAGTACAGAATAGCTAGAGGGAAAACAACACCCGGGAGCATTTGGCCATGACCGCGTGGTGTTCCTGGGCAGTGTCATTCTCAACATGTGTTTCTCTATTCCTGTGTGTCATCAGTTCATCTGGCGTACTCTGAGGCTTTTCACTTTGCCCAGCATGTGTCCTTCAGGGTTTTCACTCCAGAACCCAAGTCACACAACTTCTCCAGAATGGGACGGAAAACAAAACTATTTAAACCCCAGTTTCAGAGGACAGTATGACACATTAAATTCTATGCCTACTACGATCGCTATGGGAAACAAGTAAATACTTTTCCTCCACTAAATTTAACATTTATCAAGTGCCTACTGTACTGGACGCTGAAGCCCACAGTTTCAGGCTGATGTAAATACACTATCCCAATGCACTGTGATGTGGGCTTAAAAGTAAGGGTGTTGGGTCCCTGAGGACTTTTATTTTATTTTATTTTATTTTATTTTTTTTTGCGGAGTCTCGCTCTGTTGCCAGGCTGGAGTGCAGTGGTACGATCTCGGCTCACGGCAAACTCCACTTCCCGACTTCAAGCGATTCTCCTGCTTCAGCCTCCCGAGTAGCTGGGATTACAGAAGCCCGCCACCACGCCCAGCTAATTTTTGTATTTTTAGTAGTGACAGGGTTTCACCATGTTGGCCAGGATGGTCTCCATCTCCTGACCTCGTGATCCACCCATCTCGGCCTCCCAAAGTGCTGGGATTACAGGTGTGAACCACTGTGCCCGGCCTATCCCTGAGGACTTTTACTGGATCAATCGTAGTAGATACCATGGTGTATCACCATGATCCCCCTTCAGCAGAGAGGTACTCTTGCTGCAGCTGCTGGAAGTGGTGCTTGCTGACAAGCTGACAGCTGTGTTCCTCTGCGCTCTACAGAAGGAAGCTGTCTCACCTAAGTTTATGCACCCTCCCTGGGAGCAGCCCACAATCGGCTGCTGATTTCGGAATCTCTGAAGCGCCATCTCAGTTTCATAGCCCCAGGGGTTAGTGGAGACTGCTTTTGCAACTGCACTGCAGTTCAACTTCCTTCTCTGCCCTGTTGGTTTTCTTCAGTGCTTTGCAGGTGTTGCTCCTAAGAGCACTTCCTCCAGTAAAACCCCTTCATGTACAGTTTCATCTCAGAATCTGTATCCTAGGGATCCCATCCCACAGCACATTCTTTGGGGAGGAGATATCAAGAAGAGTTTTCTAGAGAGGATAACACAGCGAAGTACTAAAGGAACTGGCAGGAGTCATCCAAGTCAGGGAGTGAGCAAAACTTCTGCAAAATTTATCTCACTTGACAAGTGTATTCATGATGGAGTCTTTGAGGTTGGCTGTATTATACTTCCTTCAATCAGCTCTATCAGTCATGGCCAAATAAAAATAGGAACTAAACCCAAACTGCTAAGACAACCAGTGGAAAGATCACTTAATAACTATACACTGTGAGGAAGCTGCTGGCAAAGGGTTCAAAATCTAAGTTTATAAAATGAAACTTAAGGCACAACTGGTTTAGAAATTTAAAAAAAAAACAGCATTAAACAATCACAATCGTTTAGTTTTCAATGGTGAGGATTCTGTTTCTTAAAATGCTCTTGAAATTTGATCCAAAACTATTTAAAGAATATTCCTTAATGAATTATCAAAAAGAAAAAACTCACTTCATCCTTTTTCAATGTCATTTTCCTAAAAGGTTTGAAGGTCTAATATAAATACATTAAAGATATTTATTCGGTGTACTAGCCAGGAAAACAAAACCATTTCACATATTTCAGTGAGAGATTTTAACATAGGAAAGTGGCTGCATAAGGGAGAGCTGAGAAAGCAAAGCAGAGACAGTAGAGTAACCCAGAGATGAGTACTTAGCAACTCTGAGGCTGGGAGAAGAAAAGAGAAAATGTAGTATTCATGGAGCCCGGGACTGGAAAGGAGGGGCTGGAATCTTGGAGAAGGTTGCATGGAGACCCCATGATTCTAGGACCACAAAAGGGTATTAGGCCCACCCTGGAGGTGAGGGAACTCCCAGAAAACGCTGATCCAGTCTGCTCACTATTGCTAGAAGGAAATTGATAGAAGCTGAATGCAGGAAGATAATCTCTTCTCCTCCTTTCCACTACAACCAGTGCTTCCCATTGGCAGAACCAGCTGGTAAGGGATTCTAGGAAAATAGTCTGCAAAGGCTCAGACCCCACCCCAAGTATATAGCAGAGTACAAAGGTGGGAATGAGAACAGCCAGCAAATGATCAGTGCATTAGGAAACCTGTTACCAGCTGCAAACACTTTTTAAGTGCTTTCATTTTTCCCACAGAAGAGTCAGATGTTTCTGAGTCACACAAGTCATCCCCCACCTGATAAAACATGCATAGGAAATCACATTCTTATTCTATTTATGCAGAGAGTTTACTCTTAACAGATTTGAAAATTCCAACCATGATTGCAGTTACCTTCCACCCCGACTGCAACACATCTTTATTACATATGCACAGGACTCTTTGATGTTTAGCAACTGATTTAGGCTGCACACAAATCTCTACCATAAAACAGTCACACGGTGACTTTGGAATAAGAAGGTGAAAAAGCAGGAAAATAAAAATGAGAAATAGCCTGGTACTAAATGTACAAAAAAATTTTCCAAAGCATACAGAGTAATAATTATGCGAGAGGAGCCATCAAGAGAGACCCAGAAATAAAAGCACCATGCAAACATGCTGATGATTTGTGTAATCTAAGTTCTAAGGCTGTTATATACATTTTTAAATCCGCATTTCAACTATATTGATTTCTTCCCTCCCCACTTCTTCCCACCAATGAATATCCCCAAAGTTGTCACATTCATCTTTCCCTGACAGTAACTATCCTGCCAGCCAAGCCTATCCCCTGTGCAAAATATTCTTGCCCCTACCAGGGCACACACAAGGTTAAGAGGTATTTTATACTTAGCAAGTTGGGACTCACTTCCTTTTCAGCTGTCCACTTTAACTCTGTCAACTTCCTACCTCCTCTGGATTCTGCAACAAAGTGCTGACACTTTTTATAGGTAAGAATGTTTGAGTTGCAAATGGAAGAAATCTAAATCAAGTGGTATTAAGGAAAAAAGAGAGAAAGAAAGGTAAAAAAGTAGGAAGCTTTGGAGAAAGAGATAAACCACTGGCTCACCTAAACCAGGAAGTTCAACGCGGATGATTACTTTTAAGAACAGCTGGATCAAAAGCCACAAACAGTGTCATCATTTTCTCTCTCATTCTCCTCCTTCCCCATAAACTCTGCTATCCTTAGTATTGACTTCATTGCCAAGCTGCTATGTCTCCATGTAGCAACAGGGAAGACCGTTGGCAGCTTCACACATATTCTTCCAGCTTAGCAGGCTTGCAGGGAGTGTTTGTTTCACAATTATACCACCAAAATTCCCAAACCTGACTTGTATGACTGGGTCACATGTTCTTAAAACAATCCCCATAGCCAGATGATGATACAGTATTTACTTCAGCCAAAACTAGGCCATGTCTCTAGACCCAGAGCCAAGGAGATAGGGGAAAAATAGCTCCTCAAAAGAAAATAAAAATGATATTAACAAAAAAGAAAAGTAGATACCGGGCAGACAAAAACAGCAAACAGCTACACTTTGGTTCCTGGTATACCACCAGCCCTAAGAGGAGGGACAAACTCAGGTGATAACAGTGTCCTGGTCATTCCTCCTTTTACTAAAAACACTATTAGAAAGGAAATTGTAAAAGTGTGTACCACCTTTCAATTATCTGAAAATTTCCACTTACTTTCCTATTTATTGCCGGGAAAATCAATCACTTGCTGTATCTTTTAACAGATTTTTTTTTTTTGAGACAGGATCTTGCTCTGTCACCAGGTGGGAAAGGGTGATAATATCCGCCCTGTGATATGGTTCATGATATCCAGTGGGGGAGAGGGTGATATTACTCACCATATCACTGGGGGTGTATAATCCTATGTAATATCTACCTTGGAATTAGGAATAACGTTTTCCTAGAATATTTCGAATAAATTCACAGGGTGTACACCTACTATGACATTAGGCATAACATCTCCCTACGATATTACCAATAATATCACAAGGTGTACAGCCACTGTGACACCAGGAGTAACATCTCAGTAGGATACTATGAATAGCAAGCATTACACTGTGACATTAGGTGTACACTGTGACATTAGGTGTAACATCTCAGTAGGATATTACAAATAATATAACTGGGAGTACACCCCATGTGATATTAAGAGTAATATTAATATTGCTTGGATATTACAAATAATATCAATTAATATTTACGGTAATAATTATTAACATATTATTTGTAATACCCTAGGGTGATTTTATTTCTAATGTCACAGTGTGTGTACACCATGTGTATACACCCTGTGATATTATTCATAGTATCCTAGAAAAATGTTACTCCTAATGTCACAGTGGGTGTATACTGTGTGTCTACACTCTGTAATAGTATTCGTAATATCCTATGGGGATGTTACGTGGGTATACATTATGTGATATTATCTGTAATATCCTAGGGGGATGTGACTGTTAATGTCCCAGTGGGTGTACAGGATGTTTTTACATCCTGTATTATTATTCATAACAACATAGGGGGATGTTACTCTTAATGTCACAGTGAGTGTACACAATGTGTGGGTACTCCTAGTGATATGAACCATAATATCCTAGGGGGATGTTATAACTAATGTCAGAGTGCGTGTACACCATGTGTGTACACCATGTATGCACACCCTGTGATATTATTTGTAATACCTAGGCGGATGTTATTCCTAATGTCACTGAGGGTGTACACCCTGTGATATTATTCATAATATCCTAGGAGGATGTTACTCCTAATGTCACAGGGGGTGTACATTCTGTGATATTATTATTTTTGTCATAGGGGGATATTACCCCTGATGTCACAGATGGTGTATGTCCTGTGATATTACTGGAAATATCCTCATCAGATGTTAGTCCTAACATCACAATGGGTGTACACTCTGTGATATTATTCATAATATCCTAGGGGGATGTTACTCCTAATGTCACAGGGGTTGTACTTCCTGTGATATTATTTGTAATATCTTAGGTGATATTACTTATAATGTCATAGACGGTGTACGCCTTGTTATATATTCATAATTTTCTAGATGTTGGTTACTTTTAATGTCATAGGGGATGTACACCCTGTGATATTATTTGTAATATCCTAAGGAGATATAACTTCAAATATCCACCTGGGTGTACACCCTGTGATATTATTCATAATATTTTAGGATGATATAACTCCTAATATCACCATGGGTGTAAACCATGTGTGTACACCCTGTGATATTATTTGTAGTGTCCTAGGTAGTTATTATTTATTTTATCAGAGTGGTTGTACACTCTGTTATATTTTTCATACATTTTAGAGAACTATTACTTCTAATATCACACATATGGTGTTCACTTCTAATTAAAACACATATGGTGTACACCCTGTTATATTATTCGTAATATCCAAGGGAGATTTTACTCACAATATTACAGTTGGTGTACACCCTGTGATATTTGTTCTAATATTCTAGGAAGATATTACTCCTAATATCAAAGTGGGTGTACACACTGTGATAATTTTGGTAATATCCTAGGGGGATGTTACTCCTAATGTCTCTGGGGGTGTACATCCTGTGGTATTATTTGTAATATTCTAGGGGGATGTTATCCTAATATCACAAGGGTGTACATTCTGTGATATTATTCATAATATCCTGGGGGCATATTACTCCTAATGTGTACACCCTGTGATATTATTCATAATATCCTAGGGTGATGTTACTCCTAATGTCACAAGGAGTGTACACCCTGTGATATTATTCATAATATCCTAGAAAAATGTTACTCCTAATATCACCAGGGGTGTACACTCTGAGATATTATTCATAATCTCCTAGGGGAATGTTACTACTAATGTCACAATGGGTCTACACCATGTTATATTATTCATAGTATCCTACTGGGGTGTTACTCCTAATGTCACAGGGGGTGTACTCCCTGTGATATCATTCATAATATCTTATGGGGATGTTAGTCCTAGTGTCACAGGGGTGTACACCTTGTGATATTATTCATAATATCCTAAAAAGATGTCAGTCTTCATTTCACAGGGGGTGTACATGCTGTGATATTATTCAAAATACCTTAGGGGGATGTTACTCTGAATGCCACAGAGGGTGCACACCATGAGATATTATTTGAAATATTTCAGGGGGATGTTACTTCTAATGTCACAGGGGGTGTATACACGGTGATATCATTAATAATATCCTAGGGGAATGTTACTCATAATGTCACAGGGGCTGTACACCGTGTGATATTATCCGTAGTATCATAGGAGAATGTTACTACTAATGTCACAGGGAGTGTACACCCTGTGCTATTCTTCCTAATATCCTAGAGGAATGTTACTGCTGATGTCACAGGGGGTGCTCACCCTATGATATGGTTCATAATATCCTAGGGTAATGTTACTCCTAATGTCACAGCAGGTTTACACACATATTTTTTTTAACATCCTAGGGGGATGTTATTCATAATGTCACAGGGATGTCCACCATGTGTGCACACCCCCTGTGATATTATTCGTAATATCCTAAAGTGATGTTACTGCTAATGTCACAGGGGGTGTACCCCATGTGTGTAAACCACCAGTGATATTATTCATAATATCCTAGGGAAATGTTACTGCTAATGTCACAGTGAGTTAAACAATGTGTGTACACCCTGTGATATTATTCGTAATATTTTAAGCAGATGTTACACCTAATGTCACAGTGGGTGTACACCATGTGTGTACACCCTGTGATATTAATCATAATATTCTAGGGGTGTGTCCGTTCTAATGTGACAGTGCCTGTACTCCATGTGTGTACACCCTGTGATATTATTCGTATTATTATAGGGGGATGTTATTTCTAATGTCACAGTGGGTGTATACCATGTGCGTATTTGTAATTATTTGCAATATCCTAGGGGGATTCTACTCTTTTTTTTTTTTTTTTTTTTGAGACGCAGTCTTGCTTTGTTGCCCAGGCTGGAGTGCAGTGGTGCGATCTCAGCTCACTGCAAGCTCCACCTCCCAGATTCATGCCATTCTCCTGCCTCAGCCTCCCGAGTAGCTGGTACTACAGGCACCCACCACCACGCCCAGCTAATTTTTGTATTTTTAGTAGAGACCATCTGTTACCCAGAATGGTCTCGATCTCATGACCTCGTGATCTGCCTGCCTCGGCCTCCCAAAGTGCTGGGATTACAGGCATGAGCCACCGCTCCCAGCCGGGGATTCTACTCCTAATCTCACAGTGGGTGTACATCATGTATGTATATTCTGTAATATTATTTGTAATATCCTAGGGAGATGTCACTCCTAATATCACAGGGGCTGTTCACCATGTGTGTATATTCTGTGATATTATTCATAATATCCCAGTGAGTTATAACTCCTAACACCACAGTGAATGTAGGCCCTGTGATAGTACTCATAATATCCTCAGAAGATATTACTTTTAATATCACAGAGGGTGTACACTCTGTGATAATATTTATAGTATCCTAAGGAGATATTACTTCTAATGTCACAATGGGTGTACACCCTGTGACATTATTTGTAATATCCTAGGGAGATGTTACTCCTAGTAACACAGTGAGTGTATACTCAGTGATATTATTTGTAATATCCCAGGGAGAAATTACTCCTAATATCCCAGTGGGTAAACATTCTGTGATATTATTCTTAATATCCTATGGAGATATTATTCCTAGTATCACAGTGGGTGTACACCCTGTGATATTATTCATAATATCTCAGGGAGAAATTACTCCTAATATCACAGTGGGTGTACATTCTGTGATATTATTCATAATATCATAGGGAGATATTACTCTTAATATCACAGTGTGTGTACACACTGTGTAATATCAAAGTGGTTGTACACCATGTGATATTTTTCATAATATTCTAGGGAGATATTAATCCCATTATCATAGTGGGTTTACACCCTGTGATATTATTTATAACATCCTAGAGAGATATTACTTCTAATATCACAGTGGGTGTACACTCTGGGATACTATTCGTAATATCCTGGAGTGATGTTACTCCTAATATCACAGTGGGTGTACACCCAAATATATTATTCATAATATCCTGTGGAGATATTACACCTAATACCACAGCGGGTGTACACCCTGGGATATTGTTCATAATATCCTGGGGAGATATTACTCCTTATATCACAGTGGGTGTACACCATGTGTGTACAGTCTGGGATATTATACATAATATCCTGGGGTGACATTACTCTTAATATCACAGTGGGTGTACACCATGTGGGTACACCCTGGGATATTATTCATAATATCCTGGGGAGATATTAGTCTCCTAATATCACAGTAAGTGTACACTATGTGTGTACACCTGGGATATCATTCGTGATATCTGGGGGAATATTATGTGTGTACACCCTGGATATTATTCATAATATCCTGGGGAGATATTACCCTCTTAGTATCACAGTGGGTGTACACCATGTGTGTACATCCTGGGATATTATTTGTAATATCTTGGGGAGTTATTACTGCCTTAATATCGCAGTTTGTGTACACCATAAGTGTACACCCTGGAATATTATTAGTAATATTCTGGGAAGATATTACACTTAACATCACAGCAGGTGTACACCACATGTGTACACCCTGGGATATCATTCATAACATCCTAGGGAGATACTACTCTAATATCACAGTGGGTGTACACCATGTGTGAGCATTCTGGGATATCATTCATAATATCTGAAAGGATATTACACTTAATATCACAGCGGGGGTACACGATGTGTATACACCCTGGAATATCATTCATAATATTCTAGGGAGATATTACTCCTAATATCACAGTGGGTGTTCACCATGTGTGTACACACTGGGATATTATTTATAATATCTTTGGGAGATATTACATCTAATATCACAGTGGATACACACCCTGGGATATTATTTGTAATATCCTAGGGAGATGTTACTCCTAATATCACAGTGGGTACACACCCTGGGATATTATTCATATTTTAGGGTGATATTACTTGTAATATCAAAGTGGGTGCTCACCCTGTGTGGACACTCACTGTGATATTATTCATAATATCCTAGTAAGATATTACTCCTAATATCACGGTGGGTGCACAACATGTGTGGACACCCACTATGATATTATTTGTAATATCCTAGGGCGATATTACTCCTAATATCACAGTGGGCGCACACCATGTGTTGACACCCACTGTGATATTATTCGTAATATCCTGGGGAAATATTACTCCAAATATCACAGTGGGTGCACAACATGTGTGGACACCCACTGTGATATTATTCATAATATTCTACGGAGATATTACTCCTATTATCACAGTGGGTGCACACCATGTGTGGTCACCCACTGTGATATTATTAGTAATATTGTAGGGAGATATTACTTTTAATATCACAATGGGTACACACCATGTGTGGACAATCACTGATATTGTTCGTAATGCTTTAGAAAGATAGTACTTCTAATATCACAGTGAGTGTACACCTTGTGATATTATTCATAATATCCTAGGGAGATATTACTTATAAAATCACAGTGGGTGCACACCATGTGTGTACACCCTGTGATATTATTCATAATATTTTAGGGAGCTACTACTTCTAATATTACAGTGAGTGTACACCCTGTAATATTATTCATAATATCCTAAAAAGATATTACTCCTAATATCAAAGTGAGTGTACACCCTGTCATATTTTTCATACTATTTTAGGGGGAAATTATTCCTAACATCACAGTGGGTGTTCATTCTGTGATATTATTCATAATATCCTACTAAGATGTTACTCCTAATATCACAGCACGTGCACCCCATGTCATATTTTTTGTAATATCCTAGGAAGATATTACTCCTAATATCCCAGTGGTTATACACCCTGTGATATTATTTGTAATATCCTTGGGAGATATTACTCCTAATATCACCGTGGGTTTACACCCTGTTATATTATTCGTAATATCCTAGGAAGATATTACTCCCAATACCACAGTGAGTGTACACCAGGTGTGTAGACCCTGTGATATTATTCATAATATCCTTGGTAGATACTACTCCTAATATCACAGTGGGTGTACACCTAGTGATACTATTCGTAATATCTTAGGGAGATATTACTTCTAATATCACAGTTGGTGTACACTATGTGTATGCTACACTGTGACGTTAGGAGTAATATCCTAGGGAGATATTACTCCCAATATCACAGTGGTTGTACCCCTTGTGATATAAGGAGTAATATCGCAGGGAGATACCACTCCTAATGTCACAGTGGGTGTATACCCTGTGCTATAATTCATAATATTCTAGGGGGATGTTACCCCTAATATCACAGTGGGTGCACAGCCTGTGATATTATTTGTAATATCCTAGAGAGATGTTAACCCTAATGTCACAGGGGGTGTTCACCCTGTGATATTATTCTTAATATCTTAGGGTTATGTTACTCCTAATGTCACAGAGGGTGTACACAATATGATATTATTCATAATATCCTGGAAGGATATTGCTCCTAAAGTCACAGGGGGTGTACACCCTTTGATATTATTTGTAATATTTTAGAAATATGTTACACCTAGCACCACAGAGGGTGTACACCCTGTGATACTATTCGTAATATTCTAGGGGAATGTTACTCTTAAGGTCACTGAGAGTGGACATCCTGTGTTATTATTCATAATATACTATGGAAATGTTACTCCTAATGTCACAATAAGTGTACATTCTGTGATATTATTCCTAATATCCTAGAGAGATGTTGCTCCTAATTTTACAGCGGGTGTACACCCTGTGGTATTACTCGTAATATTATAGGAGGATGTTACTTGTAATGTCAAAGGGAATGTACATTCTGTGATATTATTCATAATATCCTAGGCGGATGGTACTCCTAATGTCACAGTGGGTGTACACCCTGTAATATTGTTCATAATATCCTAGGAATATGTTAAATCTAATGTAACAGGGGGTGTACACCCTGTGATATTATTTGTAATATTTTATGGGGATATTACTCCTAATATTGCAGGGGGTGTACAACCTGTAAAATTATTCACAATATTCTAAGGGGATGTTACTCCTAATGTCACAGGTGGTGTTCACCATATGTGTACACCCCTTGTCATATTATTCGTAGTATCCTAGGATTATACTCCTAAAGACACAAGGCATATACACCATGTGTGTACAACCCCTGTGATATTATTTGTAATATTCTATGGGGATTTTACTCCTAATGTTGTAGGGGGTGTACACCATGTGTGTACACCCTCTGTGACATTATTCTTAATATCCTAGGAGGATGTTGCTTTTAATGTCACAAGGGGTGTACACCATTTGTGTAAACCACCTGTGATATTATTTGTAATATCCTAGGGGGATGTTACTTCTAATGTCACAAAGGGTGTAAACCACATGTGTACAACCCTTGTGATATTATTTGTAATACCTTGGCACGATGTTACTTATAATGTCACAGTGGGTGTACACCCTGTGTTATTATTCGTAATATCCTAGAGGGATGTTATTCCTAATGTCACAGTAAGTGTACACAATGTGTGTACACCCTGTGATATTATTTGTAATTATCTTAGGGGGATGTTGATCCTAATGTCACAGTGGGTTACACGATATGTGTACACCTTGTGATATTATTCATAATATCCTAGGGAGACGTTACTCCTAATGTTCAAGTTGGTGTACACCCTGCATGTACACCCTGTGATATTATTTGTAATATCTCAGGGGATGTTACTCCTAAAGTCACGGTGAATGTACAAAATGTGTGTACACCCTATGATATTTTTCGTGAGATTCTAGGGGAACGTTACTCCTAATGTCACAGTGGGTGTACACCCTGTGATATTATTTGTAATATCCTACAAAGATGTTACTTCTAACGTCAGAGTGGGTGTACACCATGTGTGTATATTTTGTGCTATTATTTGTAATATCCTAGAGGGATGTTACTCTTAACGTCACGGTGTGGGTGTATACCATGTGTATACACTGTGTGATATTATTCATAATATCCCAGAAGGATGTTACTCCTAATGTCACTATGGGTGTACACCGTGTGTGTGCTGTGTGATGTTATTCCTATTATTCTATGGGAATATTACTCCTAATTTCAGAGTGGATGTACACCATGTGTGTACACCCTGTGATGTTATTTCTATTATTCTACGGGAACATTACTCCTAATTTCACAGTCGGTGTACAGCATGTGCATACACCCTGTGATATTATCTGTAGTATTATACAAATATGTCACAAGTGGTGTACTCTCTGTGATATAATTCTTAATATCCTAAGGGAATGTTGTAATGTCTCAGGGCGTATACACCATGTGTGTAAAACACCTGCGATATTATTTGTAATATTTTAGGGGGATGGTAATTCTAATGTCACAAAGGGTGTACACCATGTGTGTACACTCCCTGTGATATTATTTGTAATATCCTGGCGAGATATTACATTTAATGTCACAGTGGGTGTACACCCTGTGATATTAATCGTAATATCCTAGGGGGATGTTATACCTAATGTCACAGTGGGTGTACACCATGTGTGTACAACTTATGATATTATTCATAATATTCAAGGGGAATATTTCTCCTAATGTCACAGTGTGTGTACATCACGTGTGTAGACACCCTGTGATATTATATGCAATTTCTTAGTGGTATGTTACTCCTAATGTCACAGTGGGTGTACACTATGGGTATAGAGTGTGTGACATTATTCGTTATATGCTAGCGGGGTGTTACTCCTAATGTCACAGTTGGTGTACACCATGTGTGTACACCCTGTGGTATTATTCGCAAAATCCTAGGGAGATGTTACTCCTAATCTCACAGTAAGTGTATACACCATGTGTGTACACTCTGTGATATTCGTATAATTACAGGGGGATGTTACTTTGAATGTCACAGTGGATGTACACATATGGTGTACACCCTGCAATAATATTCATTTTAGGGGGATTTTACTCCTAATATCACAGTGGTTGTACAGACTGTGTATACAACCTGTGATATTATTTGTAATATCCTTGAAAGATATTACCTCTAATATCACAGTAGGTGTACACCCTGTGATATTAGGAGTAATATCCTAGGGGGATGTTACTCCTAGTGTCACAATAGAAGTACATCCTGTGATATTTTTGGTAGTATCCTAGAGGGATGTTACTCCTACTGTCACAGGGGTGTACACTCTGTGATATTATTCATGATATCCTCGGTGGATGTTACTCCCAATGTGTACACCCTGTGATATTATTTGTAATATCCTAGGGGGATATTAATCCTAATGTCACAAGGGGTTTACACCCTGTAATATTATTCATAATATCCTAGAAAAATGTTACTCCTAATGCCTCAGAGAGTGTACACCCTGTAATATTTTTCATATCCTAAGGGAATATTACTATTAATGTCACAATGAATGTACACTCTGTGATATTATTCATAGTATCTTACTGGGATGTTACTCCTAATGTCACACGGGGTGTACGCATGTGATATTATTCATAATATCCTAGGGGAAGGTTACTTGTAATCTCGCAGGGTCTGTACACCCTCTGATATTATTCATAATATCATAGGGAGATGTTACTATTAATGTCACAGGTAGTGTATACCCTGTGATATTATTATTGATATTTTAAGGGGATGTTACTCCTAATGTCCCAAGGGGTGTACACCCTGTGATATTATTTGTAATATTCTAAAGGGATTTTAATGTTACAGAAGGTGTACATTCTGTGATATTATTTCTAATATCCTAGGAGGATGTTATTACTCCTGATGTCACAGGGATTGTACACCCTGTGATATTATTCATAGTATTTTAGAATAATGTTACTCTTGATGTCCCAGAAAATGTACATTCTGTGATATTGTTTGTAATATCCTATGGGAATGTTACTTCTAATGTCACAGTGAATGTACACCATGTGTGTACAGCGTGTGATATTATTCGTAATATCCTGAGATATTACTCCTAATGTCACTGTGGGTGTACACTCTGTGATATTATTCGTAATATCCTAGGGAGATGTTACTCTTAATGTCACTGTGTGTGTGTGCACTCTGTGAAATTATTCATAATATTCTAGAAGGATGTTACTACTAATGTCACAGTGCATGTACACTCTGTGATATTATTCATAATATTTTAGGCAGATGTTACTCCTAATGTTACAGTGGGTGTACATCCTGTGATATTATTAGTAATATTCTAGGTAGATGTTACTCCTAATGTCACAATTGTTGTACACCTTGTGATATTACTCATAATATCATAAGAAGATAGGACTCCTAATAGCTCAGTGAGTGTACTCTGTGTGATATTATTCATAATATCCTAGAAAAATATAACTTCTAGTATCACAGTGGGTGTACACTCTGTGATATTATTCATACTATCCTAGGGAAAAATTAATCCTAATACCACAGTGAGTGTACATCCCGCATGTGATATTGTTCCTAATGTACACTGGAGGAGAAAATGATAATACTTCCAATATCGTGGGGTGTACACCCCTTCTGTTATATTGTTCCTTACACCCAGGGGGAAAGAGGATTATATGACTCCAAATACGGCAGGGGGTGTACTCCCCACATGTGATATTGTTCCTAACATCCAGGCGGGGGGAGGATATTACTCCCAATATGGCAAGGGTGGACACCCACCCTGTGATATATTTCCTAATACCCAGTAGAGGAGAGGATGATATTACTCCCAATACCTTATAGTGTGTACACACTTTCTGTGTTATTGTTCGTAATATCCCCAGGGGGAGAGGATAATATTACTCCCAATATTGCAGAGGGTGCACACCCACCATCATGATATTGCTCCTAATATCCAAAAGAAAACACACTGTTATTACTGCCAATATCTCAGGGGGTGTACACCTCCATTGTGATGTTGTTCCTAATACACTGAGCGGAGAGGATGATATTACTCCCAAAATTGCAGGGGGTGTACACCTTCCTTGGGATATTGTTCCTAATGTCCAAGTGGGTAGAAGATAATATTACTCCCAATTTCACAGAAGGTGGACATTCCCCTGTGATATTGTTCCTAATATCCAGTGGGGGAGAGGATGACATTACGCCCAATATCGCAAAAAGTGTACAGCTTTTTTTGTGATGTGTTTCCTAATATCCAGAGGGGGGAGAGGACGATCTTAGAATCAATATCACAGGGAGTGTACACCCCCCCGTGATATTGTTCCTAATATCATGGTGGGGGAAGAGGTTAATATTACTCTCAATTTCACAGCAATTGTTCACCCGCCCTAAGATATTGTTTTTAACATCCAAGGGGGAGAGGATATTACTCTCAATATCCCTGGGTGTGTACACCCCCTTTTTGATATTGTTTCTAATATCAAAGTGGGGAAGATGATATTACTCCCAACACTGCAGGGGGTGTACACACCCTCTGCAATATTGTTTGTAATATCCGGGGAGGGGGGGAGAGGATGATATTACTCCCAATGTCACAGAGGGTGTACACCGCCCTTGTGATATTGTTACTAATATCCAGTGGGGGAGAGGGTGATATTACTCCCTACATCATAGGGAGTGTACACCATCCCTGTGACATTGTTCTTAATATCCTTGAAGGAAGAGGATGATATTACTCCCAATATCGCATGGTTATATACACCCCTATGTAATATAGTTCCTAATATCCATAAAGGGAGAGGATGATATTGGTCCTAATATCGCAGGGGGTGCACACCACTCCTGTGATATTGTTTTAATATCCAGGTGAGGAGAGGATAATATTACTCCTAATATTGCAGGGGATGTACACTTCCCTCGTGATATTGTTTCTAATATCCAGGGGGAGAGAGGACGATATTACTCCCAATATCTCGAGAGGGGTACACTTCCCCTGTGATATTGTTCCTAATATCCAGCAGGGGAGAGAATAATATTACTCCCAATATTGCAGGGATGTACACCCTCCTTGTGATACAGTCTCTAATATCCCAGGTGGGAGAGAATTATACTACTCCCAATATAAAAATAGTGTACAACCCCTCCCCGTGATATTGTTCCTAATATCTAGCGGGGGTATTATAGTACTGTTAATATTGCAGGGGGTGTACACCCCACTGTGACATTTTTTAAATATCCTTGCGGGGAAAGGATGATATGACTTCCAATATAGCTGGGGATGTACATCCTCCCTGTGATATGTGATATTGTTTTTAATATCCAGGAAGGGAGAGGATGACATTACTCCCTATATGGAAGGGGAGGTACACCCTTCTTGTTACATTGCTCTTAATATTCGGGGGGGAAGAGGAAAGCATTACTCCCAATATCTAAGGGGGCATAAAAACCCCCTCTGATACTGTTTGTAATATCCAGGAAAGGAGAGGATGATATTACTCTCAATATCGCAGAAATGTACACACCCCTGTGATATTGTTCTTAATATCCAGGGGGTAGAGGATGATTTTACTCTCAATATAGCAGGGGTTGTACATCCCTGCTGTGATATTGTTCCTTATATCACATGGGGCAGAGGATGATATTACTCCCAATATCGCAGGGGGTGTGCACCTCCCCTGTGATATTTTTCCTAATATCCAGGGGGGAGGCACTATGTTATAACTCCAAATATCGCAGGAAATGTACACACACACTGTGATAATTTCATAATGTATAGAAAAGGAGAAGATGATATTACTCCCAATATCGCAAGGGGTGCACACTCCTTTTTAATATTGTTTTTAATATCCACGGAGGAAGAGAATGACATTACTCCCATTATCCCAGAATGTGTAGACCCCTCTCTGATATTGTTCCTAATATCCAGAAGGGGAGAGGATGATATTACCGCCAACATCACAAGGGGTGTACACAATTTTCCTGACTTTTTTCCTAATACCAATGAAAAAAAGAGGATGATATTACACCAAATATCGCAGAAGGTGTAAACCCCCCATGTGATATCTTTCCTAATATCTAGGTCAGGAGAGTATGATATTACTCTTAATATCGCAAGAAGTGTACACACCCCTGTGATAGTGTTCCAAATGTCCAGGCAGGTGGAGGATATGACTCCCAATATAGCAGGGGATGTACATCCCCCCTGTGATATTGTTCCTAATATCCAGAGAGGGAGAGGATGATATTACTCCTAATATGGAAGGGGGTGTACCCCTTCCGGTGATATTGCTCTTAATATTCAGGGGTGAAAAATATTGTATTACTCCCAATACCTCAGGGGGAGTACAAACCTCCTGTCATATTGTTCCTAATATCCGGGGGAGAGAAGATGATATTACTCCCAATATCGCAGGGGTGTACACCCCCCTTGTGATATAGATTTTAATATCCCATGGGGGAGAGGACGATATTACACCCAATATCGCAGTGGGTGTAGACCCCCCCCCTGTGATATTGTTCGTAATATCCCCATATCGCGGAAGGGTGCTTTTCTGTGTGATCTGTTGCATAACATCCATTGGGGGGAGAGGGTGATATTACTCCCCATTTCGCGGAGGGTGTAAACACCCATGTGAACTAGTTCATCATATCCAGGGATGTGGAGGGTGATATTACACCCAATATAGTGGGGGGTGTTCACTCCCCTGTGATCTGGTTCGAAATATTCATGGAAAGAGAGGGTGATATTACTACCCATATCCCAGGGGGTGTGCAACATCCTGTGATCTGGTTTGTAATATCGGGGGGGCAGAGGGTGATATTACTCCTCATATCGCGGGAAGTGTGTACTTTCCTGTAATCTGGTTCGTAATGTCCAGGATTCGAGAAGGTGACATTACTATCCATGTCGCGTGGCGGTTGTGGGTGGGGGGGTATAAATCCCAATGTGATCTGGTTTGTAATATCCAGTGGGGAAGAGGGTGACATTACTACCCGTATCCCAGGGGTGTACATCTTCCTGTGATCTGGTTCGTAATATCCAATATAGGAGGAGGTGTACACCTTTCTGTGGTAATATCCAGAAGGAGAGAGAGTAATATTACTCCTAATATCGTGGGGGGTGTACACTCCAAATATCACTGGGGGCATACACTCCCCTGTGATATTATTCATAATACCCAGGGGAGAGAGAATATTACTCTTAATATCGCAGGGGGTGTACACACCACTGTGATATTGTTCCTAATATCCAGGAAGGGAGAGAATAATACTACTCCCAATATCACAAGTGTACACCTCTTCTGTGATATTGTTCCTAATATCCAGAAGGGGAGAGGATAATATTACTCTCAATATCACAGAGGGTGTATACACAGCCCTGTGATATTGTTTGTAATACCCAGGAGGAAAGAGGATGATATTACTCCAAATATCGCAGTTGGTGTACACCCCCCCGTGATATTGTTCCTAATATACACGAGAAGATAATATTATTCTCAGTATCGCAGTGGGTGTACACCTTCCTTGTGGTATTGTTCCTAATATCCAGGGGAAGAGACAATGATATTACTGTCAATATCGCAAAAGGTGTACACTCCTCCTGTGATATTGTTCCTAATATTTAGAGGGGGAAAGAAAAATATTACTCCCAATATCGCACGGGGTGTACAACCCTTGTGATATTGTATCTAATATCCCAGTGGGCAGAGGATGATATTACTCAAAATATCACAGGGCGTATACACCCCTCCTGTGATATAGTTCCTAATATCCAGGTGGACAGATTATATTACTCCGAATATTGCAGGGCATAGACAACTCCCTGTGATATTGTTTTTAATATCCAGAGGGGGGAAATATAATATTACTCCAAATATATCAGGGAGTGTACACACCCTTTTTGATACTGTTCCTAATATCCTGGGGGAAAGAAATTAATATTACTCCCAATATCTCATGGGGTGTACACCACCCCTGTAATATTGTTCCTAATATTCAGGTGAGGAGAGAATGATATTACACCCAATTTTGCAGGGGGTGTACACCCCCACAGTGATACTTTTCCTAATCTCCTGGCGGGGAGAGGTTGATATTACACTTAGTATCACAAGGGCTGTACACCACTCCGGTGTTATTATTTCTAACATCCTAAGTGGAAGAGAATGTTATTACTCTTAATATCACAGGGGGTGTACAGCCACCATGTGGTATTGCTCCTAATATGCATTAGGGGAAAGGATGATATTACTCCCAATATCACAGAAGGTGTACATCCACCCTGTGATATTGTTCTTAAAATCCAGTGTGGGAAAGAATGATATTCCTCCAAATATCACAGGGGGTTTACACCCAACCTGTGATTTTATTCTAATATTCACTGGCAGAGAAAATGATAGTAATCCCAATATTGCAGGGGATGTACACTCTTCCTTTGATATTATTCCTAATTTCTAGGGAAGGAGAGGGTAATATTATTCCCAATGTCCCATGGGGCATACACCACCCCTGTGATATAGTTCCTAACAATGATATTACTTTCTATATTGCCGGGGATGTACACCACCCCCCATGATATTGTTCAAAATATCCAAGAAAGGAGAGTATGATATTACTCCCAATATCGCAGGGTGTGTACATTTCCCCTAGTGCTCCTAATATTTAGGAGGAAAGAGAATGATAATACTTCCAACATTGCAGTGGGAGTACACCCTCCGCCCCCATGATACTGTTACTAATTCCAGGGGAAAAGAGGATGGTATTACTCCCAATATCACAGGAGGTGTATAGCCCCCTGTGTGATGTTTTTTCTAATATCAAGGGGAAAAGAAGATGATATTGCTCTCAATATCGCAGGGTGTGTACACCCTCTGTGATGTTGTTCCTAATATCAAAGGGGCACAGGATGATATTACTCCCTATATCACAGGGAGCGTACACACTTTTTGTGATATTGTTCCAATATCCAAAGGGGGAGAGGATGATATTACTCCCACTACTGCAAGGGGTGTAAACCCACCCTGTTATATTGTTCCTAATATCCAGCGGGGTAGAAAACGATATTACTTCCAATATCGCAGAGTGTGTACACCCCCACTGTGATATTGTTCCTAATATCCGTGGGGTGAAAGGATGACATTACTCTCAATGTCGCAGTGAATGTACACCTTTTCTGTGATATTGTTCCTAATATCCAGGAGGCAGAGAATAATATTACTTTCAATATTGCAGGGGGCGTAGACCTCCCCTGTGATATTGTTCCTAATATCCAGCGAGGGAGAGGATGATACTACATTCAATATCGCAGGTGTTGTACACCCTTCCGGCCTCATTGTTCCTAATATCTATGGGAAGAGAGGATGATATTACTCCCAATATCGCCAGTGCTGTACACCCTCCCTGTGATATTATTACTAATACCCAGGGGAGAGGCAATGATATTGCTTTCAATATTGCAGGAGGTGTACACTTTCCTAATATTGTTCCTAATATCCACAAGGGAAGAGGATGATATTACTCAAAATATCGCAGAGGTGTATACTCTTTCTGTGATATTGTTCCTAATATCCAGGGAGGGAGAGAATGATATTACTCCCAATGTCCCATGGGGTGTACACCGCCCCTGTGACATTGTCCCTAATATCCAGGGAGAGAGAGGACGATATTACTTCCTATATCGCAGGGGGTGTACACCCTCCCCCACAATGATATTGTTTAAAATATCCATGGAAGGAAAGAATGATATTACTCCCAATATTGCAGGGTGTGTACACCCCCCCGTGATATAGCTCTTAATATTGAGGGGGAAAGAGAATGATATTACTCCCAATATAGCAGTGAGTGTAACCCCCCCCCGTGATACTGTTTCTAATATCCAGGGGGAAAGGAGATGATGTTACTCTCACTATCGCATGGAGTGTACACCCTCCGTGATATTGTTCCTAATATCCAAGGGGGCAGACAATGATATTACTCCCAATATCACAGCAGATGTACACCTTCCGGTGATATTGTTCCTAATATCCATGGGGGGAGAGGCTGATATTACTCAAAATATCACAGGAGGTGTATAGCCCCCCTCTGATATTGTTTCTAATATCCAGGCATGGAGAGGATGATATTACTCCCAATATCGCAGGGGTTGTACATCCATCCTGTGACATTGTTTCTAATATCCACAGGGGAAGAGAATATTACTCCTAATATAGCATGAAGTCTACACCCACCCTGTGATGTTGTTCCTAATATCCAGGCAGAAAGAGGATAATATTATGCCCAATATCGCTGGAGGTGTACATCCTCCCTGTGATATTGTTCCCAATATCCCAGTGGGAGGATGATATTACTCCCAATATCGCAGGGTGTGTACACCCCCGCTGTGATATTGTTTCTAATATCCAAGGAGGAGAAAATAATATTGCTCCCAATATCACAGTAGGTGTACACTCCCCAGTAATACAGTTCCTAATATCCAGGTCAGAGGATGATATTACTCCCAATATCGCAGCAGGTGTACAACACTGTGTTTTTTTTTAATATCCCAGTAGAGAGAGGATGATGTTACTCCCAATATCGCTGAAGGTGTACACCACCTCTGTTATATTGTTCCTAATATCCAGAACGCCAGATGATGATATTACTCCCAATATCACAGGGGGTGTACACCTCCCTCCTCCTGTGATATTGTTCCTGATATCCAGGAATTGATATGATGATATTACTCCCAAAATCGCAGGGGGTGTGCACCCCCCTGAGATATTGCTCCTAATATGCAGGGGAGAAGAGGATT
Organism: Gorilla gorilla gorilla; assembly: GCF_029281585.2. NCBI lineage: Eukaryota > Metazoa > Chordata > Mammalia > Primates > Hominidae > Gorilla > Gorilla gorilla. Next base: position 94,813,232 of record NC_073234.2, read on the forward strand.
TTGTTATATTCAATATCACAGGGTGTGGACACCCCCCCCCCGTGATATTGTTCCTAATATCCAGGAAAGGACAGGATGACATTACTCCCAATATTGCAGGGACTGTACACCCCAAGTGTAATATTATATTCTTCCTAATATCCAGGAAAGGAGAGAATGATATTACTACCAATATATCAGGGGGTGTACAGCCCTCCTGTGACACTGTTTCTAATATCCATGAGGCAGAGGATGATATTACTCCTAATATCACAGAAGTGTACACCCTTCTGTGATATTTTTCCTAATGTCCAGGGGTGGGGGGAGAAGATGATATTCCTTTCAAAATCGCAGGGAGTGTATGCCACCCCTGTGATATTGTCCCGAATATCCAAATGGAGACAGGCTGATATTACTTCCAATATCGCAGGAGGTGTACATCCACCCTGTGATATTGTCCCTAATATGCAGGGGGAGAGAGGATGACATTACTGCCAATATCGCAGATGGTGTACACCCCCCCATGTAATACTGTTCTTAGTATCCAAACAAGGAGAGGCTGATATTACTCCCAATATTGCAGCGGGTGTACCCCACTCCTGTGATATTGTTCCTAATATCCAGGCGGGGAGAGGATGATGTTACTCCCAATATCGCAGAAGTGTACCCTCCCCATGTGATAGAGTTGCTAATATCCAAGGTGAGAGAGGATGATGTTACTCCCAATATCGCAGGAAGTGTACACATTCCCTGTGATGGTGTTGCTAATATCCAGGGTGGGAGAGGATGACGTTACTCCCAATATCACAGGAAGTGTTCACACACACCCCCATGATATTGTTCCTAAAATCTAAGGGGAGAGAGGGTGATGTTACTCCCAATATCACAGGGGGTATACACCCCCCCTCCGGAGATATTTTTCCTAATGTCCAGGAAGGGAGAAGATGATATTACTGCTAATATCGCAGGGAGTGAACACCTTCCCTGTAATATTGTTTCCAATGTTTCGGGGGTGAGAATGATACTACCAATATCCCAGGGGATGTGCACCCGCCCTGTGATATTGTTCCTAATATTCAGGGTGGTAGAGGATGATATTATTCCCAGTGTCGTAGGGGGTATACACACCCTCTGTGATGCTGTCCTTAATATCCAGGTGGGTAGAGGATGATATTGCTCAAAATATTGCAGGGGGTGTACACCCCACAGTGATATTGTTTCTAATAACCAGAAGAGGATAAAACGGTATTGCTCCTAATATCACGGAAAGTGTAAACCACCCCTGTGATACTGTTCATAAAATCCAGGGAAAGGAGAGGATGATATTACTCTCAATATTGCAGGGGTTCTACAACACTCTTGATATTTTTCTAATATCCAGGAAGGAGATTTTTATATTACTCCTAACATTTCAGGGGGTGCACACCTCTTCTGTGATATTGTTCCCAAAATCCAGGAGGGAAGAAGATATCGTTTCAAGTATCGCAGGAAGTGTACACCCGCCTCGTGATACTGTTTCTAATATCCAGGTGGTGAGGATGATATTACTCCCAATATCGAAAGGGATGTACAGCCTCCCTGGTATTTGTTCCTAACGTTTAGGAGGGGAGAGGATAATATTATTCCCATTATCGCAAGGGGTGTACACCCCCATTTGGTACTGTTCCTAATATCTAGGGGGGAGAGTTTGCTGTTAATTGCAATATCGCTGGGGATGTACACCCATGCTGTGATACGGTTCCTAATATCCAAGTGGGGAAAGGATACTATTACTTCCAATATCACAAGGCATGTACACCGCCACCGTGATATTGTTCCTAATATCCGGGGGGGGGGGGGGGTGGATGATATTATTCCCAATGTCGCAAAAGGTGTACCCTCACTCTGTGATATTGTTCCTAATATCAAGGGAAGGAAAGGATGATATTACTCCCAATATTGCAGGGAATGTACACCTCCCTCTGTGATATTGTTTCTAATGTCCAGTGGGAAAGAGGATGATATTATTCCCCATATCGCAAGGGATGTACATCCGCCATGTGATATTGTTCCTGATATCCAGGGGGAAAGAGCATAACTCCCAATATCGCAGGGTGTGTACACCACAGTGTGGTATTGTTCCTAATATCCAGGGAGGGAGGGAGAGGATGTTATTACTCCCAAGATTGCAGGAAATGTACATGCCGCCTGTGATACTGTTTCTATTCTACAGGAGGGAGAAGATGATATTACTCCCAATAACGCAGGGCGTGTACACCCCTTGTGATATTGTTTTTAATATCAAAAAGGAAGTTAATATTACTCCCAATATAGTAAATACATTGTGTGTACAACCCCTGCGCTATGGTTCGTAATATCCAGGAGGGAGAGGGTGATATTACTCGCCATAGCAAGTGGGATGTACAACCCCCCATGCTATGATTTGCAATATCCATGGGGGCAGAGGGTGATATTACTTGCGATAGCCTGGTGGGTCATATTATTTGTAATATCCTAGGGTGATTTTTTTTCCAATGTCACAGTATATGTACACCATGCATGTTCAATCTGTGATATTACTCTTAGTATCCAAGAAAAATATTACTGTTAATGTCACACTGGGTGTACAACATGTGTTTACACTCTGTAATATTATTCGTAATATCCTATGGGGATGTTATGTGGTTATACACTATGTGATATTATCTGTAATATCCTAGCGGGATGTGACTCTTACTGTCACAGTGGGTGTGCACGATGTTTTTGCATCCTGTGTTATTATTCATAGTAACATAGGGGGATGTTACTCCTAATGTCACAGTGAGTAAACACAGTGTGTGGGTACATTTAGTTATACTAATTGTAATATCCTACGGGGATGTTATACCTAATGCCACCGTGGGTGTACACCATGTGTGTACCCTCTGTGATATTATTCATAATATTCTAGGAAAATGTTACTCCTAATGTCACAGTGGGTGTACACCATGTGTGTACACCCTGTGATATTATTTCTAATACCTAGGCAAATGTTATTTTTAATGTCACAGTAAGTGCACGCTATGTGTATACAGTGTGTGATATTATTCATAATATCCTAGGGGGATGTTACTCCTAATGTCACAGTTGGTGTACACCACGTGTGTTCACCGTGCGGTTTCATTCATAAAATCCTAGGGGGATGTTACTCCTCATTTCACAGTAAGTGTACACCCTGTGATATTATTCATATAATTATAGGGGTATGTTACTTCTAATGTCACACTGGGGGTAAACCATATGTGCACACCCTGTGATAATATTTGTAATATTTCAGAAGGATTTTACTTCTAATATCACAGTGGTTGTACAGCCTATGTGTACAACCTGTGATATTATTCATAATATCCTAGGAAGATATTACTTCTAATATCACAGTCTGTGTACACCCACTGTGATATTATTCGTAATTTCCTAGGGGAATATTATTCGTAATGTCATAGGTGGTGTATACCCTGTGATACTATTCGTTATATTCTAGGGTGATGTTACTCCTAATGACACAGGGGGTGTACACCCTGTGATATTATTCGTAATATCCCAGGGGGATGTTACTCCTAATGTCACAATGGGCGTACACCCTGTGATATTATTCGTAATATCCTAGGGGGATGTTACTCCTAATGTCACAGGGGTTGTACTTCCTGTGATATTATTTGTAATATCTTAGTGTGATATTACTTATAATGTCACAAGGGGTGTACACCTTGTTATATAAGTCATAATTTTCTAGATGTTGCTTACTTTTAATGTCATAGGGGATGTACACCCTGTGATATTATTTGTAATATCCTAAGGAGATATAACTTCAAATATCCACCTGGGTGTACATACATAGTATACACCCTGTGATATTATTTATAGTATTTTAGGAAGATATAACTCCTAATATCACAGTGGGTGTAAACCACGTGTGTACACCCTGTGATATTATTTGTAGTATCCTAGGTGGTTATTACTTCTTTTATCACAATGGGTGTACACCCTGTGATATTTTTCATACTATTTTAGGGAGCTATTACTTCTAATATCACACATATGGTGTTCACTTCTAATTAAAACACATATGGTGTACACCCTGCTATATTATTCATAATATCCAAGGCAGATATTACTCATAATATCACAGTTGGTGTACACCCTGTGATATTCGTTGTAATATTTTAGGAAGATATTACTCCTAATATCACAGTGAGGGTACACACTGTGATATTTTTGGTAATATCCTAGGGGGATGTTACTCCTAATGTCACAGTGGATATACATCCTGTGATAGTTTTGGTAATATCCTAGGGGGATGTTACTCCTAATGTCATGGGGGGTGTACACCCTGTGATATTATTCGTAATATCCTAAGGTGATGTAACTCCTAATGTCACAAGGAGTGTACACCCTGTGATATTATTCATAATATCCTAGAAAAATGTTACTCCTAATGTCACCGATGTGATATTATTCATAATATCCTAGGGAAATGTTACTACTAATGTCACAATGGGTCTACACCATGTTATATTATTCATAGCATCCTACTGGGTTGTTACGCCTAATGTCACAGGGGGTGTACTCCCTGTGATATTATTCATAATATCTTACGGGGATGTTACTCCCAGTGTCACAGGGGTGTACACCTTGTGATATTATTCGTAATATCCTAAAAAGATGTGAGTCCTCATGTCACAGGAGGTGTACAGGCTGTGATATTATTTGTAATACCTTAGGGGGAATGTTACTCTGAATGTCACAGAGGGTGCACACCCTGAGATATTATTCAAAATATTATAGGGGAATATTACTTCGAATGTCACAGGGTGTGTACACACATTGTTATTATTAATAATATCCTAGGGGAATGTTACTTGTAATGTCACAGGGGCTGTACACCATGTGATATTACCCATAGTATCATAGGCGGATGTTACTACCAATGTCACAGGGATTGTAAACCCTGCAATATTCTTCCAAATATCCTAGAGGAATGTTACTCCTAATGTCACAGAGGGTGTACACATTGTGATATTATTCATAATATTTTAAAGTGATTTTACTCCTGAGGTCACAGAAGGTGTACACCCTGTGATATTATTCCTAATATCCTAGAGGAATGTTACTCCTGATGTCACAGGGGGTGCTCACCCTATGATACAGTTCGTAATATCCTAGGGTAATGTTACTCCTGATGTCACAGCAGGTGTACGCACATATTATTTGTAACATCCTATGGGGATGTTATTCCTAATGTCATAGGGGATGTCCACCATGTGTGCACATCCTCTGTGATATTATTCATAATATTCTAAAGTGATGTTACTGCTAATGTCACAGGGAGTGTACCCCATGTATGTAAACCACCAGTGATATTATTCATAATATCATAGGGAAATGTTACTGCTAATGTCACAGTGAGTTAAACAATGTGTGTACACCCTGTGATATTATTCGTAATATTTTAGGTGGATGTTACACCTAATGTCACAGTGGGTGTACACATATGATGTGTACACCCTGTGGTATTATTCATAATATCCTAGGGGGATGTTACTCCTAATGTCACAGTGAGTGTACACCATGTGTGTATACCCTGTGATATTAATTGTAACATTCTAGGGGGATGTTAGTTCTAATGTGACAGTGCATGTACACCATGTGTGTACATCCTGTGATATTATTAGTATTATTATAGGGGATGTTACTTCTAATGTCACAGTGTGTGTACTAGGATATTATTTGCAATATCCTAAGGGGATTCCACTCCTAATGTCACAGTGGGTATACAACATGTATGTACATTCTGTGATATTATTCATAATATCCTAGGGAGATGTTACTCCTAATATCACAGGGGCTGTTCACCATACCATGTGTGTACATTCTGTGATATTATTTGTAATACCCCAGAGAGATATAACTCCTAACATCACAGTGAATGTACACCCTGTGATAGTGTTCATAATGTCCTAGGAATATATTACTTTTAATATCACAGAGGGTGTATACACTGTGATAATATTCATAGTATCCTAAGGAGATATTACTTCTAATATCACAATGGGTGTATGCCCTGTGATATTATTAGTAATATCCTAGGGAGATGTTACTCCTAATAACACAGTGAGTGTATACTCTGTGATATTAATCATAATTTCCTAGGGAGAAATTACTCCTAATATCCTAGTGGGTGTACATTCTGTGATATTATTCATAATATCATAAAGAGATATTATCCTTAATATCGCAGTGTGTGTACACCCACTGTGATATTATTCATGATATCTTTGGGAGATATTACTGCTTATATCACAGTGGCTGTACACCCTGTGATATTATTTGTAACATCCTGGGGAGATATTACTCCTAATATCACAGTGGGTGTACATGCTGTGTGTACACCCTGAAATATTATTCATAATATCTTAGGCAGAAATTACTCCTAATATCACAGTGTGTGTCAATGCTGGGATATTATTTGTAATATCCTGGGGAGACAGTACTCTTAATATTACAGTGAGTGTAGACCTTTGGATATTATTCATAATATCTTGTGGAGATATTATTACTGATATCACAGTGAATGTACACCCTGGGAAATTATTCATAATATCTTAAGGAGATATTTGTTCTAATATCACAGTGGGTGTACACTCTGGGATACTATTCATAATATCCTGGAGAGATATTACTCCTAATATCACAGTGGGTGTACTTCCAAAGATATTATTCATAATATCCTGTGGAGATATTACTCCTAATACCACAGCAGGTGTACACCCCGGGATATTGTTCATAATATCCTGGGGGTGATATCACAGCCGGTGTACACCATGTGTGTACACTCTGGGATATTATTTGTAATATCCTGGGGTGATAGTACTCCTAATAACACAGTGGGTGTACACCATGTGGGTACACCCTGGGATATTATTCGTAATATCCTAGGGAGATATTAGTATCAATATCACAGTAAGTGTACACCATGTGCATACACCCTGAATATTATGTGTAATATCCTGAGGAGATATAACTTTCCTAATACCACAGTGGATGCAAAACATTTGTGTACAACCTGGGATGTTATTCATAATGTGCTGCAGAGATATTAATCTCCTAATACCACAGAGGGTGTACACCCTTATAAAATAAGCATTCAATAAATGGTAGTTATTGTCTTTCTAAATCTAGCCCAGCCGTCAGCAGACTTTAGCTGTAAAGAGCCAGAAGTAAATATTTCAGGCTTTGTGGGCGATACATTCTCTGCCACATCTTCTCTCTGTCTGTTCATCAGCCCACCCTTCCTTTCTTTCCAATCCTTTACAAATATAAAAACCACTCATAACTCACCAGCCACACAAATACAGGCAGCTGTAGTTTGCTGCCTAGATTCGTCATGTCACTCTGCTTCTAAAAAAGCTTCAGCGTTTACTAATCCTTAAAGATTAACATTGAAATTCTTTAGCATCACAAGAATGCTGAAGGCCATCCCCAGGTACTAGCCATTTCCCTCTCTCAAACCCTGCCCCATTTTCTAGCAACAAAATTCTCTAAACAAGCTGCATGCTGTCACATCTCCATGCCTTTATAATGCCATCCTTCCACCTGAAATTTCCTGGCAAAGTCCTGCAGGTTGGTGAGTGAGGTGGGGAGGAAGGGAAGGTGGGGAGGTGCTCAGGCAGTTTGGGGGAGGAGAGACACGTGCCATTTATTTCCAACTGCGCTGCACTGCCACTCTCTCTGTGAAGCACAGCCCAGGTTCTCAGGCTTTGTTCATTATTGCTGTGTTCTTCTAGCCCACAAATGGTTGGTTCCTTCATTTCCAGATGCTTCTGACCCTTAGGCAAACAGCAATGCTTTTTAGAGCAACAATGCCTGAAGGACACACCACTTTCCTTGAACACACTGCAGAATTTTTTTTAAAAATTCAGGGGAAAAGAAACACATTTCAGAATATGTTAAGTAATGCTTTCTCCAGCAAATGTGAGATAGTAGGATGCCTTATCAATTATAGAAAGGAATCAGAAGATAGGTCCCTGACTAATTTTCTGTAAGTACCACAGTTGCTTCATTTTCTCACATTTCCCTAAAAATATGTGTTTCTGGGCTTCTCACAGCCAGGACTCAGACCCAGATGACTCAAATTAGACAGGTTTGGGACAGTAATTATGGGCTACACGACTCACCTTTGTTCTGCCTCAGCCTACCATCATTCCTGGAGTCTCATGGCCAGGAGAGGAAAAGATAAAGGCATCCTCATTTGCCTCCCCAACCCCAGAAGCCACTGTGACTTGAGCTCACCCCAGCCTACATTTTTACTCTGAAAGATTCTCCTAGTTTGCTGAGAATTATTTAGGAATATGTATGCCATCTCTACCTATTTAGTCTTTGAACACTTGCTCTGAACTAAGTGCTTATTATTTGGTTGGGAGTCTAAGGCAGACCTAGGTGGGGTCACCTGGGGCCTGTTATAGACTGAATTTTATGTTCCCTGCAAATCCGTATGTTGAAGTCCTAATGCCCAGTACCTCAGCAGGTGACTGTATTTGGGAATAGGGCCTTTAAAGAGGTAATTAAGTTAAAATGTGGGCATTAGGGTGGGCCATAAGTCAACCCAACAGATGTCCTTATTACAAGAGGTGATTAGGACCCGGTGAGCCACCAGAGGCACCTGGGCACAGAGGGATGACTGTTTGGAGGCAGCAAGCAGGTAGCCATCTGCAAGCCAAGGACAGAGGCCTCGGAGAAACCAAACCTGCCAGCACACTGGTCTCTGATTACTAGCCTCCAGAACGTCAAGAAAATTAGTTTCTCTGTTTAAGTCACCCAGTCTGTGGTATTTTGTTACGGTGGCTTTGGCAGACAAATTCAGGACCCATCTATTTGGCCCTTGAAAGAGTTAAAAATGCTTCAACCCAAGCGAAACTGGCTTTGCTAGGACTATAGATCAGATCTCTCTGGCCCTCTTGAAATAGAATATACTCTCTCTTGCAAAGTCAGCATAGACCCTTTCCTTCACACTTCTCACGCTCCCTTCCTCTTACACCCTGGACAATATAGCACCTCTCCTGCCTCACTTACCCATTCCCAATGCACATACTTCTCTTCCTAGATTGATCACTATTCTGCAAAACTCTGGACTCTAGAAATGAGGCAGGGAGGTGGAGTAGGGGGTTCTAGATATGGTGTGTGTCTTTCCTTTGTCTCATGCATGTTGTATTGGTTCTCCAGAAAGACAGAACCAACAGAATGTGTATACGTATTGATGGAGAGAGAGGGAGAAATGTATTTTAACAAATTGGCTCAAGCCACTGTAGAGGCTTAGTAAGTCCAAAATCTTATGGGCTAAGCTGGCAGGCTGGCGACAGAGAAGAGTTGCAGTTTGAGTCCAAAGGCCACCAGCTGACAGAATTCCTTCTTTCTTAGGGAAGTCTGTTGTAGTACTAATCAGGCCTTCAACGAATTGTATGAGGCCCACCCACATTATGGAAGATAACATGCTTTACTCAAAGTCCACTGATTTAAATGTTAACCTCATCCAAAACCACCTTCACAGAAACATCCAGAATGGTGTTTAACCAAATATCTGGGCATGTGGCCTAGCCAAGTTGACACATAAAATCAACCATCACACATGTCATTCTTGAACTAAACTTCTTTGCCCCATTCTCAATGAACTAATTAGAACTATATTGTCAAACACGATCGCCACTAGCCACGTGGTGCTAATGGAGCATTTGAAATGGAGCTAGTTCAAGTTCAGAGGTGCTGTATACATAGGATATACACTAGACTCTGAAGACTAAGTACAAAAAAGTAAAATATCTCATTAATAATCTTTATGTAGATTTCACCTAGAAATGATAATTTGGGGAGTATATGGAGTATATTAGCTTCCTAGAGTCGCCATACAAATTATTAGAAACTTAGTGGCTTAAAACAACACATTTATTATCTTACATTTCTGTAGTTCAAAAGTGACTCAGGTCTCATTGGACAAAATCAAGGTTTTGGCAGGGTTGTATTCCTTTTGGAGGCCTTAGGTGAGAATTCGCTCCCTTGCCTTTTTCAGCTTCTAGAGGTTTCCCACACTCCTTGGCTAGTGGCTCCTTGCTCCATCTTCAAAGCCAACAGTATCTCCTCTCTCGCCCTTCTCCATCCTCGCATCTCCCTGACCATAGATTGGACCCACCTGTATGATTCTTGACACTATTCTTCTCAAGCCCCTTAGCCTTAATCACATCTGCAAAGTCCCTTTGCCATGTAAGGAATATATTCACATTTCAGGGATCTTGGACATCTTTCATTATTTTGCCTACCTCATTGGGTTAAATAAAATATGTTATTGATATTAATTTCACACTTTAAAAAACTTTTTAGTGGCCACATTTGTGGCCACAAGAAAAGTTTTTTAATTACATATGTAGCAGGTATTTGTGGCTCTCAATATATTTCTATTGGAGAATGCTAGATTAGAAACTGAGAAGCATAGAGATTAAGGGGCTTGTCAAAAGTTATATATCACATCAATAATGATGTTAAGAACTTTGGTGGGGGATTTTTTTTGTTTTTTGTTTTTTGAGATAGGGTCTCGCTCTGTCACCCAGGTTGGAGTGCAGTGGTACTATCTCAGCTCACTGCAACCTCCGCCTCCCAGGCTCAGGTGATCCCCACGCCTCAGCCTCCTGAGTAGCTGGGACTACAGGCATACACCACCACTTCTGGCTAAATTTTTAATTTTTTTGTAGAGACAGGGTTTCACCTTGTTGCACAGGCTGGTATTAAACTCCTGGACTCGAGCAATCCAGCCACCTTGGCCTCCCAAAGTGTTGGGATTACAGGTGTGAGCCACCACACCCAGCCCCTAAGAACTTTGAAGGGCCTCAGGGCTCAGACCTCTTCTCTTTCCACACTCATCTTAGGTGATCTCATCCTGTCTAATTAATGCTTTGTTGTTTGTTGTTGTTATTGTTGTTGTTGTTGTTGTTGTTACAGGTTCTCACTCTGTAGCCCAGGCTGGAGTGCAGTGGCAACACCACAGCTCACTGCTGGCTGCCTCAATCTCCTGGGTCCAAATAATCCTCCACCTCAGCCTCCTGAGTAGCTGGGACCACAGGTGTATGCCACCATGCCTGACTAATTTATTCTATTTTTTTGGAGAGATGGGGTCTCGCTATGTTGCCTAGGTTGGTCTTGAACTCCTAGGTTCCAGAGGTCCTCCCACCTTGGCCTCCCAAAGTGCTGGGATTACAGGTATGAGCCACTGCACCCAGCTGACTTGAATGCTATTTACGTGCTGATGACCCCAAAATGTTTATCTTTAGCCCAGGCCTCACCCTTGAACTCTAGCCTCACATCCAACTACCTACTCAATGTTTCCACTTGGATGTCTAAGAGGCATCTGAAATGGAATGTGTCTCAAAGGGAACACTTGCTCTTCCCCAGCACCCCTGCCGCTCTTCATCCCCACCCACTATTCATATTATTTCCCCGATCTCAGTAAGGCCAAAAACAACTTTGACTACTCTTTTTTCTTTCATGACCCATGTCAATTTATCGGCAAGCTCTGTCAGCCTTGCCTTTGAAATATATCCAGTATCTAACTATTCACCACCTCTACCCCTCCCACCTGATCCCAGCCACTGTTGTATTTCACAACAATTAGTGCCACAGCTTCTTAACAGACCTCTGTGCTTTCCACCTTCTCCCCTATAGTATATATTTAATACAGCAGCCAAAGTTATTGTGTTAAAACACACAGATTGTGTCATTTCTAATCTTAAAATTTTCCAGTGGATTTCCATCATACTCAGGAGAAAAGCCAAATTTTTTCCAAGTTCTACAAGGCCTTACATGGTCTACCCTCTGGCCACTGCTTTGACCTCTCTACACAGCACTCCTTCCCTAGCTTCAGACATGCCAACATGCTCCCACCTCGGGGCCTTTGCACCTGCTGCACCTGCTTTTCCTTCTAATTCAACAGTCATTCTCCAAAGAGCTCCATATATAATTCTTTCACTTTTTTAGGTCCTTGATCAAATATCAACTCATCAGCATCCACATTCCATCATCCTCTATCCCCCACCCTGCTTTTTTTTTTTTTTTTTTGAGCCAGAGTCTTGCTCTGTTACTCAGGCTGGAGTGCAGTGGTGCGATCTCAGCTCACTGCAACCTCCGCCTTCCTGGTTCAAGTGATTCTCCTGTTTCAGACTCCCTAGTAGCTGGAATTACAGGTGTGCACTGCCATGCCTGGTTAATTTTTGTATTTTCAGTAGAGACGGGGTTTCGCCATGTTGGCCAGGCTGGTCTCGAACTCCTGACCTCAGGTGATCCACCCGCCTCGGCTCCCAAACCCTGCTTTTTTCCATAAAATGTCACTATCTAACATACTAAATATTTTCTTGGGTATCTGTTTATTGCCTATTTCTTTTCCTCAAACCCTGGGGACTATGCCTTTCAACTGCTTGTTCATTCCTATATCTCATGTATGTAGAACACTGCCTGGCATTGTAAGCCCTCAGTAAATGCTGACCAATAAATACATGAACTATCTCACTCAAAAAGAATTAGTAGTACTAGGCTGAATAATTAGGAATAACTAGATAACCATGTGTTCAATATTTTTTTTTCCAGAACTGCATTATTTAGTTTGGCAGATATTTAAAGGCAAATTATCAACCATGTTAGCCAATTTTCAGATGACAATCTTATCCACCAAAGAGCTAGTGTTTTCAAATCCTAGTTGCCCTTTTGCTATTCAAGATCAGTTTTTTTTTTTTTTACATACATAATTGTTTCAATCTAGTCTTTAGAACTGACCGGAGAAAAATGCAGATAATTGCTGTTATAATAAATGGAAAAGCAGCAAAAGTTATTGATTTTTTTTCAGTTCATTTAGTCCCTAATCAACTGTCAAACAAAACGTCCTTCCCAACTGACAGCCTCAGTTAGCAAACTTAAAAAGCCTGCTTTTCTGAGGCTCCTGTCACATTGCAAGTCTCAGAAAGCAAGCTAATTGCTTATCGCTTATGCAGAATGGGAATGGGGCATTATATTTTCTTACTAGTGTAAAACTCTATCCCCTTATTGGCTAATTTTTTGGAGCTGTTGATTTCAACTTTCAAATTGCATGTTTTCCCCAACCCATATCAATACCAGATGTTTATAACTTTGAAATGAAATCCTCTTTTGCTTTATTTTTCTTAAAATCACATTGCACTCGACACTATTGTCTACATGCGGTATTGCAACGTTTTAAAGAAACTTCCAAACTACCAATAGCCTTTATCTTCTTTTCATAAAACCTTGAACTAATGTTTACATTTTTGCCCAATGACTTACCAGTCCTATGGCCCTTAAAGACATTAAAAAGTAGAAGGAGGTCGGGCATGGTGGCTCACTCCTGTAATCCCAGCACTTTGGGAGGCCAACGCAGGTGAATCACGAGGTCAGGAGTTTGAGACCAGCCTGACCAACATGGTGAAACCTTGTCTCTACTAAAAATACAAAAGTTAGCTGGGCATGGTGGTGCATGCCTGTAATCCCAGCTACTCAGGAGGCTGAAGGAGGAGAATCGCTTGAACCCCGGAGACAGAGGTTGCAGTGAGCCAAGATCATGCCGCTGCACTTCAGCCTGGGTGACAGAGTGAGACTCCATCTCAAAAAAAAAAAAAAAAAAAAGTAGAAGGAGCTGTTCTACTGAATCATTTTAAAAATTACAATGAAATTGGACCTAAAGGAGTATTAAAAAGTTGAAAAAAAAACCCATAATCCATAAATTAGGACAGTACTAATTCTTGCTCCAGCAGATATTAGAAAGTTAGATGGTCACCACACTACACAGATACCCCAACAGAATAGAAAAGAAAGTCCAGAGACACCAAAAATATATATAAGAATTTAGTATATGGGAAAGTAGCCATTTCAGTAGTTTTTGTTTTGTTTTGTTTTGTTTTGTCTTGAGACAGGTTTCACCCTGTACCCAGGCTGGAGTGCAGTGGCGTGATCTCAGCTCGCTGCAGCCTTAACTTCCTGGACTCAAGCAATCCTCCCACCTCAGCCTCCCAAAGTGCTGGGATTACAGATGTGAACCACTGTGCCTGGCCTTCAGTAGATGTTTAAGAGTGTTTTACAACTGTCCAATAAGTTGAAAAACAAAAAATTTAAATTCTACATCAGTTTAAAATGCTCTGGCTGAAAGTAACAAAACGCAAGCTGACAGAGGCTGAATACATAAAGATGTCGCATATTACATAACATGAAGTCCAAAGGTAGAAAGTCCCAGGATTGGTTTAATGCCGTAAAGATGTTTTCAAATACCCAGCCTCTACATTTTTCCTTTTCACCATCCTCAGTGGGCTGGCTTTTTGTTCCTGGGCTTGTTGCTAGTGATCCAAGATGGCTATCAGAACTCGATGTCAAGTCATCACACAGCAAAGGCAAGAGGTAAAGGTGGGCCAGGGTAGTAAGACAGAGAGCATTCTGCTTTAGTGCCTCTCTCCTTTTATCAGGGACTAACATTCTTTATTTAGAAGCCTCCCAAAAGAATTCCTCTTGTGTCTCATTGGCCAGGCTAAGTCCATGAGCATTACTTGCTGCAGAGGATGAAGGTTAAACCAGTATCTGACTTTTTCAGTCTCTGCAATAGGCAATGGACAAGGGAAGGGGCATTGGAAATGGGTATTTGGTAGCCAATCAGACCGCCAATCACATATATCAATATCAAATACATACTTCTGTCTTTCATGCAACTTAAAAATCCACCCTCTCTATAACCACCTTCTCTATTGTGTAATACACTTAACCTGCTTTAGAAAAATCTAGAGTCCAAAACTGCCAGAGAATTTAATTTCTCTTATTTGGTTTCTAAATTTCTCTGCCATATTTCTTTGTCTTCATTCTCTTTAGGAATTCAGTTGTTGTTTTTACTGACTTCTGATTTACTGTTTATACAGATTTCTACTCTTTTTTTTTTTTTTTTGGCATAGTGATTTTTTTGGGAACCTATGTAATGGGTACTTTTTTTCACTTTTATTTAGCTTTTTTATAGATCACTATGTTTGGAAATGTAAAAGTAACACGGTAAAAATAAGATATATCTATCGAGAAGCAAAGTGAAATTCACTCAGATGCACTCCTGTACGTACTAGTACTTAAATGAACTTTTCATTTTTTCTTACCTTGTATTAAAGTTATTTTTGATATACTAATCTCCAGCTGACAACATCCCAAAAATATGTCCCAAAAAAAAAAAAAAAGAACAACTATCCTTCGTACTACTGGAAACGCACCAATCCCCAACCCAAATATTATTACATAAAGTTAACAATACTTAATGCTGATGTGAAGTCAATAAATCTTATGTCACATGATAATGAAGAAAGGAAATAAAATGAAGGTATTTTCCTAGTACAAGTGTATACATGCACAAACATGTTTTTAACAAAAGAAGGAGGAAATACTCATGACAATTACAGTCCCTGTTTCTGCAGCTGGTCACATGGTCGTAGCTGGTATTGATGACAACCTTCTTCTACTACCCATTCTGTAGGCCCTTTGCCTTCAGCAAGCACTTCAGTAGGTCGTGTTTTTTTGTTTTGTTTTGTTTTGTTTTTGTCGTTGTTTTTTTTTTTTTTTTGGTGGAGTGACCCAAACCTTCATTCCTGAAGCGTCTGGCCATGTGTAGTCCTGCCTAGATTGGGCTGCTGTAGTTTCCCATTGACCTTAATCACAGAGCACAGCAATACTAAGAGATGCCCCAATGGATCTTTTTTTTTTTTTTAAGTTTTAAAAGTCTTTAATTTCACCCCTCCACAAATTCTGAACAATACTTATTTTTGTTTTTAGTTTAGTGACAGGTCCTCACTATGTTTCCCAGACTGGACTTAAACACCTGGGCTCAAGTGATCCTCCCACATCTCTTGTATTCCATGCATACTCTTTCTTACCTCCGTTGTGGAGTGGTAGACTGATTTCATCTTGATAGTCCGGATCAATCACCCCAGTCAACACTGTAACTCCCTTCTTAGCCTGTTGACGTAAAGGTAGGAGGAGCCCAAAGTGTCCAGGTGGCAAACTTAACTTCCAGTTTAATGGAATTGTTGTCATGTCTCCTGGTGGCAGCATTCCTCCCTCTAGAACTAAGACCTCTAGGCCAGCAATGTGAATGTCGTGGGAACAGGAAGCAAAAAATTTGCTAGTGGATCACTAGGGGTGATGGTGAGTGGTGCCACTTCCACTTCCACCCCTTGATTCCTGGATCCTTGAATCCTGGCTGTGGGAGAAACAGTACCATATATTGGGCACTGATTCAGAGCATACACAGCCTTCTGGAGAGCTTTGTCTCAGCCCTGCAAAGTACTGTCACCTAGTTGGAGTTTCATAATTGTGACTTCAAAAGCCCATTCCACCGTTCTATCAATCCAGCTGCTTCAAGATGATGGGAAATATGGTAAGACCAGTGAATTCCATGAGCAAGAGCTCACTGCCACACTTATTTAACTATAAAGTGAGTGCCTTGGTCAGAGGCAATGTTCTGTGGACTACCATGACAGTGGATAAGGCATTCCGTGAGTACATGGATGGTAGTCTTGGCAGAAGCATTGAGTGCAGGATAGGCAAACCCATATCCAGAGTAGGTGTCTATTCCAGTAAGGACAAACCTCTGCCCTTTCCATGATGGAAGAGGTCCAATATAATCAACTTGCCACCAGGTAGCTAACTGATCACCCTGAGGAACAGTGTCATATCAAGGGCTCAGTGTTGGTCTCTGCTGCTGGCAAATGGGTACTCAGCAGTGGCCATAGCCAAGTCAGCCTTGGTGAGTGGAAGTCCATCTTGCTGAGCCTATGCATGACCTCCATCACTGCCAACATGGCCACTTTGTTCGTGGGCCCATTGGGTGATCACAGGGGTGGCTGAGAAAGAGGCTGGGTGGTGTCCACAGAACAGGTCATCCTATCCACTTGATTATTAAAATCTTCCTCCACCAAGATCACCTGTTGGTGAGCACTCACATGGGATAAAAATATCTTCACAGTTTTTGACCATTCAGAGAGGTCCATCCACATACCTCTTCCCCAAATTTCTTTGTCACTGATTTTCCAATCATGCTTCTTCCAAGACCCTGGCCATCCAGCCAAACCATTGGCTACAGCTTATGAATCAGTATATAATGACACAGCTGGCCATTTCTCCTTCCATGCAAAGTGTACAACCAAGTGCACTGCTCAAAGTTCTGTTCACTGGGATGATTTTTCTTCACTTCTGTCCTTCAGGGTTGTCCTAGAAAGGGGCTGTAGTGCTGCAACTGTCCACTTTCAGGTGGTGCCTGTGTAATGTGCAGAACCATCTGTGAACCAGGCCCCAGTCTTCTCTTTGTCTGTGAACTGAATCATAGGGAACTTCCCTATAAGGCCATCAGTGTGGGCTGGGGGAAGAGAAGGCAGGGTGGGAGGAGTGGAGACCATGGGCATTTGAGCTACTTACTCATGTAACTTACTTGTGCCCAATCACCTATATACCACTTCTGTTTGATGATGGAATGCTGCTAAGCATGACCCACTTTATGGCTAGATGGTTCAGAAAGCACCCAGTTCATGATAGGCAGTTCAGGTTGCATGGTAATCTGATGACCCATAGTCAAATGTACAGTTTCCACCAAAGCTCGGTAATAGGCCAAGAGCTGTCTCTCAAAAGGAGAGTAGTTATCTGCAGAAGATGGCAGGGCCTTGCTCCAAAATCCTAGAGGCCTCCACTGTGATTCACCTATGGGAGCCTGCCAAAGGCTCCAGACAGCATCCGTATCTGCCAATGACACCACAATCACCATTGAATCTGCTGGGTCATATGGCCCAAGTGGCAGAAATGCTTGCACAGCAGCATGGACCTGTTGGAGAGCCTTCTCCTGTTCTAGACCCCACTCAAAACTGGCAGCCTTTTGGGTCACTCAATAAATAGTCCAGAGTAACCCACCCAAATGAAGAATGTGTTGCCTACAAAATCCAAATAGGACCATTAGGCATTGTGCCTCTTTCTGGGTTTTGGGAGGGGCCAAATGCAGCAACTTATCCTTCACCTTAAAAAGAATATCTCAACAGGCCCCAAACCACTGGACCCCTAAAAATTTTAGTGAGGTAGAAGTTCCCTGAATTTTAGTTGGATTTATTTCCCATCCTCTAGCATGCAAATGTTTTACCAATGAGTCCAGTGTGTTTGCTACTTCTTGCTCTCTGAATCCAATCAGCATAATGTCATCAATGTAATGAAGCAAAAGCGATCAAAATCTCTCAGAATAAGATTATGAAACAAAGCCAGAGTTGATATAACCCTTGAGGTACAACAGTCAAGGTATATTGCTGACCTTGCCAGCCAAAGGTAAATTGCTTCTGGTGCGCCTTAAGATAGGAATGGAGAAAAAGGCATTTGCCAAGTCAATGGCTGCATATCAGTTATCAGGAGGTGTGTTAATTTGCTCAAGCAATAAAAACACATCTGGTACAGCAGCTGCAATTGGAGTCAACACTTGGTTAACCTTACAATAATCCACTGTCATTCTCCAAGATCCATCTGTCTTCTGCACAGGCCAAATGGGAGAGTCAAATGGAGATGAGGTGGGAATCACTACCCCTGCATCTTTCTTTTTTTCTTTTTAATTATACTTTAAGTTCTAGGATACATGTGCAGAATGTGCAGGTTTGTTATATAGGTATACATGTGCCATGGTGGTTTGCTGCACGCATCAACCAGTCATCTGAATTAGGTATTTCTCCTAATGCTATCCCTCCTCTAGCCCGCCACCTCCTCCCGACAGGCCCTGGTGTGTGATGTTCCCCTCCCCGTGTCCATGTGTTCTCATTGTTCGATTCCCACTTATGAGTGAGAACATGCGGTGTTTGGTTTTCTGTTCCTATGTTAGTTTGCTGAGAATGATGGTTTCCAGCTTCATTCATGTCCCTGCAGAGGACATGAACGCATCTTATTTTATGGCTGCATAGTATTCCATGGTGTACATGTGCCACATTTTCTTTATCCAGTCTATCACTGATGGGCATTTGGCTTGGTTCCAAGACTTAGCTATTGTGAATAGTGCTGCAAAAAACATACATGTGCATGTATCTTTATAGTAGAATGATTTATAATCCTTTGGGTATATACCCAGTAATGGGATTGCTGGGTCAAATGGTATTTCTGGTTCTAGATCCTTGAGGAATTGCCACACTGTCTTCCACAATGGTTGAGGTAATTTACACTCCCACCAACAGTGTAAAAGCATTCCTATTTCTCCACATCTCTCCAGCATCTATTGTTTCCTGACTTTTTAATGATTGCCATTCTCACTGGTGTGAGATGGTATCTGGTATCTCATTGTGGTTTTGATTTGCATTTCTCTAATGATGAGTGATGATAAGCTTTTTTTCATATGTTTGTTGGCCACATAAATGTATTCTTTTCAGAAGTGTCTGTTCATATCCTTTGCCCACTTTTTGATGGGGTCATTTGTTTTTTCTTGTAAATTTAAGTTCCTTGTAGATTCTAGATATTAGCCCTTTGTCAGATGGATAGGTTGCAAAAATTTTCTCCCATTCTGTAGGTTGCCTGTTCACTCTGATGGTAGTTTCTTTTGCCGTGCAGAAGCTCTTTATTTTAATTAGATCCCATTTTTCTATTTTGGCTTTTGTTGCTATTGCTTTTGGTATTTTAGTCATGAAATCTTTGCCCATGCCTATGTCGTCAATGGTATTGCCTAGATTTTCTTCTAGGGTTTTTATGGTTTTAGGTCTTACGTTTAAGTCTTAACATATAAGGTGTAAGGAAGGGGTCCAGTTTCAGTTTTCCACAAATGGCTGGCCAGTTTTCCCAACACCATTTATTAAATAGGGAATCATTTCCTCATTGCTTGTTTTTGTCAGGTTTGTCAAAAATCAGATGGTTGTAGACATGCGGTGTTATTTCTGAGGCCTCTGTTCTGTTCCATTGGTCTGTATATCTGTTTTGGTACCAGTACCATGCTGTTTTAGTTACTGTAGCCTTGTAGAATAGTTTGAGGTCAGGTAGCATGATGCCTCCAGCTTTGTTCTTTTTGCTTAGGATTGTCTTGGCTAAATGGGTTTTTTTTTTTTGTTCCATATGAAATTTAAAGTAGTTTTTCTAATTCTGTGAAGAAAGTCAATGGTATTTTATTCTCTTTGTAGCAATTGTGAATAGGAATTCACTCATGATTTGGCTCTCTGTGTCTATTATTGGTATATGAGAATGCTTGTGACTTTTGCACATTGATTTTGTATCCTGAGACTTTGCTGAAGTTGCTTATCAGCTTAAGGAGATTATGGGCTGAGATGATGGGGTTTTCTAAATATATAATCAGGTCATTTGCAAACAGAGACAATTTGATTTCCTCTCTTCCTATTTGAATATCCTTTATTTCTTTCTCTTGCCTGATATCCCCGGCCAGAACTTCCAATACTATGTTGAGTAGGACTGGTGAGAGGGGGCATCCTTGTCTTGTGCCAGTTTTCAAAGGGAATGCTTCCAGCTTTTGCCCATGCAGTATGATAATGGCTGTGGGTTTCTCATAAATAGCTCTTATTATTTTGAGATATGTTCCTTCGATACCTAGTTTATCGAGAGTTTTAGCATGAAGGGATGTTGAATTTTATCAAAGGCCTTTTCTTCATTTACTGAGATAATCATGTGGTTTTTGTCATTTGTTCTGTTTATGTGATGGGTTACATTTGTTAATTTGTGTATGTTGAAGCAGCCTTGCATCCCGGGGATGAAGCTGACTTGATTGTGGTGGATAAGCTTTTTGATGTGCTGCTGGATTTGGTTTGCCAGTATTTTATTGAGGATTTTCACATCGAAGTTCATCAGGAATATTGGCCTGAAATTTTCTTTTTTTGTTGTGTCTCCACCAGGTTTTGGTGTCAGGATGCTGCTGGCCTCATGAAATGAGTTAGGGAGGAGTCCCTCTTTTTCTATTTTTGGAATAGTTTCAGAAGGAATGGTACCAGCTCCTCTTTGTACCTCTGGTAAAATTCAGCTGTGAATCCGTCTGGTCCTGGACTTTTTTTGGTTGGTAGACTATTAATTACTGCCTCAATTTCAGAATTTATTATTGGTCTATTCAGGGATTCAACTTCTTCCTGGTTTAGTCTTGAGAGGGTGTGTGCGTCCAGGAATTTATCCATTTCTTCTAGATTTTCTAGTTTATTTGTGTAGAGGTGTTTATAGTATTCTCCGATGGTAGCTTGTATTTCTGTGGAATCAGTGGTGATATCCCCTTTGTAATTTTTATTGTGTCTATTTGATTATTCTCTCTTTTCTTCTTTTTTAGTCTGGCTAGTGGTCTATCTACTTTGTTAATCTTTTCAAAAAACCAGCTCCTGGATTCATTCATTTTTCTGAAGGATTTTTCATGCCTCTATCTCCTTCAGTTCTGCTCTGATCTTAGTTATTTCTTGTCTTCTGTTTGCTTTTAAATTTGTTTGTTCTTGCTTCTCTAGTTCTTTAAATTGTGATGTGAGGATGTTGATTTTAGATCTTTCCTGCTTTCTCCTGTGGGCATTTAGTGCTATAAACTTCCTTCTAAACACTGCTTTAGCTGTGTCCCAGAGATTGTGGAACATTGTATCTTTGTTCTCATTGGTTTCAAAGAACTTATTTATTTCTGCCTTAATTTCATTATTTACCCAGTAGTCATTCAAGAGCAGGTTGTTCAGTTTCCATGTAGTTGTATGGTTTTGAGTGAGTTTCTTATTCCTGAGTTCTAATTCGATTGCACTGTGGTCTGAGAGACAGTTTGTTATGATTTCTGTTCTTTTGCATTTGCTGAGGAGTGTTTTATTTCCAATTATGTAGTCAATTTTAGAATAAGTGCAATGTGGTGCTAAGAAGAATGTACATTTTGTTGATTTGAGTTCTGTATATGTCTATTAGGTCCGCTTGGTCCAGACCTGAGTTCAAGTCCTGAATATCTTTGTTAATTTTCTGCCTTATTGATCTGTCTAATATTGACAGTGGAATGTTAAAGTCTCCCACTATTATTGTGTGGGAGTCTAAGTCTCTCTGTAGGTCTCTAAGAGCTTGCTTTATGAATATGGGTGCTCCTGTATTGGGTGCATATATATTTAGGATAGTTAGCTCTTCTTATTGCATTGATCCTTTTACCATTATGTAATGCCCTTGTCTTTTTTGATCTTTGTTGGTTAAAAGTCTGTTTAATCAGGGACTAGGATTGCAACGCCTGCTTTTTTATTATAATTATTGTTATTTTTTGCTTTTCATTTGCTTAGTAAATCTTCCTCCATCCCTTTATTTTGAGCCTATGTGTGTCTTTGCATGTGAGATGGGTCTCCTGAATACAGCACACTGATAGGTCTTGACTCTTTATCCAATTTGCCAGTCCGTGCCTTTTAACTGGAGCATTTAGCCCATTTACATTTAAGGCTAATGTTGTTATATGTGAATTTGATCCTGTCATTATGATGCTAGCTGGTTATTTTGCCTGTTAGTTGACGCTGTTTCTTCATAATGTCAATGGTCTTTACAATTTGGTATGTTTTTGCAATGGCTGGTACCAGTTTTTCCTTTCCACATTTAGTGCTTCCTTCAGGAGCTCTTGTTAGGCAGGCCTGGTGATGACAAAATCGCTCAGCATTTGCTTGTCTGTAAACGATTTTATTTCTCCTTTGCTTATGAAGCTTAGTTTGGTTGGATATGACATTCTAAGTTGAAAATTCTTTCATTTAAGAATGTTGAATATTGGTCCCCACTCTCTTCTTGCCTGTAGGGTTTCTGCAGAGAGATCCGCTGTTAGTCTGATGAGCTTCCCTTTGTGGGTAAGCCAACCTTTCTCTCTGGCTGCTCTTAACATTTTTTCCTGCATTTCAACCTTGGTGAATCTAACAATTTTGTGTCTTAGGATTGCTCTTCTTGAGGAATATCTTTGTGGTGTCCTCTGTATTTCCTGAATTTGCAGGTTGGCCTGTCTTGCTAGGTTGGAGAAGTTCTCCTGGATAATATCCTGAAGAGTGTTTTCCAACTTGGTTCCATTCTCCCTGTCACTTTCAAGTACACCAATCAAATGCAGATTTGGTCTTTTCATATAGTCCCACATTCCTTGGAGGCTTTGTTCATTCCTTTTCATTGTTTTTTCTCTAATCTTGTCTTCATGCTTTATTTCATTAAGTTGATCTTCAATCTCTGATATCCTTTCTTCCACTTGATCGATTTGGCTGTTGATACTTGTGTATGCTTCACGAAGTTCTCATGCTGTGTTTTTCAGCTCCATCAGGTCACTCATTTTCTCCTCTAAACTGGTTATGGTAGTTGGAAATTCTTCTAACATTTTTTCAAGTGTCTTAGCTTCCTTGCATTGGTTTAGAACATGTTCCTTTAGGTCAGAGGAGTTTGTTATTACCCACCTACTGAAGCCTACTTCTGTCAATTCGTCAAACTCATTCTCCATCCAGTTTTGTTCCCTTAATGGTGAGGAGTTGTGCTCCTTTGGAAGAGAAGAGGTGTTCTGGTTTTTGGAATTTTCAGCCTTTTTCCTCTGTTTTTTCCTCATCTTTGTGAATTTATCTACCTTTGGTCTTTGATGTTGGTGACCTTCGAATGGGGTTTTTGTGTGGGCGTCCTTTTTGTTGATGTTGATGCTATTCCTTTCTGTTCTTTAGTTTTCCTTCTGACAGTCAGGCCCCTCTGCTGCAGGTCTGCTGAAGTTTGCTGGAAGTCCACTCCAGACCCTTTTTGCCTGGGTATCACCAGCAGAGGCTGCAGAATAGCAAAGATTGCTGCCTGTTTCTTCCTCTGGAAGCTTTGTCCCAGAGGGGCACCCGCAAGATGCCAGCCAGAGCTCTCCTGTATGAGGTGTCTGTCAACCCCTGCTGGGAGGTGTCTCCCAGTCAGGAGGCACGGGGGTCAGGGACCCACTTGAGGCAGCAATCTGTCCCTTAGCAGAGCTCAAGCACTGTGCTGGAGATCCACTGCTCTCTTCATAGCTGGCAGGCAGGAATGTTTAAGTCTGCTGAAGCTGTGCCCACAGCCACCCATTCCCCAGATGCTCTGTCCCAGGGAGATGGGAGTTTTATCTATAGGCCCCTGACTGGGGCTGCTGCCTTTCTTTCAGAGATGCCCTGCCCAGAGAGGCGGAATCTAGAGAGGCATTCTGGCTACCGTGGCTTTGCTGAGCTGCAGAGGCTCTGCCCAGTTGGAACTTCCCAGCAGCTTTGTTCACACTGTGAGGGGAAAACCACCTACTCAAGCTTTGGTAATGATGGATACTCCTTCCTCCACCAAGCTTAAGCATCCCAGGTCAACTTCAGACTGCCGTGCTGGCAGTAAGAATTTCAAGCCAGTGGATCTTAGCTTGCTGGGACCCATAGGGGTGGGATCCGCTGAGCTAGACAACCTGGCTCCCTGGCTTCAGCCCCCTTTCCAGGGAAGTGAATGGTTCTGTATCGCTGGCATTCCAGGCACCACTGGGGTATGAAAAAACACTCCTGCAGCTAGCTCCATGTGTGACCAAATGGCTGCCCACTTTTGTGCTTGAAACCCAGGGCCCTGGCCGGGCACGGTGGCTCACGTCTGTAATCCCAGCATGTTGGGAGGCCGAGGCGGGTGGATCATGAGGCCAGGAGATTGAGACCATCCTGACTAACATGGTGAAACCCCGTCTCTACTAAAAATACAAAAAAAAAATAGCTGGGTGTGGTCGTGGGCACCTGTAGTCCCAGCTACTCGGGAGGCTGAGGTAGGAGAATGGCGTGAACCCGAGAGGCGGAGCTTGCAGTGAGCCAAGATCTCGCCACTGCCCTCCAGCCTGGGCAACAGAGCAAGAATCCGTCTCAAAAAAAAAAAAAAAGAAAAAGAAAAAAAGAAGAGAAACCCAGGGCCCTGGTGGTGTAGGTACCTGAGGGAATCTCCTGGTCAGCAGGTTGTGAAGACCATGGGAAAAGCGTATCTGGGCCAGAATGCACCATTCCTCATGACACAGTCCCTCATGGCTTCCCTTGGCTAGGGGAGGGAGTTCCCTGACCCTTGTGCTTCCCAGGTGAGGCGATGCCCCACCCTGCTTTGGCTCGCCCTCCATGGGTTGCACCCACTGTCTACCCAGTCCCAATGAGATGAGCCGGGGACCTCAGTTGGAAATAACCCACCTTCTGTGTTGATCTCACTGGGAGCTGCCAACCAGACCTGTTCCTATTTGGCCATCTTGCCAGCCACACCCACCCCTGCATCTTTCAAGTCCCTGATGGTGGCACTAATCTTTGCAATCCCTTCAGGGATGCGATATTGTTTTTGATTTACTTTTTTTTTTTTTTTTTTTGAGATGAAGTTTCACTCTATTGCTCAGGCTGGAGTGCAGTGGCACAATCTCAGTTCACCACAAACTCCGCCTCCCAGGTTCAAGTGATTCTTCTGCCTCAGCCTCCCAAGTAGAGTAGCTGGGATCACAAGCATGCGCCACCATGCCTGGCCAATTTTTTTGTATTGTTAGTAGAGATGGGGTTTCAGTATGTTGGCCGGGCTGGTCTTGAACTCCTGACCTCTAGTGATCCTCCCACCTTGGCCTCCCAAAGTGTTGGGATTACAGGTGTGAGCCACCATGCCTGGCCCTACTATTTTTCTAGGTAGAGGCAACTCTAATGGCTTCCATTTGGTCTTTCCCACCATAATAGCTTTTGCCCTACTAGTCAAGGAGCCAATGTGGGTGTTCTGCCAGGTGCTAAGTATGTCTATGCCAATTATGCATTCTGGCACCGAGGAAATGACCAAAGGATGAGTCCAGGGACCCACTGGACCCACTGTAAGTCAGATCTGAGTGAAAACTCCATTAATTACCTGACTTCATAAGTCCCTACTTTAACTGGAGGACCACAATGACGTTTTGGGTCTCCTGGAATCAATGTCAGCTCAGTGCCCGTGTCCAGTAGTCCCCAAAATGTCTGATCATTTCCCTTTCCCAATGTACACTTACCCTGGTAAAAGACCAGAGGTCTTCTTGGGGAAGGATGGGAAAAAAGATTCACGCATAAAGTGTCAGTAATGTAGTAAGGTCCTTCCTCAAGGAGACTTTGCTTCCCCTTCATTCAAGGGGTTCTGGGTCTGTAAACTGGCTCAAGTCTGGAAACTGATTGAGGGGCCATGATTCTCTGTTTTTATATTTCAAATTATTCTTTTGTCCATTTGACTTAGAAGCTTTCTGCTTATATAAATTAAATAGGAATGCAGTAGGCTTCCTATCAATTTCATTCTAGGAACATGATTAATTAGCCAATGCCAGGGCTCTACATGAGCCAGACTATTCTGATTGCTGCTTTGCCTCTGCTGTCCATTACGGTAGCTATGCCTACTTTGCCTTTGACAATTGAGTGCCACCACTTGGCCCCTGCCACTTCGGGATCCAATTATTCCCACTGTATTTAAATTTTGTAGTTGAGTGGCTGTGGTCCCCACTGTTAGGTCTGACATACAGAGAAAAGCAAGTACAGGGCTCTTCAAAGATGCAGGTGCTGCCTTCACAAATCTATTTCACAAGTCATTGGTCAAGGGTGTATCTTCTGGACCCTTCCACTTGGGATGAGTAGGTCTAAAGTGACTAATCCACTCCACTATCCCAATCTCCCTAAGCCTTTGGATCCCTTCCTCTACGTTAAACCAAGGGAGATCAGGCTTTTCCAGCTCACTCACAGATCTTTTAATCCATACGTCAGCTAACCAAGCAAATAAACTATTAGAACCTTTTTTAACTCCCTGAACTGAAACATTAAATGTGCAGTCGCTAGTTAGTGGGCCCAAATCAATAAATTCAGCCTGACCCAGTTCTATGTTCCTTCCACCATTATCTCACAACCTTAACATCCATTTGCATGCCTGTTCTCCAGATTTCTGTTTATATAAATTAGAAAACTCAAGCAGTTCTTTTCAACTGTAGTGCCCCTCCTCATGGGTCATACTCTCAACCTCACCTCTAGGGGTCTGCCAGGACTTTAGTCTAGTTATAGGTCTAGAAGCAAACAGGGGTGCTGTGGGTGGCTCTTGAGGAGAATCAACATTATCTTGCCTGGCAACTGCCTCAGGGGAGGCCATCACTGTTTCCTCAGGCAGTGCAGGGTTTATCTCCTCAGACAAAAGTGGAAAGGCTGATGACAGCATGGGTCAGGGAGGGGATGTTGCCACTACTGAGAATGGGGAAGCTGTTTCTTCTGGCAAAAAAAAAAGGTTCATCGGAGTTTACAAATTCATTGTTCCCAACTTCATCAGGGTCTTCCCACATGTCCCCATCCCAAGTTGCAGGGTCCTATTCTTTTCCAACAAATGCCCTCACTTTAAAGTTGACACCTAGTGAGGCTGTGCATGCACCTTTCCTTGCAGACCAGCCACTTGCATAAGAGCTTGTGTCTGTTTTTCCACAGTTTCAGCTCTTTCTCTACAGAAGATAAGACTCTCACTCAGAGCAATCTTAACAGATTTGAGGCTCATCGTCTGTTTCTGAAGCTGGGATTTAGAATCCCTGAATTCATCATTTTATTTCATCATGTTAAGTATTAACTCACATGATCACAAGGCCCCACAATGGCTTGCTCCTGCAGGCTGAGGAGCAAGGAGAGCCAGTCCGAGTTCCAAAACTGAAGAATTTGGAGTCTGATGCTCGAGGGCAGGAAGCATCCAGCATGGGAGAAAGAGGTAAGCTGGGAGGCTTCTATTTTTACATTTTTCTGCCTGCTTTATATTTTAGCCATGCTGGCAGCTGATTAGATTGTGCCCACCCAGATTAAGGATGGGTCTGCCTTCCCCAGCCCACTGACTCAAATGTTAATCTCCTTTGGCAACACCCTGACAGACACACCCAGGATCAATACTTTGTATCCTTTAAACCAATTAAGTTGACACTCAGTATTAACCATCACATAGTTCTTATCTCGCCAGACTTTGACCTGGCTTTTTTTTTTTTTTTTAACTTTGGATCTCTCATCTGTGTCATCTGTTGTACTCAGGCTCACCTATCTTGGGGTTCCCCTACCATCTCATGTCTCTTCATATTCCAGGGCTCTTTTTGTTTCTCCAGGCAGTTTATTAGGTCTGGCTTAGAGATAGCAATACTAAGGAAGACCAGGTTTCTGTAGTTCTCTAACATCATTTTTTTTTTTTTTTTTTTTTTTTTGAGACGGAGTCTCGCTCTGTGGCCCAGGCTGGAGTGCAGTGGTGTGATCTCAGCTCACTGCAAGCTCTGCCTCCTGGGTTCACGCCATTCTCCTGCCTCAGCCTCCCGAGTACCTGGGACTACAGGCACCTGCCACCACACCTGACTTATTATTTTTCTTTTTTTATATTTTTTTGGCAGAGATGGGGTTTCACTGTGTTAGCCAGAATGGTCTCGATCTCCTGACCTCATGATCTGCCTGCCTTAGCCTCTCAAAGTGCTGGGATTACAGGCATAAGCCACCGTGCCTGGCCCCTAACATCACATTTCTATAAAATTATGCTGTGCTGTATTTAGGCATTGCCACTCCTCTAGAAAGAATTCTATGGCCACATCCATAAATGTCACTGGTCCCATTTCTAGGCTTCCAGGAGGTCAAGGTGTCTTAGCTGTGGATCTCCCAACACCTGCAGGCCACAGAGGCTGTATCTCTAGGGGCAGAAGACATAGAGAAGTCTACATTGTTATTCTGATAAAGACTACTTTGAATCTGAAGATTGCTTTGGGCGGTATGATCATTTTAATGATCATAATCCTTCCAATCCATGAGCAGGGGATGCCTTTCCATTTGTTTGTGGCTGCTTTAATTTCTTTCAACAGTGTGCTTGGTCTTCCTTATAGAGATCTTTCACCTCTTTGGCTAAATTTAACCTTAGGTATTTTACTTTTGTGGCTATTGTAAATGAAATTGCATTCTTGATTTTTTTTCTCAAGTACTTCATTATTGGTGTATAGAAATGTTACTGATTTTTGTATCTTGCAACTTTACTAAATTTAAAAAATCAAATCAGATTTTTTTGGTGGACTTTTGCCTTTTCTTTCATCTTCTTGCTTGATTGCTCTGGCTAGAATGTCCAGTAATATGTTGAATAAAAGTGGTGAAAATGGGCATTCTGTCTTGTTCCAGTTCTTACAGAAAAGACTGTCGGGCTTTCCCCATTCAATATGATAATAGTCATGGGTTTGTCATATCTGGCCTTTATAATGTTGAGGCATGTTCCTTCCATGCCTAGTTTGTTGAGAGTTTTTACCACGATGAGATGTTGATTTTATCAAATGCTTTTTTTGTATCTACTGGGGTGATCATGTGATTTTTGTCTTTCATTCTGTTGATGTGATGTATCACGTTTATTGTCTTGCATATGTTGAACTACCCTTGCATCCCTGTAAGAAATCCCACTTGTTATAGTGTATTTTTTGTTTGTTTGATGTGCTGTTGAATTTGGTTTGCTAGTATTTTATTGATAATTTTTGCATCTATTTTCATAAGGAATGTTGGGTAGGTCTAGCCCATAGTTTTCTTTTTTTGTTATGTCTTTGTGTGGTTTGGTATCAGGGTAATGCTGGCTTCATAGAATGAGTTAGGGAGAATTTCTTCCTCTTAAACTTTCTGGAATCATTTCAGAAAAATTGGTGTTAGTTCTTTTTTGAAAGTTTGGTAGAATTTGAGCCAGGCATGTGGCATGTTCCTGAAGTCCCAGCTACTCAGGAGGCTGAAACAGGAGGATCTTGTGAGCCCAGGAACTTGACACTAGCCTGGGCAACATAACAAGACCTTGTCTCAAAACAATTTTATGTAAAGAAAAGAAACTTTGGTAGAATTTGGCAGTGAAGCCATCTGTTCCTAAACTTATCTTTGTTGAAAGACTTTGTGTTACTCAGACAATCTCAATACTCATTATCAGTCTGTTCAGGTTTTCTATTTCTTTGTGATTTATTTTTGTAGGTTATATGTGTCTAGGAATTTATCCATTACCTCTCAGTTTTCCAGTTTGTTAGTGTATAGTTGTTCATAATAGTCTCTGATTATATATTTTTAAAAAATTCTTGTGGGTACATGATATGTATATATATTGATGGAGCACACGAGATGTTTTGATACAGGTATGCAATGTTCTGATGATGTTTTGTATTTCTATGGTATCAGTTGTAATGTTTCCTTTCTCGTTTCTGATTTTTTTGGGGGAGGGAGTCTTCTCTCTTTTTTTTATTGGCTATTGGCTAGTCTCACAACTGGTTTATTAATTTAGTTTACCTTTTCAAAGAACCAACTTTTCATTTTGTTGATCCTTTATATTGATTTTTAGTCTGTTTCAGTGTGTTCTGACCTGATCCTTATTATTTCCTTCCTTCTATTAGTTTGGGTTTGGCTTCTTCTTGCTTTTCTCATTCCTTTTGGTCCATTTTTAGAATGTTTATTTGGAATCTTTCTACTTTTTTATGTAAGCATTTGTCTTAGTTTGTTTGCATTGCTATAGAGGAATACCTAAAGCTGAGTGTTTTATAAATAAAAAGGGTTTATTTGGCTCACTGTCCTGCAGACTGTGCAGGAAGCATGATACCAGCCTCTGCTTCTGTTAACAACCTCAAGAAGCTTCCAATCGTGGAGGACGGGGAAGGGGAGTACATATTACATGGTGAGAGTGGAGGAAACAGAGAGAGGAGGAGATGCCAGGCTCTTTCTAACAGTTAGTTCTCATAAGAATGAATAGAGTTATTCAGCAGGATACAGACAAACAACAACAACAACAAAATAACAAAAAGAGAATTAACAGAGTAAGAACTCACTCAGAGGATTGCGGCCAAGATGGCCGACTATAAGCAGCTGCTGTGCACCACTGTCGTGAAGAGAAATGGAAGGGGTGAGTAAAAACAGCACCTTCAATTGAAATATCCAGGTATGTGCAATGGGATTAATCAAGGATACAACTCAACCCATAGAGAATGGAGAAAAGCAAGGCAG